>NC_041391.1:714012013-714096431 GCF_002162155.2 Triticum dicoccoides
AAAAAAACATGTAAGCTCTTTGTATTTTGCGCTGTTTCGATCACATATTCAGCCAAATATGAATCTCTTTAGCAAGTTTGGTGACCATATTTAGGGTGTTTAAACTAGAGTGACCAAAGTGAGTTGAGTTCCAGAACAAATAAAAAAAATTGAATGTAAGGTGTTCCCCCTCGCCCCATTTTATTAAAGCATCTCCAGTCGTTCGGCACCCAGGACGCCGAAAAAGAGCCGTCTGGGGGCGAACCGGCGTTTGTTGGCGCGTTGGGGGCTATTGTGTTCCTAGTCGTCGCCCCAAGAAACGTGCAAACCAGGTGAATTTTCATGCAAATTTGTGCAAACTCGGCGATAATTCGTAGAAATTTGTACAAACATGCAAACTACTGCTACTGCTACATGCCAAGGAGGTTATAAAATCGGGTGTAGTCGCCGCCGCCGCCGCCGTCGTCGTCGTCATAGGCCCCGCCGGAGCCGCCGCCATCCTTGCTGGAACCCTGGCCAGGGTCGCCGACCCGCGCAGGGTTGGACGGACCAGCCTCGTCCTCCTCGTCGCTGTCGAGGACGATGCCGCCCTCCACGCGTGGTCCGCGCGCGCGGCGCGCGGCCTGGCGTCGGGCCTGGAGCTCCGCGTATGCCCGACGCTGGCGGAGCACCTGCTTGTGGACGTAGTCCTCCCTCGCCCACTTGAGGGCGGCCTCGTCGGCGGCGGCCATCTCCGCGTGCTCCGGCTTCACGGGGAGCAGCCCCGGCTTGGTCTACGGCCGGACCAGGCGGAGAGAGCGCGGGGAGGGGCGGGCACCCTCGTGGATGACGAGGGCACCACTGCGGGTGCGGCGACATAGCGGCGTCTCCTCCTCCGGCTCTGGATTGATGGGGCGGAGAGCCGGTGAGCCGGAGCCTGACGAGGAGGACGTCCCAGCCTTCATTCGCCGCGGCGTCCAGGAGCTGCCGGCGCGGCGGGAGAACAACGGGCGCGGCGTGTTGCCGGTCTCGATGTGATCGAGGACGGCCTCGAGGGTGCGGCCGGGCATGCCCCACCACTCACGCCGCCCGTCGCGTTGAGGCGGCCGTGGGGGATGGTGCCATTGGCGGAGGCGATCTGCTCGTCGCGGCGCCGCTCGAAGAACATCGTCCACAGCGTGTGGTTGTCGACGGCGTATCCCGGCTCGTTCCGCTGCTCCTCCGGCAGTGACGAGCGGATGCGGGCGATCTCGGCCCGCCACATAGCCCCTTTGGGCACCAGTGGTATCGGGACGCCGCCAGCGCTGAGCTTCCACGAGCCCGGCACCCGCATGTCCGGGGGCGCCGGATAGTCGGCCTCGTAGAGGAGGCGCGCCTCATCCTCGTGGAGATGGCGTCGGCTGAAGCCGTTCGCCGCCGCGGCATCGCCGGGGTACCTCTCAGGCATTGCTCGTCTGCGGGGAAGAGGGTGGAGAGTTGCTCTAAGGGTGGAGGGAAGGCGAGCTTTGCTGATTGTGGCTTCCACCAGCGGGGAGGACGGCTTTTATAGCCGAAGCTGGGGGGCGGTGAGCTTGCATGCCGGGCGACGTGTGGCGGGAGCGGGTGAGACGCGCGTCGGTGGCGCCTTCACTGCGCCGCCCGTGAGGTATCAATGGAGGCTGACCATCGTTGCCTCGCGGCAGGCTTGGCATTGATCCCCGCGGGAACCAGGCGATGAGGGCGACGAAGCGGCGTCTCGCTGACTAGGCGGGCCCATCCCTCTTCGCGCCAAATTCGATTGCCGCGGTGCCCCCGGGTGCTCCCAGCGCGCCGGGTTCGGCCTGGGTCCGCCGACTCCAATTTCGACCCAACCCAGCGAAAAACAGGCTCCTGGGACGCGACAGGACCGATTTTTGACACCGGCGACGGCAAAAACGGCTGAGGGCGGTCTGTTGGGGACGCGGCTGAAGATGCTCTTAGAATGAAGCCAACATGAAAACAAGGTCGCAAACGATCGTGCTCTAGAGAGCTTACAACACCAGATACGGTGACCTCTTATGAATTTTTCTCAAACGATCATGCTCAATATGGCAAGCAATCCAGAACAAATTTTAGTGACCTCATATAAATTTTTTTGAATACTAGAATAATGGACGTGCATTGCAACGGGATATAAATATTCTAGTATTGTGTGGAAATAAATATTCAGTGTGAAACCTTCTTCCTCCTCTGAACCCCTCGCTGACTCGCTCGCCGGTCTGAAGTTCTGAACCCCTCGGACTGGAGTACTCTGTTAGCTGCCAAATCAAACTCGGTCCCTAGAGTGCTTCCCCCCTTCCGCCGGGATCTGCCGACGGAATGGAGGCGGTACAAGACACCACTTCCCTGCAGCTGCAGGCCGCGATTCGATGGCTGCTGCACACCATCCTTCCCAGCCTCAGCAAGCTGGACGGGTGGATTCGCCAAGCAGGGCTCGCCGGCGAGGTGGAGGGGCTCAGGGACGAGATCGACCAAGTCGACGGGGTCGTCTCCGCCGTGAACGACAGGTCTGAGATCCGAAACAGGTCCATGGCCAGATCCCTCGCAGCCGTCAAGGAGCTGCTCTACGCCGCAGACGACGCGGTCGACGAGCTCCACTGCTACAGGCTTCAGCACCAGCTCCACGGAGGCACGCCACCTGTTTGTGTTAATTACTACTCCACTTCCAATTTTTTTTGTCGATCACCACCATACTAAATTTCGTGTCCATGATTTCTTCTGCTGCAGGCCCATGGCATTGGCACCCTCCCAACCAAATTGACAGACCAAGTAACCAGCTGCCAAATTCTTCAAGGTAACTAAATGCTGTACAAGACTCTGAATAGCCAATGTGACTCTGTTTTTAAGACCTTTTGCACATTTATTTTTGAGACTCTGTTTTTAAACATCTGAGTAAACAGTCCAATGTGATTCTAACTGCCAATCCACTCCATATTTTTTAATGCAGCACCAGAAATGCAACTGCTGATGATTCATCCAGAAGAAAAAGGAGAAGGGGCAATGATTCAACAGATGTCACCGCAGCCAACACAGGCCCTTGGAACAAGGAACAAATTTCGAAAAAGATACAGGACATAACTGGTCAGTTGCAATATATCCGAGGGAACGTGCGACGGGTTCTCAAGATGCTTGGGCCAAGGTCTCATGCAGGTCCAAATCGCTGCCGGGGTACAACCACCTCAAACACACACCGAAGGACATCAAGTCTTATTCAAGGGAAAGTGTATGGGAGATCTCAAGAAAGGAGTCACATCATAGAGTTGATAAAAGAACGGAAATCAGATGCTGGTGTGACTGTTCTGCCAATTGTAGGCGTTGCAGGAGTTGGGAAGACGACTCTGGCTCAACTTGTATACAATGATTCAGATTTGGAGAGTCAATTTGACCTCCGGATATGGATCTGGGTCTCTAGCAGCTTTGATGAAACCAGAGTCACAAGAGAGATGTTAGATTTTGTATCCCTGGGAGCACATAAAGGGAAATGCAGGTTTCCCAAGCTTCCGGAAGTCTTGAAGGAACATGTTAAATCAAAGAGGGTTCTGCTTATTTTGGATGATATTTGGGATGACATCAGTGATTGCCAATGGAACAATCTATTAGCACCTTTCAAGCCTAACAATGCAAAGGGCAGCATGGTACTCGTGACAACTAGAATACCGTCTGTTGCCAAAAAGAGAGGTACAACTGGACCGATTAACTTAGATGGTTTGGAAAATGGTGATTTCTGGCAAATGTTCAAAGCGTGTGCATTTGGTGATGAGAACTATGAAGAGCAAGTTAGTTTGGGCGAGCTTGGACGGCAGATAGCAAAAAGATTACAGGGAAACCCATTAGCTGCAGAAACTGCAGGGACACTGTTAAGAGAGCATCTTACCATTGATCACTGGAATAATATTCTGAAGAACCAAGATTGGAAATCCCTGCAACTCTGTAAAATTTCTTGCATTTACAGCGGTACGTGTTGTTCCAACCAACACTGCTGCTGTAAAGATACACTCCAAAAATAACAGTCTCTTATTTTACATGGAACAGAAATACAACCTTCTTCAGTAGGAGAAGGAAAAGCACATTGCAGGGCTTTGTGGTGGTCCAGAGCCACATGGGAAGGCCAGGCGTTCGGATCAGGTTCGGATTAACTGCAAGTGCCAACGTTCAGGTTGTCCGGTGCCGCGATGGATTTGGGAGTAAAGATGGTTCAGCAAAAGTAGCGGCCATCAGTAAGTATGTTTTATCATTTTTTATAGCTCCATTCGGGTTTGGTTCGGTTCGGGTTGGTGCGTCATTAAGCAGGGGAATTAGCATTAACCAGATGGGTCGCTATCCTTTGCCTTTGGCTCCACAACAACTAAACTGTTCGGGTTCAGTTCAGATCGACATAGTAGATAGATAAATTCAGTAGTGTGCATGCGTGCGGATGGCGACAGATTTGGTTTGTCGGTGTAAGGTGACTGCATCGCTCGGGTTCCATCCGGGTCGGGTTGCTGCGTCATGAAGCAGAGACCCAGCATTGACCAGGCGGGCTCGTGCCTTCCCAGCACTGCTAATGTATCATTCTCCAAGCCCAAAATCTCAAAACTGCTGTTGTATCCATCCTTCCTCTTGTATCCATCTCAAAATCTCAAAACTGCCAGCTGTATCAATTCTGCATTCTTTTGCTAGACTCTTGGCAGGCAGTAGTGTTGTGTGAAGTATACATTTGACCACATTTGTATTATGCTGTGTATGTGAACTTTGAGTTACCAGCAAGCACTAAATAATCAGCAAAATATTATGTTATACGCCACGTGACGACCCTACTGACAGGGATGAATGAATCCTTCTTCAAACATTGAACCCGGAAACTTTTCTCAAGAAGGACAAAGCTAACTATATCATCTTTAATCAGTGTATGAGCAGTGGAAAATAATTGATCAAACTATCAGTTTTGAGAAAGATCATCAAACAAGAAGTCACTTATGAATTAAATGGTCTCTTGGTTGATTTATCTAAGTAGCTAGATAAGTCCGTTTTTTCTGAAGATCAGACAATCAGTGATAAGATCCAAAATTACACAATAAATTCACGGACTAGAGAAATCTAGTTAATATTTCCAGATTATATGGAATATAATAGATAATTATTAACTGAGATTTTGCAAAATTATATCCCTTTCCTTCATGATTCAAACAGCTTTACATACATTAGTCAAGAATACAATCGGTTCTCTGGACTCATGTATTTCAATTTCATTGAGCTGTTTGGAAACAGAGCAATACATGAGCTATTTCTGATTCAATGGTGAAAGCACTACTGAGACTGCTTTTGCTAATTCCATAATCCACACACATCTTCCTTGCACAATAGAAGGATAGAAACATCATCATGATTCAAGAATAGTAGGACCAAAACATGAAAACCATTCACAAGAAATAGCACAAAAATGATATGGCATCATAAACATCATCATGATTCAAGAATAATAGGAGCAAAACACGAAAACCATTCACAAACCATCACAGAACTTAGAACCCGAGTGAAACCGATCGGGTTCGCTCCTTGATTCCAGTGGCAACTAATTAAGTATCATGCACGCACGGCTTGCCCTGGTTGGTGGCTTTGTCACGCATGGCATGGGGACACAACTTGTCCTTTTCGTCAATGCACCTTTCCTCCATCTGTGATGCTCCACCACTTGAATCCGAACCGAACCCGAAGACTATTATGCAGGCCTATCTGCTGGACAGAGACATATTAATTAATTGTCCGTAGAACGCTAAGCATACTTAGCGCTCCAGTCAGTTTGAGAAATGTCCTTTCGTACAGAACATTTTGCTGAAGGACATACTGATTATACTATTATATTATTCCATTGAAACTGATCATTTTCCTTGTCTTGTACAGTAGAGAATTAGTGATGGATACTCGGTTGTCTAGTTTTTTGGCAGCTCACTCCGTGTGTAAGGGGAACTTAAACAATTCTGAAGTTCCTGTTAGGAAACGGAACGTGCATTTGATGGCTACTGTTGTTTGTGCATTGAGCCCAAAAACGCTGAGAAGCAAATCCATGGCTTGGGTGTCTACAGTGCCTTGTTTTTTGGATAGTATGGGGGCTTAGAACAACTTAATAGGTGCTTTAACAGACCAACCCGAACATTTCGTAAATTAAGTTATTTGCGGAGTGCTAAGCAGGGGTGTGGGAAAATTAGTTTCTAGAATGGGAGAATCCAAAATACCGTTTACCATATGATAATTGATAAGCAGGGTCAAATGTGATAGAAGTACATTTTAGAGAACAGAATGTTGCATTTTGGAATGCAAATATTTGAACTACGTTTGCTCAACCATACTAACTGAACGGTAGCAGAGATGAATGGGTTCGGCCGAAGATGGGAAGCACTTCATCTTCCTTCTCCGTTGGGATTGGGTGACTATGACTACGCAGGCCACCGTTGACACAACTGCCAAAGTTCGGGTTCGGACCGGGTTCTATGATCGGTTTGGAAGGAAAAGATGTGTTCAGCAAGAGATGCATCCATCTGTATGCATGCGTGTGCCCAAGGTCGCTGTCATGAGGAGTTGTGGGTTAGCATCGATGGGAATGGTTGACTCGACAACGACGACACGTCTTCGCCTTGCCTTTTCCTTCACAGGCCTGTCAACTTTCGGGTTTTCGGTTCGGTTTGGAACTTCGGATCGGATCGGATCTGGTTGCTGCAACATTGACCATCTTGCTGGGCTCTCTGTCTCTCTCAGCCTTCACAGCACTGCCAACGTCCATTCAGACCAGCCAAGCGTAGTGTATAAATAGCTCCTTAACCTGCTGTAAAAGCAAGCCTTCTTGCACCTTTCTCTTCTCCAAGCTCTCAAAGCCCCAACCTGAACCACTCTTTGTTGTGCCGCCTCCACGCGCAGCTCTACGGAAAGGTGAGCCATGGACATCATCTTCACCATTCTGGCCTCCATTGCTGCCGCGTGCTCCGACAGGAAGAACCTGCCCAAGGCGCTCATCTCTGGAGGGATCTTCAAGGCTGCGGCGGCGCTGTGCCTCGTCTTCTTCCAGGGCCCGGGAGGTGTGTTCCTCCACCACGGGAAGGGTGCCTACTACCTCTACTACGGCATCCTCGTCACCATTGCCGTCTTTGGGCTCATGGAGGCGTCCGTGGGATGTTGGTGAAAGAACTACTGAGACTAGTTTTGCTAAATACTAAAGGATTTACTGGCATAGCTAATTCCAGAATCCGTACACATCTTCCTTGCACAATCCAAGGATAGAAGTATTTCAGGCAATAGGAGCAGAACAGGAAAACCATTCACAAGAAATAGCACAAAGAATGATTCTGGCATCATGAAAAACATCATGATGATTCAAGAATAATAAGAGCAAAACACAAAAACCATTCACAAAGTATCACACAGTTTCGAACCCGAACGGAACCGATCGGGTTCTCTCCTAGCTAGATTCCCAAAGTAATTTATTAAGTATCATGCACGCATGACTTGATGTTGGTGGCCTTTATCACATATGGCATGGGGACACAGCTTGCCCTTTTCGTCAATGCACTTTTTCCTTGGTCTGTGATGCCCCACCACTTGAATCTGAACCGAACCCGAAACCCGAAGCTGATGATGATTAGAGACCTTGTCAAATATGCTGTCACTGATGACTCTAATACTAATTCTCCTTAGAATGGTAAGGATACTTAGGGCTACAATCAGTCGTCGGCAGTTTCAGAAATGCCCTTTATCATAGCGTTATTTCGTTTAAACCGAACAGTGATGGATATTTGGTTCCCTAGTATTTTGGTAACTGAAAATAAACCCGAAATTATTGGTATTAGGAAAATGAACGCGCATTTGGTGGCTACTGTGGATCGTGCATTATTCCCAAGAGTGCCGAGAAGCAAACCAATTGCTTGCTTATCTATGGTGCACGATAAACGGCTTTGTTTGAGATACTATTGAGTTTGGATAGTAGCTGCTGACCGTGATAGGTATGGGACCTATAAACAACTTTACAGGTGCTTTAACAGACCACCCGAACAGAAGAGTGGCAAACACGAACCGAACCCGAAAGGAAGCCCCATGTGGTCAATCACGGCTCTAATTACCCATTTTGCCGTTTAGATTAAGACAGTGACATGATGCATTGACTTAACCGTCGAATCTGACCGAACATCTCGTTTCTTGACTTTAGTTATTTCTGGAGTGCTAAGCAGGGGTGTGGGCAAATTAGTCTGTAGAATGGGGAAAATCCAATCCTGTTTACCAATGTGATAAACAGGCAGGGTCAAATGTGGTAACACAAAAAATGTGAATTATGTGATGGTAGTACATTTAGAGACAGGCAGGTTCTAATGTGAATTATGTGATAGCAGTACATTTTAGAGAACTATTGCAATGGGTGTCCCTTTCTCAAACTCCTCGGAGCTGAAAACTGATATGCAGTAGTTCAGGTTGGATTACGTCGGCGAAGATGGGTGGCTGGAACTGCAGGTTCGTCCTCCTTGGGATTGGGTGACTACGACTACATGGGCCACCGTTGACACACAAGTACTGCCAACGAGCATTCGGGTTCGGACCGGGTTCTGCGATCGGTTTAGGAAGCAAAGATGTGCTCAGCAAGAGATGCTCAATTGGCATGCGTGCGTGTGTCCAAGGTCGCTGTCACGGAGAAGAATGCTTGTCTAAACGCGTCTTCATCCTTGCCTTTTGTCTGTGAGTTTTCGGGTTCGGTTCGGAACTTCGGACCGGGTTGCTGCAGCACTGACATTGTGTCCCTTTATGAAGGAAGCAGACAAGACAATCAGTGAGAAGATCAAGAACTATGCAATGAGAAATCTAGTTAATATTTTGGATTCTTTAGAATAAAATATAATACAAAATGATTTACTCTGAGATTTTTGCAAAATTGTGTCCCTTCCTTTAATGATTCAAACAGCTAGACATACATGAGTCAAGGATATAATCAGTTGAATGGACTCATGTATTTTCAATCTTTATTAAGCTGTTTGAAAACAGAGCAAACAACTGAGAATCAGAGGCAACCAACCAACGGTAGTAATGATCAAAAGCCAAAGCACTATCGAAGATGGTTTTGCTAAATATGCAAGGATTTACTGCTGTAGCTAATTCCATAATCCACACACATCTTCCTTGCACAATCGAAGGATAGAAGTATTTCAGGCAATAAGAGCAAAGCACGAAAGTCATTCACAAGAATGATTCAGGCATCACAAACATCATCATAATTCAAGAATAATGAGAGCAAAGCACGAAAACCATTCACGCGGCCTGGCGAGAGGAAGTCGACCCCGCCGCCGGGGAGGCTCGATCCCCTTTCTGCGTTGAGAGTTGGATCCGCTCGAGGGCTTCGGCTGCGTCGCCGGTGGACCTCCGGGCTTCTTCTCCGACGGGACGGCTCCCTGGCAGCAGCTCTCGCGGGTGGCGGTCGCGGGCTGCGTCGTGGACGGGCGGCTAGTCTTCGGTCAGCTGCTCCTCTCCGGCGGTCGGGGCGGGCTCGGCCCCCTCACCTGCCTTGTAGGGCGCGTCCTTGGTCGGGCCAGTGGCGTGCTGGCCTCGGGTGGCTCCTGTTCGGCGCTGCGTTGGTGGGATGCCAGATCGGCCGGATCTGGCCCGTCTGCGTCTTCTTGACCGGCGGGAAGGTGAAGTGCTTGGTGGCTCTCTGGTGCTGCTGGCGCGGTGGCGCTGCGAGAGGTGGGCGGGTCAGCGAAGGTGCAGTGCGTGAGGGTGTTGGCGCGGTGGTGTTGGTGGTGTTGGTGGTCTTGCCGGCCGGCGGCGTCGGCGTCTGTGGACGTCGTTTAACCTCCTTGGAGGCGTTGTTGTGGAGTCCGGCATCCTCTTACACCCTCGGATCTTGCTCTTCGGGTGAAAGCCTAAGGCCCGGTTGGGTCGGGTGACGGCGTCGACATCGTCGCTTCCCTCTTTGGGGTGTCGCCTTGAAGAGCTTCGGATCCCGGTTGCGTGCTTCATGGGCTGGACGCTCGCGGCATTGTGGTCGGCAAGTGCCCCTCTGGCAAAGCGGATGTTTGCCCGGTTTTCTGTTTATTAACCGGGCAATTCTCTTCGAGCTTATTTAATGAATCGGGTCCTAAGGAACCGCGTTTAAAAAAAAACCATTCACAAACTATCACAATCGAGTTTCGAACCCGAACGGAACTGATCGGGTTTGCTCCTTGATTCCAGAGGAAATTAATTAAGTGTCATCCACGCACGGCTTGACCTTTGGTTGGTGGCTTTGTCACACATGGCACCTCCTTTTCGCCAATGCACCTTTGCTCCATCTGAGATGCTCCACCACTTGAATCCGAACCGAACCCGAAGACTATTATGCAGGCCTATCTGCTGGACAGAGACATACTAATTATCTGTAGGATCCTAAGCATGCGTACTTAAGGCAGTCATCAGTCCTCGTCAGTTTGAGAAGTATGTCCTTTCGTGATAATGTTATACTGTTATTCCATTCAAACTGAACATTTTCTTTGTCTTTGCACAGTAGAGAATTAGTGATGGACACTTGGTTGCCTAGTATTTTGGTACCTCTTTCCGTATGTAAAGGGAACTAAAAACTGAAAATCTAAAACTAGTATGAGAAAACTGAATGTGCATTTGAGGGGTACTGTTTTGTTTGCGAATTCAGCCCAAAACGCTGACAAGCAAATTCATTGGCTTGTGTATCTACAGTGCGTTGTTTGAGACAGTATTGAGCTTGGATAATAGCTTGTGCTGAGAGGCATGTACCGAAAATTTTCACTTGTGCTTATACAGACCAACCCGAACAGAAGAGTGGCAAACACGAACCGAACCCGAAAGGAAACCCTGCTCTAATTGCCCTTTCTGCCGTTTAGATTAAGACAGCGACGTGACGCATTGACTTAACCCATGAATCCGACCCGAACCTGACCCGAACATCTTGTTTCTTGACATAAGCTATTTGTGAAATGCTAATTAAGCACGGTTATGGGCAAATTATTCTCGTTTCTCCAAATCCTGTTACCCGGTGTAATGAACAGGGTAAAATGTGACTGCAGTACATTTTAGATAACAGACCAACGTTGCATTTTGGAATGCGAATATTTGAACTAGGCTTGCTTAAAGAGACTGGCCGGCCGGTAACATAGACGCTGGGGGTTCAAGGACTAGGTAAGCTTAGGGTCTCAGCACGGCAGAGGGCGAAGGCGACGGCGACTGCACCGATCGGGTTCGGTTCGGGTTGATTCAGCTGACGACGAAATTCTGAGGCAGCTTCCAGGGTCGTGAAGCAGAGGACCCAGGACTTTCTGACTATGCCATCCTCTGCCTTTTCTTTTCCACAGCGCTGCTAGCTTTGGCCCAGTGGCCGTTGTCTATAAATAGACAGACCCTGACGGCCTAACCTTGTACCACTCTGCAATACCAAAAGCTCAAGCAAAACCACAACACTTGTCCACCACCATGGCCATCCTCAGCGACATTGTGGGCATGATCCCCGGCGCTTTCTCCGACCGGAAGAACCTCCCACGGGCGCTCATCTCCTGCGGTGTCCTCAAGGCCGCGGCGGCGCTCTGTCTCCTCCTGTTCAAGGCCCCCGGGGGCATCTTCGTCCACCATGGCAGGGGGCTTCTCTACCTCTACTTTGCCGTGCTCATTGCCGTGGTGATCTTCGGGATTGTGGAGGCTCTGATCGGCGTGTGGGTGTCCGGCGAGCTGGACGGGCGGCACGCCGTCGGGAAGACGGTCCTTTGGTTGTCCATCCTCCCTCTCGTCTTCGTGGCTGCGCTTGGGGGCTTCCACATTATGTAGAGCATCAACTGTCAACTATGTGTGCATGTCAGAGCAGAGTGTTGCCAAGTTAAGCTGGCTAGTACGTAGCCTACTACTAGTAGTAGTGCTGAGTGTCCGGGAGAGCTTTGGTTATTCATTATGATGCAATCTACTAGTGTGTGTCAATAGTTATTGGTTCAGATGTACTTCTCGATCGATCTGAAAAAAACTTGTTTTTTTAGAGGATCTGAAATAACTTTTGTCTTAATAATACTAATGAGTTAATTACTCCTGTTAATTTGCCTTCCTTTCCTTTGTAGTATTTCCATGTGCAAACATCAAGTTAAAATGAATCAATTTGGGAGATCTTATTCGTCCGTTTCGATGAATCAATATCACATAACGCATCATATTTTGCAGGACAGGTCCGGCCTAAAAGACAACTTTCTTTTTTCTGAAAAATATTTTACATTCTGATATCGTGCCAGTGGCCCATTAGCAGTAGGAGCGCGCGCACAATTTTCATGACCGGGCCGGCGCATTAGCAGCGGGAGCGCGCACACACAATTTTTGTTAAGGAATGGCTTTGACGGAAGGGCGACCCTATGTCTCGCATTCAGCGAGACAAAGGAACCCTCGGTGAAGGTTGGGTGTCGCGAGTAGGGCCGGCCCAAACGCGAGGGAAACAATAGCATCGTTTTTCTGTATTTTTTTCATGTTTTTTTTCTTTCTTTCTTTTTTACTTCCGTTTGTACATCCAAATATTCTAAATAAATATATTACAAAAATCACTCTACAAAAACCATTAAAAAATGTTCATTGTGTATAGAGACAATCTTTATCACGAATAAGGAAAAATGTATAAAAAATAAAATATCTATGAAACAATCTGATCATGTATTTTAAAATTTTAATCAATTGTTTGAAAAAATGTTGAATAAGTGTTTTAAAAAAGTTAAGCAAGCATTTGGAAAATATTCAATGTGTGTAGAAAACATTTTGACCATGTATTAAAAAATGATGAAATTTTTAATCATGTATAGAAAAAGGTTAATCAAGTATTTGAAAAATGTGGAATAAGTATTTAATTTTTTTAAATGTGTATATAAAAATATTGACAATGTATTAAAAATAATGAATTAATTTTATCATGTATATAAAAATGTTATTCAACAATTTTAACCAATGCTCAAAAAGCATTTGAAAAATGTTAAATGTGTTCAGAAAAAATGTTGACCATGTGTTAAAAATGTCAATATTGAATTTAGAAAATATTAATAAAGCACTTAAAAAATGTTAATATTGCATTTAGAAAATATTAATAAAGCACTTAAAAATGTTAAATGTGCATACAAAACATATTGACCTTGTATTAGAAAATTTTAATATTTTATATGAAAAAAGTTTATCAAGCATTTAAAGAAATTTTAAAAGCGTGTATAGGAAAAATTTAGACCAAGTATTCAGAAAATGTTAATCTTATATTTTAAAATGTTAAAAATGTGTATTAGAAAAAATGTTGAGCATGTGTTACAAAATATTAAATTCGTATTGAAAGAATGTTAAATGTGTATTAGAAAAATGTTGTCGACGTATAAAAAAGTTGTAGAATGGAAACAGAAGAAACAAAGAAAACCAAAAAAATGAAAATAAATAAATAAATCAAAGAAAAAGAAAATAAAAAATCTGAGCAAAAAGAACAAAGAAAACAGATGAAAACCAAGAAACAAAGAAATAAAAACCAAAGAAAGAAAAAAATGAATATCGAGTAAAGAAAAAAATAAAAATATGGAAAAAACAACAAAACCGATTAAAACCGAGAAAGGAAGAAAAGCGATGAAAAGAAAAGAAAAAACAGTGAAGAAACAAAGAAAAAAATAAAGAAAACGAAAAAGAAATGAAAAGGAAAAAAAAGTAAAACCCTGGAATAAACAAAGAAAACCGACTAATTAGAGGGTGCCCTTTGTGGGGAACTCAATTGTCACTTTTGGTGGCCCGTGAGCACGCCACTTGGTGCACCCAGTTATCGGCCTTGCGTGCTCGTGCATCTTTGGGATTTCACTTTTTTGGCAGCATTTTTGAGTTTTTGTTTGTTTTTCCGGCTGTTGTTAGGTTCCCCCGAGGTTTTGATGGAACATCTTTTTTTTCAGAAAGTAATGCTTTTATGCAGGAAGCATAAGCACAGTTGTGCTTTCGTGAGAAGTACAGTCCATGCTTTTACGAGAAGTACGGTTTTGCTTTTTCAAGAGGAAAAACATAACCGTGCTTTCAAAAAAAAGGAAAAGCACAGCTTGTGTTTCCGCGAGAAGCACAACTATGGTTCCCGAAAAGTGAAAAACGCATGCCTACTTCCTAGAAGATAGTGGAAAACACAACTGGGCTTCCGGGTTCCATTTTTTTTGGTTCCTATCTTTTTTTTTCAGTTTTTGATTTTTCGTTTTTTATTGATTCCTCCGGTTTTTTTTTGTTTTTCCTGTGAAAAAAAAGTTCATCAAATTCTATTAACACGGGATGTAGCTTCAAAGATGTCGACAAGAAATCTAATGATGAAAATAATTCATAATTTGGATACATGATTCAAGATAAAACGTCACCCAACAAGAGACGGGAATGACATGTGCAAGGAGCACTCTCCAATTAGCGATGTCACCCAACAGGAAGAAGGGAGTAGCAGGCAAGAGGCTTCCATGGGCCAGAGTGGGCTCGTTTAGAGGGCGGCCCATGTGAGAGGGGCAAATACGAAATAGTACGACGCGTCTCTGAACGTCTCTGAAGCCTGAACGTGAGTGAAGTCTATTTTAAACCTTAAAGTTGTAGAGCTCGTTCAAAATGAACCCTAGAAGTCTATACCCTGTACTCATTTATCCTGGTCAATCATGACTCTGATCCTGTTTGGCGCACAGGGAAAGATCCATCCCGTTCGGATTAAAGTCTACCTCTCACTTACATCCCTACCCCACATGTCATATCCACCATCCATCCGCATGTCCCATCTCTCTCTCTCCCTCTCTTCTGAAATCAGCGCAGGTGTCTGGACGCCAGCAAAGCGGCGGAGCAGTGACGCGCGCCTCGGGGGTCTTCGACAGACAGGGGCGTGTAGTGCCCGCACACGCCCTGGGCGTCGTGCTAGGCGGTCACCATCAACACTGTCATCGGTGTCGCGGTGCGGGAGCCGAGCTGAGTACCCTGAGAAGACGAGCTTGCAGTCGCACCCTTGCTGGCCCAGCAGGTCCGGCATCGTCATCCTCGCTGTCCGCAACCTCAGCCTCTGCACATGAGTGGCCGCAGGCCATGAACGCCACACTCGCAGACGGGAAGGTGTAGATGTAGAGCGCTGATGTCTACACAACCTTCTTCTTGTAGACATTGTTGGGCCTCCAAGTGCAGAGGTTTGTAGGACAGTAGCAAATTTCCCTCAAGTGGATGACCTAAGGTTTATCAATCCATGGGAGGCGTAGGATGAAGATGATCTCTCTCAAACAACCCTGCAATCAAATAACAAAGAGTCTTTTGTGTCCCCAACACACCCAATACAATGGTAAATTGTATAGGTGCACTAGTTCAGCGAAGAGATGTGTTGGGGATATAACTACTGAGTATAAACCGCCCAGGAGGGGCCGGTTTATGTTCATCCGTATTGAAGCCCATGAAGACAAGGAATATGGCGCTTTACTATAGAAGCTTGGAGGCCCAGAGCCCAAGGGCGGTTCAGGGCCCGTAGACATAAACCGTCATGAGATATGTAACTTGTGTTGTAAGTTAGGGAAAGGTAGAAACCGAGCCGGACACGTGTATGAGCCGGCCTCGGTGTTCTGTAAACCGCCAGGCGTCAACCTGTGTATATAAAGGGACAACCCGGCGGCGGTTCAAGGACAAGAAACAACAACTCGAGAGATAGGTAAAGCGGATTCGCTCCCTACTCATTGAGACCCCATCAATTCCACCACAACTGGATAGTAGGCTTTTACCTTCATCGAAGAGGCCGAACCAGTATAAACTCCCCGTGTCCTTTGTCCGGTTTAACCCCTTTTTGCTAATCTCGTTGCAATGGCTCCACGACTAAGTCTTCTCACTAGGACATCTGATGTGTTAATTCCACGACAGTTGGCGCCCACCGTGGGGCTATCGCACGATGGTTTCAAGTTCTTGAAGGGCAACTTTGAAGGACTCAAGGGATACGCGGTTGGCCGGATGACCAAGAGTCCTCGCGGCAAGCTCTACATCGACGATGCAAGATGGGGCCCCGAGGCCGGCTCAATTGAGTACGGGTACCGGGTCCCCTTTGGCGGAATTCACGTTTTCATCGGCAAGATCGGCAAACCGGGCCCTGAGACAGACATCTCCACCGACCTCGTCGAGACGGCTCAGCGTGCGAGTCCTGCCCGAGTTCAGCCTTCCATGAAGCGTGCGTTCGTAGGATTCATCCATGGTGCGGAATCTGAACCGGTGTCCGATGGTGAGACGGCCGTCTACTCAGATGGCGAGTCATCCACTGGCGAAAACGAGTCGCTGTACCAATTGCAAGACGGCCAGATCGGGGGCTGTTCCGGTGGCGACAGTATTACGGACCCCTTTGAACCGCCAAACCGGGTTGCAATCTTCATGGCCGGTACGCAGCCCACATTGCAATCTTCATCTGCAGCAGCAATGATTTCCGGATCGGCAGCCGGGGCAGGAGGCCCTGCACGCCGGCCGGCTCAAGTTCTTTCCAGTTTGTTGGACGCCTGGACGACATTGTTGACCACGACAGTCACCCCGGAGACTCAGGATCAGCATAACGCGGAGGTTACAAAGCTGAGGGATCAGATAACTCAGGCCAAGGAGGACTTGGCGGCTGAGGAAGCCAGGATGACTGAAGAACGGGCTGGTATAGATGCCCAGTCACAGCAGATCCAGGCGCAGAATTACCGGCTTATGTTGGATCAGAACGCGTCAAACGAAGTACTGAGGAGGAGGCACCGGTCTCGTCTGCCGTCGGTTTACGAAGGAATGAATCTCTTCAATACACCAGGAGTCAGGCCAAGTGATCCGGCAGCAGTGAACCGGACCAAGGCACCTGGGACAGCACCGGGTCAGCCACGGGTGACGGACCCGCCTCGACGAACAGATAACCCGCCGTAATATATACCGACGCCGCCGGGTCACTTCTCTAGCTCTTTGGATAACATGATTGTTGCGGCGTCTCGCTTGGCAGCTATTCCTATGGAGGGTGAATCACTAGCAGCGGTTGAAACGCGACGGGCCAGGGATCTTCTTCAAACCGCTATGGTACAGCAGCAGGCTTATTCATATAACCGAGACATAATACATTCAACCCCTTGTCCGAGCAAGAGTTACAGCAGGCACATTGATGAACCAGCTGTGTCAAGCAGTGCGCGGCACCGTGACGCCCCTCGAGGGCCTAATCCGATGCGCAGTGGTATGAATGCTCAGGATGTGGTAAACAATGGCAGAGCACGACGGGAGGCAGAGTTAGCAGCGCAGTTGGCAGCATAGTATGCGAATCATCAACCTGCTCCGGTTCAACCGACAACATCAGTTGAACGGGGACTGGCTTTCAGCTCTTGGGGGGGGGTGCCGTGTCTTACCCCAGCTCTACGTAATGTACGGTTACCCAAGGATTTCAAGGGCCCGCGTAAGGTGCCTAATTATACCGCCAATTTACCCCCCGAGGCGTGGGTTGAGAGTTATGAGATGGCAATGGAGATGCTGGATGTGGACGAAGTGGCGTGTGCGAAGTACTTCATCATGATGTTAGACGGAACGGCTCGCACTTGGTTGAAGAGTCTGCCCGTTAACTCGATCAGTTCATGGGACGAGTTGAAAGCCCGGTTTATAGCGAACTTCAAAGACACGTGCAAACAACCCATGTCGATCGTGGATCTGGCTGCTTGTGTCCAAGGAGAAAATGAATCAACGACTCATTGGGTGCGCCGGGTTTCAGAAATCCTGCATTCATCGGACCGCATCAATGCTGATTCGGCAATTATAACATTGGAGGGCAATTTCTGGTTTAAGTCGCTGAAGATGAAATTGGGACGGCTCAAGCGTCACTGCAATGACATGGGAACGCTCATGGCAGCTTTGGTTAAGTATGCCGATTCTGATAATACCAAGGATCCCAAGTCTGACGAAGAGAAGCCAGAGAAAGGAAAGAAGAATGTCGGCGCAAAAGGACAGCAGCATAACCAGGCTAGCCATGGGAATAACTTAAGCGCAAAGCAGACAATAATTCTGATTTTGTAGCTAACACCAATGTTCAAGGTAATAATCAGCACCGTAAGGGTAAACCGCCCCCACATGGCGGAGGATCAGGTATGAATCTGGAGCGTCTGCTGAACCAGCCCTGCCCAAAGCACGGGACACAAGATAAACCGGCTATGCACCTATGGAAGGATTGCTTCATTATGCGAGAGTTCAAAAATTCAGATCTCTTCCGGTATGATCGTGGATCGTCTGGCGGTTCAGGACCCGGGTTTCACGGGCCGGGTTATGGCGGAGGTAATTCCAGTTCAGGTTTTCAAGGCAACCAAGGTGGATAGGGCAATCAAGGCAATCACGGCAACCAAGGTGGTTATAATCAACAAGGGAATCAGTAGCAGCAGCAGTCGGGTTATCAGAGTAACCCGAAGCAGTTAAATGGTGGGCAGTATCATGTCTTCACTACTAGCCTGTGCAAGCGCGATCGGAAGCTCCATAAGAGGGCAGTGAACTCCGTTTAACCGGCGGTGCCTCGCTATCTGCGCTGGTCTGAGCAGCCGATTGTGTGGAGTCGAGAAGACCATCCGCCCCGGGTTGATAATCCGGGTCATCTGGCGTTAGTGGTCGCGCCACAGGTTGGAGGTTATAAGTTCACCAAAGTGCTCATGGATGGAGGGAGCAGTATCAACATCTTGTATTATCAAACCTTCCGGCGTATGGGGTTGACGGATAAGAATCTTAAACCGTCGAACACCATTTTTCACGGTGTGGTGTCTGGTAAATCGGCCTACCCAGTCGGCAAGATAGCTCTGGAAGTGGTTTTTGGAGATGATCATGATTCAAGATCCGAGACGTTGACCTTTGAAGTGGTCAAAATCAGAAGTCCATACCATGCCCTGTTTGGACGACCGGTTTATGCTAAATTCATGGCAAGGCCGTGTTATGTTTATCTGCAGCTGAAGATGCCGGGTCATAACGGGACCATCACGGTTCATGGCAGCCGCAAGATCGCACTAGAGTGCGAGGAGGGTGACGCGGCTTATGTTGGAAATATGCCCTAGAGGCAATAATAAAATGGTTATTATTATATTTCCTTGTTCATGATAATTGTCTATTGTTCATGCTATAATTGTGTTATTCGGAAATCGTAATACATGTGTGAATATATAGACCACAACACGTCCCTAGTGAGCCTCTAGTTGACTAGCTCGTTGATCAACAGATAGTCATGGTTTCCTGACTATGGACATTGGATGTCATTGATAACGGGATCACGTCATTAGGAGAATGATGTGATGGACAAGACCCAATCCTAAGCATAGCACAAGATCGTGTAGTTCGTTTTGCTAGAGCTTTTCCAAATGTCAAGTATCATTTCCTTAGACCATGAGATTGTGCAACTCCCGGATACCGTAGGAGTGCTTTGGGTGTGCCAAACGTCACAACGTAACTGGGTGACTATAAAGGTGCACTACGGGTATCTCCGAAAGTGTCTGTTGGATTGGCACGAATCGAGACTGGGATTTGTCACTCCGTATGACGGAGAGGTATCTCTGGGCCCACTCAGTAATGCATCATCATAATGAGCTCAATGTGACCAAGTGTCTGGTCACGGGATCATGCATTATGGTACGAGTAAAGTGACTTGCCGGTAACGAGATTAAACGAGGTATTGGGATACCGACGATCGAATCTCGGGCAAGTAACGTACCGATTGACAAAGGGAATTGAATACGGGATTGATTGAATCCTCGACATCGTGGTTCATCCGATGAGATCATCGAGGAACATGTGGGAGCCAACATGGGTATCCAGATCCCGCTATTGGTTATTGGCCGGAGAGGCGTCTCGGTCATGTCTGCATGTCTCCCGAACCCATAGGGTCTACACGCTTAAGGTTCGGTGACGCTAGGGTTGTAGAGATATAAGTATGCGGTAACCCGAAAGTTGTTTGGAGTCCCGGATGAGATCCCGGACGTCACGAGGAGTTCCGGAATGGTCCGGAGGTGAAGAATTATATATAGGAAGTCCAGTTTCGGCTATCGGGAAAGTTTCGGGGGTCACCGTTATTGTACCGGGACCACCGGAAGGGTCCCGGGGGTTCACCGGGTGGGGCCACCTATCCCGGAGGGCCCCATGGGCTGAAGTGGGAGGGGAACCAGCCCCTGGTGGGCTGGTGGGCCCCCCTTGCCCCCCTGCGCCTAGGGTTGGAAACCCTAGGGGTGGGGGGTGCCCCACAAGGCTTGGGGGTAAGCCACCCCCTTGGCCGCCGCCCCCCTTGGAGATTGGATCTCCTAGGGCCGGCGCCCCCCTAGGGGCCCTATATAAAGAGGGAGGGAGGGAGGGCAGCCGCACCCAAGTCCCTGGCGCCTCCCTCTACCCATGCACCACCTCTCCCTCTCGCTGAAGCTTGGCGAAGCCCTGCCGAGATCACCGCTGCTTCCACCACCACGCCGTCGTGCTGCTGGATCTCCATCAACCTCTCCCTCCCCCTTGCTGGATCAAGAAGGAGGAGACGTCTTCCCCAACCGTACGTGTGTTGAACGCGGAGGTGCCGTCCGTTCGGCACTAGGATCATCGGTGATTTGGATCACGACGAGTACGACTCCCTCAACCCCGTTCTCTTGAACGCTTCCGCGCGATCTACAAGGGTATGTAGATGCAATCCTCTCTCTCGTTGCTAGATGACTCCATAGATTGATCTTGGTGAAGCGTAGGAATTTTTTTATTTTCTGTAACGTTCCCCAACAGTGGCATCATGAGCTAGGTCTATGCGTAGTTTCTATGCACGAGTAGAACAGAAACTTGTTGTGGGCGTAGATGTTGTCAATTTTCTTGCCACTACTAGTCTTATCTTGCTTTGGCGGCATCGTGGGATGAAGCGGCCCGGACCGACCTTACACGTACGCTTACGTGAGACAGGTTCCACCGACTGACATGCACTAGTTGCATAAGGTGGCTAGCGGGTGTCTGTCTCTCCCACTTTAGTTGGAGCGGATTCAATGAAAAGGGTCCTTATGAAGGGTAAATAGAAATTGGCATATCACGTTGTGGTTTTACGTAGGTAAGAAACGTTCTTGCTAGAAACCTATAGAAGCCACGTAAAAAACTTGCAACAACAATTAGAGGACGTCTAACTTGTTTTTGCAACATGTGCCGTGTGATGTGATATGGCCAAAAGGATGTGATGAATGATATATGTGATGTATGAGATTGATCATGTTCTTGTAATAGGAATCACGACTTGCATGTCGATGAGTATGACAACCGGCAGGAGCCATAGGAGTTGTCTTTATATTTTGTATGACATGCGTGTCATTGAATAACGCCATGTAAATTACTTTACTTTATTGCTAAACGCGTTAGCCATAGAAGTAGAAGTAATCGTTGGTGTGGCAACTTCATGAAGACACGATGATGGAGATCATGATGATGGAGATCATGGTGTCATGCCGGTGACGAAGATGATCATGGCGCCCCGAAGATGGAGATCAAAGGAGCAATATGATATTGGCCATATCATGTCACTATTTGATTACATGTGATGTTTATCATGTTTTACATCTTATTTGCTTAGAATGACGGTAACTTAAATAAGATGATCCCTCGCAATAATTTCAAGAAAGTGTTCCCCCTAACTGTGCACCGTTGCGAAGGTTCATTGTTTCGAAGCACCACGTGATGATCGGGTGTGATAGATTCTAACGTTTGAATACAACGGGTGTAAGCCATATTTACACATGCAATACACTTAGGTTGACTTGACGAGCCTAGCATGTACATACATGGCCTCGGAACATGGAAGACCAAAAGGTCGAGCATGAGTAGTATAGAAGATACGATCAACATGAAGATGTTCACCGATGTTGACTAGTCCGTCTCACGTGATGATCGGACACGGCCTAGTTGACTCGGATCATGTTTCACTTAGATGACTAGAGGGATGTCTATCTGAGTGGGAGTTCATTGAATAATTTGATTAGATGAACTTAATTATCATGAACTTAGTCAAAAATCTTTACAATATGTCTTGTAGATCAAATGGCCCACGCTAATGTTGCCCTCAACTTCAACGTGTTCCTAGAGAAAACCAAGCTGAAAGATGATGGCACCAACTATACGGACTGGGTCCGGAACCTGAGGATCATCCTCATAGCTGCCAAGAAAGATTATGTCCTAGAAGCACCGCTGGGTGAAGCACCCATCCCAGAGAACCAAGATGTTATGAACGCTTGGTAGTCTCGTGCTGATGATTACTCCCTCGTTTAGTGCGGCATGCTTTACAACTTAGAACTGGGGCTCCAAAAGCGTTTTGAGCAACACGGAGCATATGAGATGTTCGAAGTGCTGAAAATGGTTTTCCAAGCTCATGCCCGGGTCGAGAGATATGAAGTCTCCGACAAGTTCTTCAGTTGTAAGATAGAGGAAAATAGTTCTGTCAGTGAGCACATACTCAAAATGTCTGGGTTGCACAACCTCTTGACTCAGCTGGGAGTTAATCTCCCGGACGACGCGGTTATTGACAGAATCCTTCAGTCGCTTCCACCGAGCTACAAGAGCTTTGTGATGAACTTCAATATGCAGGGGATGGAAAAGACCATTCCTGAGGTATATTCAATGCTGAAATCAGCGGAGGTAGAGATCAAAAAGGAACATCAAGTGTTGATGGTGAATAAAACCACTAAGTTCAAGAAAGGCAAGGGTAAGAAGAACTTCAAGAAGGATGGCAAGGGTAAGAAGAACTTCAAGAAGGATGGCAAGGGAGTTGCCGCGCCCGGTAAGTCAGTTGCCGGGAAGAAGCCAAAGAATGGACCCAAGCCTGAGACTGAGTGCTTTTATTGCAAGGGAAGTGGTCACTGGAAGCGGAACTGCCCCAAGTACTTAGCAGACAAGAAGGCCGACAACACCAAAGGTATATGTGATATACATGTTATTGATGTGTACCTTACCAGCACTCGTAGTAGTGCCACGTCTTGAGCTTGCGTTGATTTTCCCCAAAGAGGAGAGGATGATGCAGCACAGTAGCGTAAGTATTTCCCTCTGTTTTTGAGAACCAAGGTATCAATCCAGTAGGAGGCCACGCGCAAGTCCCTCGTACCTGCACAAAACGATAGCTACTCGCAACCAACGCGATTAGGGGTTGCCAATCCCTTCACGGTCACTTACGAGAGTGAGATCTGATAGAGATAATATTTTTGGTATTTTGGTATAAAGATGCAAAGTGAAAAGTAAAAGCAAAGCAAGTAAATAAAGTGATGGAGATTGATATGATGAGAATAGACCCGAGGGCCATAGGTTTCACTAGTGGCTTCTCTCAAGAGCATAGATATTCTACAGTGGGTGAACAAATTACTGTTGAGCAATTGACAGAATTGAGCATAGTTATGAGTATATCTAGGCAATGATCATGTATATAGGCATCACGTCCGAGACAAGTAGACCGAAATGATTCTGCATCTACTACTATTACTCCACTCATCGACCGCTATCCAGCATGCATCTAGAGTATTAAGTTAAAAACAGAGTAACGCCTTAAGCAAGATGACATGATGTAGAGGAATACATTCATGCAATATGATAAATACCCCATCTTGTTATCCTCGATGGCAACAATACAATACGTGCCTTGCAACCCCTTCTGTCACTGGGTAAGGACACCGCAAGATTGAACCCAAAGCTAAGCACTTCTCCCATTGCAAGAACTACCAATCTAGTTGGCCAAACCAAACGGATAATTCGAAGAGACTTGCAAAGATAACTCAATCATACATAAAATAATTCAGAGAAGAATCAAATATTTTCCATAGATAAGCTGGATCATAAACCCACAATTCATCAGTCTCAACAAACACATCGCAAAAAGAAGATTACATCGAATAGATCTCCACGAGAGAGGGGGAGAACATTGTATTGAGATCCAAAAAGAGAGAAGAAGCCATCTAGCTACTAGCTATGGACCCAAAGGTCTGAAGTAAACTACTCACACTTCATCGGAGGGGCTATGGTGTTGATGTAGAAGCCCTCCATGGTGGATGCCCACTCCGACGGAGCTCCGGAACAGGCCCCAAGATGGGATCTCGTGGATACAGGAAGTTGCGGCGGTGGAATTAGGTTTTTGGCTCCTATTCTGATCTGTTGGCGGTGGAATTAGGTTTTTCCATAGATAAAGTAGCATGGAGCAATCAAAAATTATAGATACATTGGAGACGTATCAAGTAGCTCCTGGGTATTTGATACCGTTGCGGTTGCTCATATTTGTAACTCAAAGCAGGAGCTGCGAAATAAGCGGAGACTGGCGAAGGATGAGGTGACGATGCGCGTCTGGAATGGTTCCAAGGTCGATGTGATCGCCGTCGGCACGCTACCTCTACATTTACCTACGGGATTAGTTTTAAACCTCAATAATTGTTATTTAGTGCCAGCTTTGAGCATGAACATTGTATATGAATCTCGTTTAATGCGAGATGGCTACTCATTTAAATCCGAGAATAATGGTTGTTCTATTTATATGAGAGACATGTTTTATGGTCATGCCCCGCTGGTCAATGGTTTATTCTTAATGAATCT
Organism: Triticum dicoccoides; assembly: GCF_002162155.2. Classification (NCBI taxonomy): domain Eukaryota; kingdom Viridiplantae; phylum Streptophyta; class Magnoliopsida; order Poales; family Poaceae; genus Triticum; species Triticum dicoccoides. The sequence goes on from NC_041391.1 coordinate 714,036,497, forward strand.
CGAACGTGATGTTACACTTATTCATAGTGTGAATACCAAAAGATGTAAAGTTGATAACGATAATCCCACATACTTGTGGCACTGCCGCCTTGGTCACATTGGTGTCAAGCGCATGAAGAAGCTCCATGCTGATGGACTTTTAGAGTCTCTCGATTATGAATCATTTGACACATGCGAACCATGCCTCATGGGCAAAATGACCAAGACTCCGTTCTCCGGAACAATGGAGCGAGCAACCAACTTATTGGAAATCATACATACTGATGTGTGCGGTCCAATGAGCGTCGAGGCTCGCGGAGGCTATTGTTCTGCTCTCACCCGCACTGATGACTTGAGTAGATATGGGTATGTCTACTTGATGAAACACAAGTCTGAGACCTTTGAAAAGTTCAAGGAATTTCATAATGAGGTAGAGAATCAACGTGACCGAAAGATAAAGTTCTTACGATCAAATCGTGGTGGAGAATATTTAAGTCACGGATTTGGTACGCACTTAAGGAAATGTGGGATCGTTTCACAACTCACGCCGCCTGGAACACCTCAGCGTAATGGTGTGTCCGAACGTCGTAATCGCACTCTATTGGATATGGTGCGATCTATGATGTCACTCACCGATTTACCGCTATCATTTTGGGGATACGCTCTTGAGACAACTACATTCACTTTAAATAGGGCACCGTCTAAATCCGTTGAGATGACACCGTATGAATTATGGTTTGGGAAGAAACCTAAGCTGTCGTTTCTAAAAGTTTGGGGATGCGATGCTTATGTCAAGAAACTTCAACCTGAAAAGCTCAAACCCAAGTCGGAAAAATGCGTCTTCATAGGATACCCTAAGGAAACCATTGGGTATACCTTCTACCTCAGATCCGAAGGCAAGATCTTTGTTGCCAAGAACGGGTCCTTTCTGGAGAAAGAGTTTCTCTCAAAAGAAGTAAGTGGGAGGAAAGTGGAACTTGATGAAGTACTACCTCTTGAAAGTAGCGCAGCTCAGGAAGATGTTCCTGTGGTGCCTGCACTGACTAGAGAGGAAACTAATGATGATGATCAAGGTACTTCGGATCAAGTTACCACTGAACTTCGTAGGTCCACGAGGACACGTTCCACACCAGAGTGGTATGGCAACCCTGTCCTGGAAATCATGTTGTTAGACAACGGTGAACCTTCAAACTATGAGGAAGCAATGGCGGGCCCAGATTCCAACAAATGGCTTGAAGCCATGCAATCCGAGATAGGATCCATGTATGAAAACAAAGTATGGACTTTGACAAACTTGCCCGATGATCGGCGAGCGATAGAAAACAAATGGATCTTTAAGAAGAAGACGGACGCGGATGGTAATGTTACCATCTAGAAAGCTCGACTTGTCGCTAAGGGTTATCGACAAGTTCAAGGGGTTGACTACGATGAGACTTTCTCTCCCGTAGCGAAGCTGAAGTCCGTCTGAATCATGTTAGCAATTGCCACATACTATGATTATGAGATATGGCAAATGGACGTCAAAACGGCATTCCTTGACGGCCATCTTAAGGAAGAACTGTATATGATGCACCCGGAAGGTTTTGTCGATCCTGAGAATGCTAACAAGGTATGCAAACTCCAGCGATCCATTTATGGGCTGGTGCAAGCATCTCGGAGTTGGAACATTAGCTTTGATGAGATGATCAAAGCGTTTGGGTTTATGCAGACTTATGGAGAAGCCTGCATTTACAAGAAAGTGAGTGGGACCTCTGTAGCATTTCTCATATTATGTGTGGATGACATACTTTTGATGGGAAATGACATAGAACTTTTGGACAGCATTAAGGCCTATTTGAATAAGTGTTTTTCAATGAAAGACCTTGGAGAAGCTGCTTACATATTAGGCATCAAGATCTATAGAGATAGATCAAGACGCCTCATAGGTCTTTCACAAAGCACATACCTTGATAAGATATTGAAGAAGTTCAATATGGATCAGTCGAAGAAGGGGTTCTTGCCTGTTTTGCAAGGTGTGAAATTGAGCTCGGCTCAATGTCCGACCACGGCAGAAGATAGAGAAAATATGAGTGTCGTCCCCTATGCCTCGGCCATAGGGTCTATCATGTATGCCATGCTGTGTACCAGACCTGATGTAAACCTTGCCGTAAGTTTGGTAGGAAGGTACCAAAGTAATCCCGGCATGGAACACTGGACAGCGGTCAAGAACATCCTAAAGTACCTGAGAAGGACTAAGGATATGTTTCTCGTATATGGAGGTGACGAAGAGCTCGTCGTAAAGGGTTACGTCGACGCTAGCTTCGACACAGATATGGATGACTCTAAGTCACAAACCGGATACGTGTACATTTTGAATGGTGGGGCAGTAAGCTGGTGCAGTTGCAAGCAAAGCGTCATGTTGGGATCTACATGTGAAGCGGAGTACATGGCAGCCTCGGAGGCAGCGCATGAAGCAATCTGGGTGAAGGAGTTCATCACCGACCTAGGAGTCATACCCAATGCGTCGGAGCCGATCACACTCTTCTGTGACAACACTGGAGCTATTGCACTTGCCAAGGAGCCCAGGTTTCACAAGAAGACCAGGCACATCAAGCGTCGCTTCAACTCCATTCGTGAAAATGTTCAACATGGAGACATAGATATTTGTAAAGTACATACGGACCTGAATGTAGCAGATCCGTTGACAAAACCTCTCCCTAGAGAAAAACATGATCAACACCAGAACTCTATGGGTGTTCGATTCATCACAATGTAACTAGATTATTGACTGTAGTGCAAGTGGGAGACTGTTGGAAATATGCCCTAGAGGCAATAATAAAATGGTTATTATTATATTTCCTTGTTCATGATAATTGTCTATTGTTCATGCTATAATTGTGTTATTCGGAAATCGTAATACATGTGTGAATATATAGACCACAACACGTCCCTAGTGAGCGTCTAGTTGGCTAGCTCGTTGATCAACAGATAGTCATGGTTTCCTGACTATGGACATTGGATGTCATTGATAACAGGATCACGTCATTAGGAGAATGATGTGATGGACAAGACCCAATCCTAAGCATAGCACAAGATCGTGTAGTTCATTTTTCTAGAGCTTTTCCAAATGTCAAGTATCATTTCCTTAGACCATGATGAAAGAACATGCGATGCCCCCATGTTTGGTTTTGGTAATTGATGACAATCTCTATGGACTAATGGTTGCCTTGAGTTATATTTGAAGGTTTTGTCCATAGGCTTTTCTTGAAGTCCATGTGTTGATTTCAAGGAGTTTATGAGTTGACCAAGGTGCTATTAAGGAATTATCCAAAGATTGGTCATGTGAGTGTTGAGCTTATTGCAAGCATGTCTTGAAGAAGAAGATTATGTGATCATTCATGTTTACCTTCAAGACATCATCCAAATGAAGAGAGTTGGAAAGATTCAAGGTTGATCTAGCCTAAGTACAGAGAGTGATTCAAGTTGATCAACACACAAAGCGCACAAGTTGTACCGAGAGGGACCAAGTGTTCCCATGGTATGGTAAGCATTGTCCATTACGCTTTGTGTACTAACCCATGGTCTACGTGAGAGTTCTTTGTGGGGTTAGGTATGTTTCCATGGTCTTGCGTCAAGAGGAAGATCCCATACAACCCATGGAGGATGACATCAAGTGGTGATCGTCATCAAGTTTGCTGTGTGCAAGTTCAAGTGGAGCAACACGAAGAGTGGCTCACCCATAATGGAGTATGGGGGAGCAATCAAGTTTGAATCTTGCCATCCATTGTGGTGTCAATGGACTTGTGAAGATGTGCCGAAGAGTCGCTCACCCATAGTGGACTATGGGGGAGCAATCATCTAGTCTTCATCGAGCCAACGCAATCAAGAAAGGTGGTCCAACTTGAGGGACTCAAGATCGTCTTCATCTAGCTCAAGTGGACCATGTGCAAGGCAAAGGTTTGCCCTTGATAGGTTTTCTATTTTACCGGTCTCGTGGTGGTAGTTGGGAGACCGGGTTATAGGATCGTTTGCCGTACTATCAAAGGGGGCTCTCAAGTTGGTAGCTTGATCATATCGTTAGTAGAGAGCTCAAACCATTGTATCCTTGCATCATGTTTCCTTGTTCTTGTTTGGTTCTCTTTGTGAGTCTTAGAGCTCATGGTCATCTTGATGACAAGCTTGAGTTCATCAAAAACGGAGTTCGCATGCGTCTTCTATGATGTTTTCGGTGTTGGAGGTTTTACCAGTCTTATCCTAGGAACGGTTCTCACCATTTTCTTATGGGACTTTTCTCATTTGATTCTTATTGATATTTCTATCAAGATTGTGTTAGCCCTTGTTGCTAGCTTTCCAACAAACTTGGTTTCATCGAATTCGGAGCTCGTATGCGAAAGTTGTGGCTGTTTTGATATTGCATGTTTTACATAGAGAGGTTGTACCGCCCCGTAGAGAGGTTGTACCGCCCCGTAGAGAGGTTGTACCGGTTGACCGGTACAACCGGTGTTTGGAGCGGTTGTACCGCTCCAGAATTGGTCCGGAGGTTGTACCGGCCATGTACCTCTCTACCACCGGACTAGTTTCTGTTTTGGAGCGGTTCTTGGGCGGTTGTTGACCGGTTTAACCGGTTTAACCGGTACTACCGGTTCCCCAGGCTGTCGTACCGCTTAGAGCTTTTCCTAGGTTGGTTTTTCCTCTGCTTTGGCCGGTTGTACCGGTTCGTGCACCGGTTGTACCGGTCCTACAGTTTTCTGCACATAACGGGCAGATTCGTTGGGACCTATTTAAGGGGGTCTTCTTCCCCAATGGTTCTCCATCTCTTGAGCTCGTTTTTGCCCCCATTGTTGACCTTCTTTGAGCTTGCTAACTCTCAATCCCTCCATGGATTCTTGCTAGTTTTGAGGGAAAAGAGAGAGGAGATCTAGATCCACACTTCCACCAATCACTTTCTCCTCTATGTGAGGGGAACCCCTTGGATCTAGATCTTGGAGTTCTTTGTGTTCTCCTTCTTGTTCTTCCTCTTACTTTCCTCCCTAGCATTAGTTGCTTTGGTGGGATTTGAGAGAGAAGGACTTGGGTACTCTCTGTGCCCTTGCCATTGCATTTGTGCATCGGTTTGAGTTCTCCACGGTGATACGCGGAAGTTACAAGTTGAGAAGCTTATTACTCTTGGGTTCTTGGTGCCCTTGAGCTTGTTCCTCTTGGGTGCTTGGGCGCCCTAGTCGGTTGGTGGTGTTCGGAGCTCAATCATTGTGGTGTAAAGCTCCGGGCAAGCGTCGGGGTCTCCAATTAGGTTGTGGAGATCGCCCCGAGCAATTTGACGGGTTCCGGTGACCGCCCCCAAGGGTTGCCAAAGTGTACGGGTTCGGTGACCGCCCCCAAGGGTTGCCATTTGTACGGGTTCGGTGACCGCCCCCAAGGGTTGCCATTTGTACAGGTTCGGTGACCGCCCTCAAGGGTCCCTTAGTGGAATCACGGCATCTTGCATTGCGCGAGGGCGTGAGGAGATTACGGTGGCCCTAGTGGCTTCTTGGGGAGTATTGTGCCTCCACACCGCTCCAAACGGAGATTAGCATCCGCAAGGCTGTGAACTTCGGGATACATCGTCGTCTCCGCGTGTCTCGATTATCTCTTACCCGAGCCCTTTACTTATGCACTTTACTTTGTGATAGCCATATTGTTCTTTGTCATATATCTTGCTATCACATAGTTGCTTTTATTGCTTAGCATAAGTTGTTGGTGCACATAGGTGAGCCTAGTTGTTTTGGGTTTTGTGCTTGACAAATTAACCGCTAGGTTTATTCCGCATTTGTTCAAGCCTAAACCGTAATTATTTTAAAACGCCTATTCACCCCCCCTCTAGGCGACATCCTCGATCTTTCAATTGGTATCAGAGCCTCGTCTCTCTTTATTAGGCTTTACCGCCTAGAGAGTAAAGATGTCGACTAGAGGATTAGGATTCTCTGACACTCTTAGTTTCGATGGCACAAATTTTGATGTTTGGGTAATTCGCATGCTTAATCTCTTTAGGGTCATGGACCCAAATTTAGAGCGAATTGTAGATATGGGTTTTTCTCCTCCAAAGGATCCCCAAAGATTATCTTTAGAGGATGAGAAAAACTCTTATCTCAATGCTCAAGCTTCTAATGTGCTTTTTGATGCTTTGAGAAATGTAGTTATATTTCAACTCATGCCGTTCCGAGATGCTCATGAGTTGTGGACGAAGCTTAAAGATAAATATGGTGTGTCCAAGATTTGTGGGGATGATTGTTCTCCCTCCACCTCTGCTCGTATAGTCTTCTCAACTTCTTCTACTTCACCTACATGTGGTTTGCCACAAGGTAATGATATGGTGAGTAGTGTTGGTCATTGCAATGATGATAGTATGCTTATTGTGGATGATCCTTCATCACTATATTATTGCAATGCTCCTTCTTTGGGCTTTAACACTTTGAGCACTCTAAATGTCTCACTTGCTTGTGTTGATAGTCCTTGCATATCATGTAGAAATTGCTTGACTAAATCTCATGATGATATGCTTGCTATATCTTGTTGCCATGATAAAAATGCATGTATTTCCTCGAGTTGTTGTGCTAACAATGTAGATGAAACCCAACACTCTATGGAACAAGATGTGGTCTTGAATGGTGCTTCAAGGGATCCTATATCATCATCTATTGCATTTTGCCTTATGGCCAAGGCTTCAAAGGTATCTCCCACTTTGAATCCCAATATATCTTGTGATGATATTGATGATGGCAAGAGTGATGATGATGTTGATTATGTTGAAGAGAGTGATGATGTTGCCTCCTTAAAATTTAAGGGGGAAATGATTTTTAAAGCTCTTCTTAAGAATAAAATTGCTCGTTCCAACTTCATGGAAATCATGTCTATTGCTATTGAGGGCAAGAAATATATTGATGAGTTGGAATCTCGTCTTGAGGAGCATGAGGTCACCATTGATAAAATTGAAGGTCATGAGCGTGATTACGCTAATGAGATTGCGGACCTCTCTCAAGCTCTTGAACTTGAACAAACCACCAAGGAATCTCTTGAGGAGACTTTTGCTCTAGAATTATCTAGAGTGAGGGAATCTCGTGATAGAGATCTTGAGGTGGCCAATGATTTTGAAACTAAAAATGAGGAGCTTGAAGTTGTGCATGCTAAACTCCTTGCGGACTTTGAGCACCTCGAAAATGGCTCAAGGGTCATTAAGGGTGAGCTCATCAAACTCACCGAGTCTCATGCTCAACTTAAAGCTTCATATTCAAAAGAGCTTTCCAAGTTGTCTTCTCCTCTTGTTGCTAATGATGATGCTTGTGCTACTAACTCTATCTCTTGTGAAGCATCCATATTGAAGGAGAATGTTGAGCTAAGGGCTCAACTTGAGTTGCTATCTAGCAATTATGGGATGTTGGAAGAAAATCATGTAAGGCTCACAAGCTCTCATGATGATCTTCTAGTATCCCATAATGTGCTAAAGATAGCTCATGAGGCCATGCTTGCTAAGGTAACATCTAGTGAGCCTCATGTGGGTACTAGCACTACTTCTAGTCAAAATAGTATATTGCCATGTGCTAGTCCTTGTAATTCATCTACTCACAATGTTGGTACATCTTGTGATGAATTGCTTTCCTTGCCTTGTTGCTCTAACGATGAAGCTTATACTTCCTCTAGTACTTGTGTTGAGACTAACCGTGTAGAGGAAATCAAAGAGCTCAAGGCCCAAGTCACTTCTTTGAAGAAAGACTTGGAAAAGTGTCATGAAGGGAAATCCACACTCAACAATATCTTGAGTGTGCAAAAATCCCCCAATGACAAAGGTGGACTTGGATTCAACTCCAATAAGAAGAAGAAGTCCAAGATGAACAAAAGGAAGGGCCAATAACAAGTCAAGAATTCAGCCAAGATTGTTTGCTTCAAGTGCAAAGTAGAAGGGCATCATGTTAGATCTTGCCCCTTGAAGAAGAAGGCCATTAGTGTCAAGCAACAAGGGAATAGGGCACAAGTTCAATCACATGCTCAACCTCAAGTTGAAGAAAGGCCTCTTCCCAAGAAGACTCAAGTTAATGCTTCTCAAGTTGAGAAATCAAGTGAGAAGAAAGTGAAGGGTAGACGTTGCTACCTATGCCGTGAGAAAGGTCACCTCGCTTCTTCATGCACTAGTGGTAACTTATCCAACCCAATTATTATTGATGATGTCTATTCTCTTGGGAAGGATAAGGTTGGCAATGTGTTTGCCAAGTTAGTTGGTACTCAAAGTGGTGTCAAGAAAAGAACCATTTGGGTGGCCAAGCCTATTGTGACTAACCTCTTAGGACCCAACTTGGTTGGGGACCAACTAGCTCAAACTTAATCAATAGGTGTTGTTGGAGGTCATTGGAGACTTGGCTACTTTATGAAGAATTAAGGGGACTTCATCATTCTAATTGTCTCAAGCCAAGTCATTCGGATTATCAAGTTTCTATCTTATATCCAATGTTCCTCCTTGCGGTAACTCGTGCTTAAATTGCTTACATTAAAAGTTACTTGTCCCTTAGCATGTTGTGGTTTTGTATCTTGCATGTGCTTGTATATGTTGTGCTTCCAAATTGCTTATCTTGAGAAATCTAGTGTGTGTATGTTGGTTTGCACATCATGTACATGTGCGTTGTGTGTTGAGCCTTTTTGCATTTTGTTTATTTCTTAGTTGGCTCTTGTGAGAGATTAATAGAATATCCCATTATGGGGGAGTGATGTGCTTTGTGCACCTCACAATCCTATAAATGTGTGCACATGAGTAATAACATCTAGTATTGATATTTCAAGATTATCTAGTCTCTAGGTGGTATATCTCTCATGAGAAATTCAAATTCTAAATTGTCCATTAATTATCTCTTGTTGGATCCTTTAATTTCCTCTTGTCTATCTTTAATTGGTATCACACTATGGGGGAGTAATATGCTATGTGTATATTACTAGCCTAGAAAATGTGTACATTTGAGATATTGTCACCTAGAATTGACATTGTAGATTATCTTGTTCCTAGGTGGCATGTTAGCTCTACAAGTTGCAATTTGCTTGTGTTTGTTGTGAAGATGATGTTGGATATCCTTGCTATCTACCACCGGGAATTCTTTCCATCTACTTCTTGTCTTTTGACAATTGGTAGTCATTTATGTGTGGTAGAATTTATTGATCATCTTTACATTGGCTTTTGTTTTACTTGCCTTTTCTCTTGCCAAGGTTTGTGTCAACTCCCATTGTCTTCCATACCACTTGTGGATCTTGTTTATTTCTTGTTCTTGTCTATTGTTTTCTAGATATAGTGAAAACGGTGATCCCACCCTGTGCATTTTGTATTCAAATGCAAATCCTATATAATACACAACTCGTGGGGGAGCTATCCTATTTTCTTTAGAACACTCTTCTTGTGATCCTTATCAAGTGTGTTTTGGTGGAAGGCAAGCCATTTCTTTTTGGTACTTTGTGCCATCATGAAACTTTGTTGAGAGCTTGGTTTGTTTGGAACCATCCTCTCTTTGGGAGTTTGGCATCTTTAGTTTAGTGTGTATCAATGGACATCTCATTCCTTGATGTATCTTTAATGATATCTTCCAAGTGATGATTTCTCCATTTGGTATCCTTTTCACTTGGCATTTCTTTGTCTTTTTGTATCGGTTCTTGAAAGTTTTGAGCATGCATAATTACTTCATGTATTATATTTGGCATGCTTTCTTTCGTTGACTCAATATATAGGGGAAACTCCACCTAGTCTCAATTTGGATGAGATGTGCATGAAATTCATTTTCATATCTATATGCACATATTTATGTGGAGTTTGTCCTATGTATTGGTTTTTCTAACTATCTGGTCCCGATGAGTTTGGGTACCGTTTAGTTTGTGTTGTTCTTCTAGGAACATTTGGAGATGCATTGGATGCTCGGCTCACTCACAAGGAAGGTGCTGTCACCATGTGCATATTGGAGTCAAGCAAGGATGATCAATGAACTACTATCTACCTTCAATTGGTATCTACTACATCCTTCCAATGATATCTCGGTAACAAGTATCTATTCATGCTTTCTCCTCTTGCATTCAACCTTGTGTAGGTTGCATCTTGGCATGATATTCATTTCATATCTTGTGATTCTTGTTTCCTTTCTCAAAGCATCCCAACGATGATCTCTTGTTGCTAGTTGTGATGCCTTTGATGGATGTGTGTTTGGACTTCATTTATATACAATAAGACCATATCTAGCTAAGTGCTATGCTTTCAAGCAAATATCTTATTGGTATATGTATGACTTCCTTTTGGATATCTCATTCCTTCTTGTTGTAACTATTTCGGGTGTACATCCTTCTTTGTAGATATATATCATCATGATTTCGTCTACCTAGAACATTATACACTTGAGAGAAATTACATCTCTAGATGATATCCTTTCTTCCACGTCCACCTTGTCTCTCTTTTGTTATTTCTTTGGTGGCTCCGTGAAAGCTTTTGCCTTGAGTGCGTGTCCTCTGTCGTTGCATCTTGTTGCACTCTTGTGTGGTGAAGATTATTTTCCTCTGGCTTATCTTTACGAGGTTTTGCCATCTTAATTGGTATCCCTCGTCTTGATGAGCCTCCCCTCGTCTATCTTCACCACGGGTTGTCACAAGCATAGGTTCTCTTTTGCTTATTAGTAAGCTTGTGAACCCATTTGCCAGTTGTGTGTGGGAATGATAGGCCTTGCACCGTGTGCCTCATTCTTTCAAGACTATGTTGATGCTTAATGCTGATCCTAATTTTAGCCTTCTCAAGTGCTTCGCCATGACTCACACACATCATTTTGGTTGAGCCTATTCTTAAGTTGCCTCTTTTACATGTTGCTCAACCATGTGCTTGTTGCAAGCGCTAGGCATTGTTTCCTATATGCTCACCTGCACTGGATGTGAGTTTCTATTGATTTTGGGGGACCTATGATCCTATTTGTGCACTTTGTATTCAAATACAAAAATTCTTACGTGTGCACAAATCATGGGGAGCTTCTCTAGTTTGGTTAGAACACTCCTTTGTGCTTATCATAATGTATTTATTCTTGTGGCATGTAGGATCATTGGTCTAGTTGGTTCAATTGATATCCGTTGATTGCTTGCTTCAATTGGTATCTTCTGATTGCTTGTGTCTCTCTTTGTTATGTCTTTGTGGCATATCTTTCTGTTGCAATCTTTGTGCCTCAATATAGTTTGTCTTCCTCCAAGTATTTACCGTTGGACATGTGTATTGCATTCCACTCTCTTGTTGAGAAATACACAATTTATGGAGGAACACATTTTATATTGGCCTTCTAAGCTTTTAGCCCATTTTGGCAATCGATGCCAATGGGGGAGAAGTTTCAGAGAGTTGTGTGGAGAAGTTTAGAGAGTTGTCTCCTCTTGCTTTGGTTTTGTTCCTTAGCATTTGCATCTCATTTGCATGCACTATTGGTTGTTGTATTGCATGGTGATGCATAATTCCTTATATAAACTCTCTTGAAAGTGATTGTCATCAATTACCAAAATGGGGGAGATTGAAAGAACAAGCGATGCCCCCATGTTTGGTTTTGGTAATTGATGACAATCTCTATGAACTAATGGTTGCCTTGAGTTATATTTGAAGGGTTTGTCCATAGGCTTTTCTTGAAGTCCATGTGTTGGTTTCAAGGAGTTTATGAGTTGACCAAGGTGCTATTAAGGAATTATCCAAAGATTGGTCATGTGAGTGTTGAGCTTATTGCAAGCATGTCTTGAAGAAGAAGATTATGTGATCATTCATGTTTACCTCCAAGACATCATCCAAATGAAGAGAGTTGGAAAGATTCAAGGTTGATCTAGCCTAAGTACAAAGAGTGATTCAAGTTGATCAACACACAAAGCGCACAAGTTGTACCGAGAGGGACCAAGTGTTCCCATGGTATGGTAAGCATTGTCCATTACGCTTTGTGTACTAACCCATGGTCTACGTGAGAGTTCTTTGTGGGGTTAGGTATGTTTCCATGGTCTTGCGTCAAGAGGAAGATCCCATACAACCCATGGAGGATGACATCAAGTGGTGATCGTCATCAAGTTTGCTGTGTGCAAGTTCAAGTGGAGCAACACGAAGAGTGGCTCACCCATAATGGAGTATGGGGGAGAAATCAAGTTTGAATTGAATCTTGCCATCCATTGTGGTGTCAATGGACTTGTGAAGATGTGTCGAAGAGTTGCTCACCCATAGTGGACTATGGGGGAGCAATCATCTAGTCTTCATCGAGCCAACGCAATCAAGAAAGGTGGTCCCACTTGAGGGAGTCAAGATCGTATTCATCTAGCTCAAGTGGACCATGTGCAAGGCAAAGGTTTGCCCTTGATAGATTTTCTATTTTACCGGTCTCGTGGTGGTAGTTGGGAGACCGGGTTATAGGATCGTTTGCCGTACTATCAAGGGGGGCTCTCAAGTTAGTAGCTTGATCGTATCGTTAGTAGAGAGCTCAAACCATTGCATCCTTGCATCATGTTTCCTTGTTCTTGTTTGGTTCTCTTTGTGAGTCTTAGAGCTCATGGTCATCTTGATGACAAGCTTGAGTTCATCGAAAACGGAGTTCGCATGCGTCTTCTATGATGTTTTCGGTGTTGGAGGTTTTACCGGTCTTATCCTAGGAAGGGTTCTCACCATTTTCTTATGGGCCTTTTCTCATTTGCTTCTTATTGACATTTCTATCAAGATTGTGTTAGCCCTTGTTGCTAGCTTTCCAACAAACTTGGTTTCATCTAATTCGGAGCTCGTATGCGAAAGTTGTGGTTGTTTTGATATTGCCTGTTTTACATAGAGAGGTTGTACCGCCCCGTAGAGAGGTTGTACCGGTTGACCGGTACAACCGGTGTTTGGAGCGGTTGTACCACTCCAGAATTGGTCCGGAGGTTGTACCGGCCATGTACCGCTCTACCACCGGACTAGTTTATGTTTTGGAGCGGTTCTTGGGTGGTTGTTGACCGGTTTAACCGGTTTAACCGGTACTAACGGTTCCCCAGGCTGTTGTACCGCTTAGAGCTTTTCCCAGGTTGGTTTTTCCTCTGCTTTGGCTGGTTGTACCGGTTCGTGCACCGGTTGTACCGGTCCTACAGTTTTCTGCACATAACGGGCAGATTCGTGGGGACCTATTTAAGGGGGTCTTCTTCCCCAATAGTTCCCCATCTCTAGAGCTCGTTTTTGCCCCCATTGTTGACCTTCTTTGAGCTTGCTAACTCTCAATCCCTCCATGGATTCTTGCTAGTTTTTTAGGGAAAAGAGAGAGGAGATCTAGATCCACACTTCCACCAATCACTTTCTCCTCTATGTGAGGGGAACCCCTTGGATCTAGATCTTGGAGTTCTTTGTGTTCTCCTTCTTGTTCTTCCTCTTACTTTCCTCCCTAGCATTAGTTGCTTTGGTGGGATTTGAGAGAGAAGGACTTGGGTACTCTGTGTGCCCTTGCCATTGCATTTGTGCATCGGTTTGAGTTCTCCACGGTGATACGTGGAAGTTACAAGTTGAGAAGCTTATTACTCTTGGGTGCTTGGTGCCCTTGAGCTTGTTCCTCTTGGGTGCTTGGGCGCCCTAGTCAGTTGGTGGTGTTCAGAGCTCAATCATTATGGTGTAAAGCTCCGGGCAAGCGTCGGGGTCTCCAATTAGGTTGTGGAGATCGCCCCGAGCAGTTTGACGGGTTCCGGTGACCGCACCCAAGGGTTGCCAAAGTGTACGGGTTCGGTGACCGCCCCCAAGGGTTGCCATTTGTACGGGTTCGGTGACCGCCCCCAAGGGTTGCCATTTGTACGGGTTTGGTGACCACCCTCAAGGGTCCCTTGGTGGAATCTCGGCATCTTGCATTGTGCGAGGGCGTGAGGAGATTACGGTGGCCCTAGTGGCTTCTTGGGGAGCATTGTGCCTCCACACCGCTCCAAACGGAGATTAGCATCCGCAAGGGTGTGAACTTCGGGATACATCGTCATCTCCGCGTGTCTCGATTATCTCTTACCCGAGCCCTTTACTTATGCACTTTACTTTGTGATAGCCATATTGTTCTTTGTCATATATCTTGCTATCACATAGTTGCTTTTATTTCTTAGCATAAGTTGTTGGTGCACATAGGTGAGCCTAGTTGTTTTAGGTTTTGTGCTTGACAAATTAACCGCTAGGTTTATTCCGCATTTGTTCAAGCCTAAACCATTATTATTTTAAAATGCCTATTCACCCCCCCCTCTAGGCAACATCCTCGATCTTTCACATGAGATTGTGCAACTCCTGGATGCCGTAGGAGTGCTTTGGGTGTGCCAAACGTCACAACGTAATTGGGTGACTATAAAGGTGCACTACGGGTATTTCCGAAAGTGTCTGTTGGGTTGGCACGAATCGAGACTGGGATTTGTCACTCCGTATGACGGAGAGGTATCTCTAGGCCCACTCGGTAATGCATCATAATAATGAGCTCAATCTGACCAAGTGTCTGGTCACGGGATCATGCATTACGGTACGAGTAAAGTGACTTGCCGGTAACGAGATTAAACAAGGTATTGGGATACCGACGATCGAATCTCGGGCAAGTAACGTACCGGTTGAAAAAGGGAATTGAATACGGGATTGATTGGATCCTCGACATCGTGGTTCATCCGATGAGATCATCGAGGAACATGTGGGAGCCAACACGGGTATCCAGATCCTGCTGTTGGTTATTGGCCGGAGAGGCGTCTCGGTCATGTCTGCATGTCTCCCGAACCCGTAGGGTCTACACGCTTAAGGTTCGGTGACGCTAGGGTTGTAGAGATATAAGTATGCGGTAACCCGAAAGTTGTTCGGAGTCCCGGATGAGATCCCGGACATCAAGAGGAGTTCCAGAATGGTCCGGAGGTGAAGAATTATATATAGGAAGTCCAGTTTCGGCTATCGGGAAAGTTTCAGGGGTCACCGGTATTGTACCGGGACCACCGGAAGGGTCCCGGGGGTCCACCGGGTGGGGCCACCTATCCCGGAGGGCCCCATGGGCTGAAGTGGGAGGGGAACCAGCCCCTGGTGGGCTGGTGGGCCCCCCTGCGCCTAGGGTTGGAAACCCTAGGGGTGGGGGGGGTGCCCCACATGGCTTGGGGGGCAAGCCACCCCCTTGGTCGTCGCCCCCCCTTGGAGATTGGATCTCCTAGGGCCGGTGCCCCCCTAGGGGCCCTATATAAAGAGGGGGGAGGGAGGGCAGCCGCACCCATGTCCCTGGCGCCTCCCTCTCCCCATGCACCACCTCTCCCTCTCGCTGAAGCTTGGCGAAGCCCTGCCGAGATCACCGCTGCTTCCACCACCACGCCGTCGTGCTGCTGGATCTCCATCAACCTCTCCCTCCCCCTTGCTGGATCAAGAAGGAGGAGACGTCTTCCCCAACCGTACGTGTGTTGAACGCGGAGGTGCCGTCCGTTCGGCACTAGGATCATCGGTGATTTGGATGACCACGAGTACGACTCCCTCAACCCCGTTCTCTTGAACGCTTCCGCGCGATCTACAAGGGTATGTAGATGCACTCCTCTCTCTCGTTGCTAGATGACTCCATAGATTGATCTTGATGAAGAGTAGGAAATTTTTTATTTTCTGCAACATTCCCAAGTGCTTATGCTGAGTCGGTTTGTGCAACGGAGGAGTTGAAGTTCTATAAGGACAATGTTGATCCGGCAGATATGACTTCTCTGAAGAAGCCCACTATAGAGCATGATCCGGCTTTGAAGTTTAAATCGGCTGATGAGACTAAGTTGGTTGATTTTGTTCCTGGCAATTCAGCCAAGCAGTTCAGCATCAGCGTTAACTTGGATCCGAAATAGGAAAGCATGCTCATCGAGTTCATCCGTGAGAACCGAGACATCTTTGCATGGAAACCTTCTGACATGCCAGGTGTACCGAGGGAACTCGCTGAGCACACCCTTAATATTGATCCCAACTTTGAACCGGTCAAGCAATTTCTTCGCCGCTTTAATGAAGAGTGATGCAAGGCCATTGGAGAGGAGGTAGCCCGGCTATTGGCAGTAGGGTTTATTGTGGAGGTTTTTCACCCTGAGTGGTTGGCTAACCTGGTGTTGGTACTTAAGAAGAACGGCACTTGGCGTATGTGTGTGGACTACACGGATTTGAACAAAGCTTGCCCAGCTGATCCTTTTGCCCTCCCTTGTATTGATCAAATTATTGATGCTATGGCGGGTTGTGAGCGTTTGAGTTTTCTGGATGCTTATTCGGGTTACCATCAGATCAAAATGGCAGTTAAGGACCAGGAGAAGACGGCCTTTATAACTCCTTTTGGAGCCTTCTGCTATGTTTCTATGCCTTTTGGGCTCAAGAGTGCTCAGGCGACTTATCAACGGTGTGTGCAGAATTGCCTCCATAATCAGATTGGGCGCAATGTTCATGCATATGTGGATGATATCGTGGTGAAATCCAGGAAAGCAGAGACACTCATAGCTGACTTGCAGGAAACTTTTGATAATCTGAGGGTTTATAAGATGATGCTTAATCCGGCCAAATGTGTTTTTGGTGTGCCAGCTGGCAAACTCTTGGGTTTTCTGGTGTCTAACAGGGGCATTGAGGCTAATGCAGAGAAGATCAAGGCTATCACATCCCTGGCTAAACCGGCGTGTGTCAATGACGTCCAAAGACTGGTGGGTCGGATTGCAGCACTGAGCCGGTTATCAGCCGGTTGGGGAAGAAGGCGATCCCGCTTTATCAGATGATGAAGAAAACAGACAACTTTGTCTGGAGTAGTGCTGCTGATGCAGCGTTTGTGGATTTGAAGAAGCAGTTGGACGAACCGCCCGTCCTTGCTGCCCCCATTGATAAGGAACCATTGCTGTTATATGTGGCTGCTAACGCCCGAGCTGTCAGCATGGCTATTGTGGTGGAGCGCAAGGAGGCTGGTAAGGATTATCTGCTTCAACGGCTGGTTTATTATATAAGTGAGGTACTTATCGAGTCCAAACAGAGATATCCCCATTGGCAGAAGCTGGTGTATGAAGTGTTTATGGCAAGCCGAAAGCTTAAGCAATATTTTCAGGGCCATCCCATCATTGTGGTCAGTTCCGCTCCATTGGGAGATATCATTTAGAACAAGGAGGCGACTGGCTGGGTTGCTAAGTGGGCTATTGAGCTTGGGCCTCACGGGTTAAAATATATGCCTCGCACTGCTATCAAGTCCCAAGTACTCGTGGATTTCATCAATGACTGGACAGAGTTGCAGGCACCGGAGGATAAACCGGATAACACATACTGGACTATATATTCACTTTGATGGATCCAGACAATTGGAGGGCTCGGGGGCTGGAGTTGTTCTTACTTCCCCTCGAGGTGACAAATTTTGTTATGTTCTCCGCTTAATGTTTCCCTATACTAACAATGCAGCTGAGTATGAGGCCTTACTCCACGGTCTGCGGATGGCTAAGGAGATGAACTTAATCCGGGTATGTTGCTTTGGTGACTCCGATTTAGTGGCTCAGCAAGTATCCGGTACGTGGGATTCCAAGGATCCACTCATGGCGGCTTATCGGCGGGAGGTGGACATCATTGCTGGTCACTTCAAGGGTTATCAGGTCGAGCACATTGATCGGCGCAAAAATGAAGCGGCAGACGCTTTAAGCCGGCTCGGATCCCAGCGTAAACCGGTGCCGCCTAATGTTTTTCTGGATGTTCTGCATAATCGGTCGGTCAAGATACCAACGGAGTAGGATCTGGCGATTCCTGACCCGGAAGCTCAATTGGTGGTGGTTCTTCATGCTATCCCTAATTGGACATTGCCGTACCTGGCGTACATGAACCGGGGCGAGTTACCAGAGGACGAAGTTTTGGCCAAGCAGATAATACGGCGGTCTAAGTCCATGACTATTGTCAATGGTGAGTTACACCACTGCAGTGTCTCAGGGGCGTTTCAGCGTTGTGTTTCTTCTGAAGAAGGCTGTGAGATCTTGCGTGAAATCCACGAAGGAGATTGTGGTCATCATGCTGGTTCAAAATCCTTGGTGGCTAAGGCTTTCCGGCACAGTTTTTACTGGTTAACAGCTCATGCTGATGCGGAAGATCTGGTCCGAAAGTGTGACAGCTGTCAGAAGTTTGCACGTCAAGCTCATGTTCCGGCTCAGGAGTTGAGGATGATTCCAGTTACCTGGCCGTTCGCAACTTGGGGGCTGGATATGGTTGGGCCTTTTAAGAGGTCCAAGGATAAGAAGACCCACCTCCTGGTGGCGGTTGATAAATTCACCAAGTGGGTGGAGGCAGAGCCAGTGAGCAAGTGTGATGCGGCCACGGCGGTTCAGTTTACGAAAAAGGTGATCTTCCGTTTTGGCTTTCCACACAACATTATAACAGATGATGGCACGAATCTCTCCAAGGGAGCTATGGAAGAGTTCTGTCAACGTGAGCACATCCAGCTTGATGTGTCATTAGTGGCCCACCCCCAATCCAATGGTCAAGCGGATAGAGCTAATCAGGAAATCCTAAAGGGTATCAAGCCCCGGCTTATGGTCCCTTTGAAGCGGACGCCGGGTTGTTGGGTGGAGGAGTTGCCTTCCGTTTTATGGAGTATTAATACCACCCCCAATAGATCAACGGTTACACACCCTTCTTCATGGTTTATGGAGCGGAAGCAGTTCTCCCAAGTGATATTCGCCATGACTCGCCCCAAGTGGCAGCTTACGTTGAAGCGGATAATGAGAGAGCACGCCAGGATGCATTGGACCTGTTAGATGAACAACGGGATATTGCGGCAGCTCGCTCGGTGATTTATCAGCAAGACAGCCGCTGGGTTAAAACCAGGACTTTCCAAGAAGGCGACTTGGTGCTCCGGCTCATCCAAGATCAGACTGACATGCATAAGTTCTCTCCACCTTGGGAAGGACCCTTTGTGGTCGCCGGCCATGGAATATAGCTCATCTTAGGCCTTACTACACCTGAGCCACAGGCTCCTACTATGTATATATTTTTGACAATGTACATATTATGATCAATAAATAAACCGGCATCCTTGCTAAAGCGGGGCCCCTGCCGTTTCATATGTCTTCTTGGTTACCTGGGATCTCATGCTTATAAGCGGAGTTTTTCATTAAACCGGCTTATAAAGCCATAACATAGCTTGGGAGCTTCACACCCAAGGGACCAAAGAGAGTCTGTTGCCACGCACAGCTCAAACATAGGTACCCATTGAGCACAGCTCACAATGTTACTTGGGGGCTCTTTGTGCACAACAACAAAGAGTTTGAAAGAACCCTTGTAATAGGCTATCAAGCCAGGCTTGGAAGCCAGGTGTATTCACCTAAAACCCTGGGTTAACCTGCCTTCATCAAGTAAGCCACTCCGTCCAGGTAATCCTGGTATGACCCGCCGAATGTTTGACAAGTCAATCTTATACAGACCCTGAACTTGTCAAAGTTAAAACGACGATTGGTTAATTGGAGGCCCATCTTAAAAGGCTTTGTCAAATGGTTTAACTCAGCGGCCTAGCAGCCCATGAAAAGCCTCGAATTTGGGCCTGGCAGCCCTTGAAAAGCCTCGACTACAAGTTTTTATTTGATTTTGTTTTTTGCAAGTTTTCTTTCCTTTGATAAGGTTTCAAGATAAACCGGCGTCTATTGACCCGGCCTGACTATATGTCATTACATCAACCTGGTGTTTCTTAACCCGGCGCAGCTTTCAACTATCAGTTGTTAGTACATAATCAATTACGAACCGGTGTTTCTTAACCCGGTCTGGCATTGACTATAAGTCGCCAGGATGATCATCCGGTGTTTATCATAACCCGGCATGACTTATTATATACCAGCATAGCATGGTGGGAGTTATCAACACTCAAGATTTGGGTTATCACCCTTACTACAAATAGTTGGTAAACCAACGATGTGATTCAACATCACAGGTATGATATATTTCATATTTTATCTTACAGCCTTGGTTATAAACTCTGGCTTTGTATTGGGTATCATAACCCGTCCGACGGTAAACCGCCAGGACAATTTTAAGTTTGTCATATGCAGAAAACATGAGTGCGTAGCACTGTTCACGATCATAAGCAGACATGACATATCATGAAAGATTAACAATCTCAGGAAAGTGGCTATGCACAATGGCACAGCGGACCAAGTGTTTCAAACTGTGCACGATGGCATAGCAGACCAAGTATTTTGAGCTAGCCTATTATAAGGAGTTTTTACTTCCCAAAAGGATAATTGTTTTTCCTACAGAGGATGGTGCACATATGATAAACCGGTTTCCGGATTATGATTCCTCTTCAGCTTGATCTGAAGGTTGCGGATCGTCCTACGCCGGTTCAACCTCCGCCTCCCCATCCACTGGCTGGAAGTCAATGGTGGCCCAGTCAATTCCACACAAAGCTCGGAAGACAGCTTCATCACTTATAAGATCTGACGGTTCAAGGTCAGGAGCATAAGTATGCTTACGAGTTGGCGGGATTAGATTTTGGGCTTCATAAATCGACGCAACAATCCGTCTGTTGTCTGCATCATAGATGGACCGGTGATAAGACAGATCAATCTCTTCGGCCAGTTTGCTAGCAAGTGGGCGCATTTCCTTTGTCAAAGCTTTAAGGGCATCCTCGTCGAAATCTGACCCATCTTCTTTTTGACTTGGATAGCCATTTGTAATATCCTCCGGATCAAGGTCAGCTATCCAAGCCTTAGCCTGAGTCAGTGCAGATAAAGCGCCAGCCCTTGCAGCAGATCTCTTCATTTCTTCTAGCTGGGCCGGTGTCTTGGAGCTTGGCCAATGTATCTTTGATTAAGGTTGGCGCCGGTTTGTTGTATGAAGCAGTGCAGATAACTCGTTGAGCGCCCGTATATAGTTGCTCAATTAAGGTATAAGAAGCCTTCAGCTTCTTGCGCATATCTGAGCCAAGATGAGCGACGCGGCTACCTGCAATGGTTACAATATTGTTGTTAAACCGGCGGTTTCCAGGCTGACGAAGTACGGTTCATTACAAAGCTACTTACCAAAGATAGCAGAAGTCATAGCATTGATCTGCCGCTTTAAACCAGTCAGCTCTTCCACCACCGGTTTAAGGGCCGCTTCAGCATCCTCAGCCCGTTTTAACAGAGTGGGCTTTTCAGTCTCCCAGTCCGCCCGCTCGCCTTTGAAGCCATCCTTCAATTTCTCCATGGCGGTTAAAGCGCCCTTTAACTCATCTTTGGCCTTGGAAGTTTCTGCTTGCTGGGACTTGATATTTTCTTGAAGATCCGCGATTTGGGAATCCTTGTTGCTCAAGTCAGCCTGCAAAAGACAGATAATAAAGTTGTTAATACTTTCTCAAAGTCCCAAGCACATAACAAGTTATACACTTGGCACTTGGGGGCTAATGTGGATTGCTTTTATCAACTGGTATTTTAAAGTCCCAAGCACATAACAAGTTATACACTTGGAACTTGGGGGCTAATGCGGATTGCTTTTATCAACTAGTATTTTAAAGTCCCAAGCATACAACAAGTTATATATTTGGCACTTGGGGGCTAATGCATATCCGTTCAATTCAAGGTCATCCAGGTTTTAACAATAAACCGGATCATATTGATAACTGGAGTGAATTTTGGAAGCTACGTTACAAAAGATATATCGGTTCATCCTAAAGGCTTAAACCGGTTTATACGGGTTACACAAGCAAAATCAAGTTCTCTTACTTCAAGTCCCGGTTCACATTCATATTGATGAACCAGCCCTTGGGGGATACTGGAGTTAGTGATTGAAGCAGATTCTAAGAGAAAAGGAATTATGCAAAGGAATAAAATGTTTACCTTATATCGCCCTTTCATTAGGTTTACCAAACCGGCTTCATAGTCACGACTTGTATACAACCGGTTCAAATATCCAGAATGGATGTCTTGAGCATTGAGATGGGCATAGCTTGACAAATCAGTCTTCCACTTGCCTTTGTCCACAGCAGCAAATTCTTCTTTGGCACTGTGCTTTGACAAAGCGACAGGGTTGCCAGGAGCAGTGTGGCCAAAACCGGTAATCACCATGTCATCGGTCGTGCCCTCAACAATCTTGTCTGCGTTGGACGGTTTAGTAGAGGCTCTTGCTGGGCTTGGTGGATCGGCGACTGGACTTGGTGGATCGATAGCTGGGCTTGGCGGATCAGCATGATGACTAGTTGGATTAACTTCTGGTGGATCAACATGAGTGTCCTGACCTTGTGGCACCGGATCATCCAGAGCAATATCAGCATCTTGATCAGCAGCTTCTGAGGTCCTCTCCGGTTCAATAGCTGGGTTATCATCAGTTGGAGTAGTCAGCTTGGCCTTTTTACTGAGTCGGGCTTTGGCCCTAAAAAGAACAAATTTAAAGGTCAGTACAATAAATCGGTGTAAGACATAAAAAACCAAATCTGCTATACTTACCCAGGAACGGTCTTGAGGGGAGGCATCTGTGTGGTTGATGAATCTCCAGAGGATGAATTGGAGGTTCCCTGATAATTCGAATCGGACGGATTAAGAGGATATCTGAAATAACCCGCCTTGGGATAAAGTATATCAAAATAACAAGAGACCTCTTGGAGACGCTTGCGAACCGGGGAATAGGGTAAACCGGAAGAAGTAACTACTTGACCGCTATGCCGGGTTGTGCGACGGGCTTCATATTGTTGTGTCTTCAAAGAAAAGTGCGGATCCAAATGAGCAAGAGGATGTGAACGTTTTACTTTCCGGACTTCTTGACGAAGTTTTGGTACTGGCATATGAGCTGAATCAGAGGATAGAACAATTACCTCTGCTTCACCAGCGTGGCTAGCTTCCACATCATCCTGGTAATAGTCATTGTCAATGAGGTGTATGAAAAAAGAACCAAGAGAATCAAGTTCTACCTCTGATTCCGGATTATCAAGTTCTTCATGAGGCAGTTCAGCAGCCTCGGCGGTTTTCTTCTTTGCTGGCCTTTTGGTAGCCTTACTCTTGGCGTGAGGTGCTCTCGCCAGTTTATCCTGTGCTTTCTTCTTCCAGAATGGATGATCGCCCTGTGCAGATGGAGAAAAAATTATAGAGGAATGATTAAGGCGGAAAGGGTTGAAACAAAATAAGAAAATTCTTATGGCTGGCGGTTCGTTGGATGCATAGAAGGGATTGAGCCCTACTCTACTACATAATTCCACTTGTTCATCAAGCATTTTCTTAACAGCTTCAGTAACTTCATCTTCTGTCAGTTGAATATCAACATGACGTTGAGGATCTTTCAAATCCCTAGTGTACTCGCACATTAAACCGGGGCATCGTCTTAAAGGCAGAACGCTCCAAGATATCCAGTAGCGGACGAAATCAACGCCTGTTAAACCGTTTGCCATGAGGGCTCTAAGTTTTGAGAGTTGTGTGATACGTCTCCAACGTATCTATAATTTTTGATTGTTCCATGCTATTATATTACCTCTTTTGGATGTTTATGGGCTTTATTTTACACATTTATATAATTTTTGGGACTAACCTACTAACCGGAGGCCCAGCCCATATTGCTGTTTTTTTGCCTATTTCAGTATTTCGAAGAAAAGGAATATCAAACGGAGTCCAAACGGAATGAAACCTTCGGGAGCATGATTTTTGGAACAAACATGATCTGGAGAGCTTGGAGTGCAAGTCAAGAAGCTTCCGAGGGCTGCACGAGATAGGGGGCCGCGCCCCCCTGTCTCGGGGGCCCCTCGGGCGGCCACCGACGTACTTCTTCCTCCTATATATACCTACGTACCCCGAAAACATCCAGGAGCACCACGAAACACAATTTCCACCGCCGTAACCTTCTGTATCCGCGAGATCCCATCTTGGAGCCTTCGCCGGCACTCTGCCGGAGGGGGAATCAACCATGGAGGGCCTCTACATCAACATCCTTGCCCCTCCGATGAGTTGTGAGTAGTTTACCACAGACCTACGGGTCCATAGTTATTAGCTAGATGGCTTCTTCTCTCTTTTTGGATCTCAATACAATGTTCTCCCCCACTCTTGTGGAGATCTATTTGATGTAAACTCTTTTTGCGGTGTGTTTGTCGAGATCCGATGAATTGTGGGTTTATGAATAAGTTTATCTATGAATAATATTTGAATCTTCTCTTAATTCTTTTATGTATGATTGAGTTATCTTTGCAAGTCTCTTCGAATTATCAGTTTGGTTTGGCCTACTAGATTGGTCTTTCTTGCCATGGGAGAAGTGCTTAGCTTTGGGTTCAATCTTGCGGTGTTCTTACCCAGTGACAGAAAGGGTTGCAAGACACGTATTGTATTGTTGCCATCGAGGATAACAAGATGGGGTTTATATCATATTGCATGTGTTTATCCCTCTACATCATGTCATCTTGCTTAATGCTTGCTCTGTTCTTATGAACTTAATACTCTAGATGCATGCTGGATAGCGGTCGATGTGTGGAGTAATAGTAGTAGATGCAGGCAGGAGTCGGTCTACTTGTTATGGACGTGATGCCTATATACATGATCATGCCTAGATAATCTCATAACTATGCGCTTTTCTATCAATTGCTCGACAGTAATTTGTTCACCCACCGTAATACTTATGCTATCTTGAGAGAAGCCTCTAGTGAAACATATGGCCCCCGGGTCTATCTCTTATCATATTTGCTTTCAATCTACCTTTATTTGCATCTTTACTTTTTGCATCTATCTTATAAAATACCAAAAATATATTTATCTTATCATACTATCTTTCTTAGATCTCACTTTCGCAAGTGGCTGTGAAGGGATTGACAACCCCTTTATTGTGTTGGTTGCGAGTTCTCATTTTGTTTGTGTAGGTGCGTGGGACTTTTGAGGAGCCTCCTACTGGATTGATACCTTGGTTCTCAAAACTGAGGGAAATACTTACGCTACACTTTGCTGCATCACCCTCTCCTCTTCGAGGAAAACCAACGCAAGCTCAAGACGTAGCATTGTGGTGCATAGGTGGATCGTTCCTTGGTAGTCAGTCTCTGAGGGAACGGATGAGTTTTGGTAAGCCGGTATGAGCGATAACCCAGCAGAGGATTTTCAGTGTCTGGAGCTGTATTGCGGCAGTAATACCAAGTTTGGTTCCAGTCCTTGGGGTGGCCATGATGTTTAGCGTGAGGGAAGTCAACATCTTTTCTCTTCTGGATTGAAACGCCCCCAAGTTCAGTATTGGGCCCATCCGTAAATTCAGTACGGCGGTTTAAGTAGAAGAAGTCCCGGAATAATTCTACAGTGGATTCCTCTTGCAGATAGACTTCACAGAATACTTGAAAGTTACATATATTGGACACAGAGTTCGGTCCAATATCTTGCGGGTGGAGCTGGAAGCTAGCAAGTACATCACGAAAGAATTTTGATCCAGGTGGGCTGAACCCTCGGTTCAGATGATCAGTAAAAACAACTACTTCCCCGTCCTGAGGTTCAGGAGGATTCTCTAAACCGGGGACTCTCCAATGGATGGTTTCCTTCTTTGCTAAAGCGCCAGTCACGACGTACCTAGTCAACTGTTCTTCCGTAACTCGGGAGGGGACCCAATTGCAAGCATAAAACGTCTTGGCCATTTGAACAGAAAGTTGGAAAAGAGGACCAAGTCCGGTTTAAAGACAGCAAAGCAAATTGACACCCATATGTACAATAACCCGGAATTTTATGTCAAGGATGCGTTGGTGGTTTATAAAGAGGGCTAATGGTACCTGACGGATTATCATTTTCTGAAAAGTACAAACCGCCTACAATGGTGCGGAAGTGACAGATCTGAATAATTCCTAAGTGTTGCATAAACAGGTTTTACAAGTTGGTGTGATAATTTCGGATCTACCGCAGTTCTACAAAAGGGGATAAATTTTAAACCTAAAGGTCGCGACAGTAGAAGAACGCATATGCTTGGACGGGATTTCATGCGGTAAAAGGTGGTTTCTGAGGGTGACTAGGGGCACTGAACTATTACCGCTCACCTTTACTATCAGTTTCAGATCAAGCTATGAGATCTAGGAGAGAAAAAGGACGAACAATGAAGAACACTGATGAACAGCGGAACCCTAATGCAGATCTGATATTCGGAAAGAAGAGTACTTACTGATGTTGCGGGGCAGCGGAGGTGCGTCGTAGTTTATCTAGTCAAGAACAGGTTGATGCAGCAGCCTTGTTGGTGCAGACGCGAAGGTCGACGGCGGCGGCGGAGCTCGGGCTCTTCGGTGTCGCGAGGAAGAAGAAGAGATGAAGAGGCAAGGGAGAGAATGGAAAGGACCCCTGGACTTATTTATAAAGGCAAAGGGATAAGTGACAGGCGCGAGAATCAAGTAGCCAAAGATTGGATATCTGACACAGTTGTCGCTTTGGTCTTCGGAGATTAATAAATAAAAGAAGTATTTACAGGTTTTTATACAGAGATGATGTCATGATGATTCGCTGCAATCTTAGAAGATTGTCATGTCGTTTTATCAAGTTCATATGGAGGAGACGTCATGGCGGTTTACAAGAATTATACGAGGATATTCAAGGAGTTTTTTCTAAGTGTTGAAGATTGACATGAACATGTTCAAATCAATCTGGGGCCTAATGTTGGGGATATAACTACTGAGTATAAACCGCCCAGGATGGGCCGGTTTATGCTCATCCGTATTGAAGCCCATGAAGACAAGGAATATGGCGCTTTACTATAGAAGCTTGGAGGCCCAGAGCCCAAGGGCGGTTCAGGGCCCATAGACATAAACCGTCATGAGATATGTAACTTGTGTTGTAAGTTAGGGAAACGTAGAAACCGAGCCGGACACGTGTATGAGCCGGCCTCGGTGTTCTGTAAACCGCCGGGCGTCAACCAGCGTATATACAGGGAGGACCCGGCGGCGGTTCAAGGACAAGAAACAACAACTCGAGAGATAGGTAAAGCGGATTCTCTCCTTACTCATCGAGACCCCATCAATTCCACAACAACTGGATCGTAGGCTTTTACCTTCATCGAAGGGGCCGAACCAGTATAAACTCCCCATGTCCTTTGTCCGGTTTAACCCCTTTTTGCTAATCTCGTTGCGATGGCTCCACGACTAAGTCCTCTCACTAGGACATCTGACGTGTTAATTCCACGACAAGATGGTTATACAAGTGCAAAATAGACGGTAGATATAGGTTTTTGTAATCTGAAAATATAAAAACAGCAAGGTAGCAAGTGGTAAAAGTGAGCGAAAACGGTATTGCAATGCTAGGAAACAAGGCCTAGGGTTCATACTTTCACTAGTGCAAGTTCTCTCAACAATAATAACATAATTAGTGAAGGAAATATGACCTAGAGGCAATAATAAAGTTATTATTTATTTCCTTATAATCATGATAAATGTTTATTATTCATGCTAGAATTGTATTTACCGGAAACATAATACATGTGTGAATACATAGACAAACAAAGTGTCACTAGTATGCCTCTACTTGACTAGCTCGTTAATCAAAGATGGTTATGTTTCCTAACCATGAACAATGAGTTGTTATTTGATTAACGAGGTCACATCATTAGTAGAATGATCTGATTGACATGACCCATTCCATTAGCTTAGCACCCGATCGTTTAGTATGTTGCTATTGCTTTCTTCATGACTTATACATGTTCCTATGACTATGAGATTATGCAACTCCCGTTTACCGGAGGAACACTTTGGGTACTACCAAACGTCACAACGTAACTGGGTGATTATAAAGGAGTACTACAGGTGTCTCCAATGGTCGATGTTGGGTTGGCGTATTTCAAGATTAGGATTTGTCACTCCGATTGTCGGAGAGGTATCTCTGGGCCCTCTCGGTAATACACATCACATAAGCCTTGCAAGCATTACAACTAATATGTTAGTTGTGAGATGATGTATTACGGAACGAGTAAAGAGACTTGCCGGTAACGAGATTGAACTAGGTATTGGATACCGAATCTCGGGCAAGTAACATACCGATGACAAAGGGAACAACGTATGTTGTTATGCGGTCTGACCGATAAAGATCTTCGTAGAATATGTAGGAGCCAATATGGGCATCCAGGTCCCTCTATTGGTTATTGACCGGAGACGTGTCTCGGTCATGTCTACATTGTTCTCGAACCCGTAGGGTCCGCACGCTTAAGGTTACGATGACAGTTATATTATGAGTTTATGCATTTTGATGTACCGAAGGTTGTTCGGAGTCCCGGATGTGATCACGGACATGACTAGGAGTCTCGAAATGGTCTAGACGTAAAGATTGATATATTGGAAGCCTATATTTGGATATCGGAAGTGTTCCGGGTGAAATCGGGATTTTACGGGAATACCGGGAGGGTTACCGGAACCCCCCGGGAGCTATTTGGGCCATAGTGGGCCTTAGTGGAAAAGAGAAGGGGCTGCCCTAGTTGGGCTGCGCGCCCCCCCCCCCTTCCCCTAGTCCTATTAGGACTAGGAGAGGTGGTCGGCCCCCTCCTCCTCTTTTCCCCTCCGAGGAATCCTAGTTGGACTAGGATTGGAGGGGGAATCCTACTCCCAGAGGGAGTAGGACTCTCCTGCGCCTCCCCCCCTTGGCCGGCCAGCCTCCCCTCCTCTCCTCCTTTATATACGGAGGCAGGGGCACCTCTAAACACACAAGTTGACACAAGTTGATCCACGTGATCGATTCCTTAGCCGTGTGCGGTGCCCCCTGCCACCATATTCCTCGATAATACTGTAGCGGAGTTTAGGCGAAGCCCTGCTGCTGTAGTTCATCAAGATCGTCACCACGCCGTCGTGCTGACGAAACTCTTCCCCGACACTTTGCTGGATCGGAGTCCGGGGATCGTCATCGAGCTGAACGTGTGCTCGAACTCGGAGGTGCCGTAGTTTCGGTGCTTGATCGGTTGGATCGAGAAGACGTACGACTACTTCCTCTACGTCGTGTCATCGCTTCCGCAGTCGGTCTGCGTTGGGTAAGTAGACAATACTCTCCCCTCGTTGCTATGCATCACATGATCTTGCGTGTGCGTAGGAAATTTTTTGAAATTACTACGAAACCCAACAGTGGCATCCGAGCCTAGGTTATTGATGTTGATGTTATATGCACGAGTAGAACACAAGTGAGTTGTGGATGATACAAGTCATACTGCCTACCAGCATGTCATATTTTGGTTCGGCGGTATTGTTGGACGAGACGACCCAGACCAACCTTACGCGTACGCTTACGCGAGACCGGTTCCCTCGACGTGCTTTGCACAGAGATGGCTTGCGGGCGACTATCTCTCCAACTTTAGTTGAACCAAGTATGGCTACGCCCGGTCCTTGCGAAGGTTAAAACGGAGTCTATTTGACAAACTATCGTTGTGGTTTTGATGCGTAGGTGAGATTGGTTCTTACTTAAGCCCGTAGCAGCCACGTAAAACAAGCAACAACAAAGTAGAGGACATCTAACTTGTTTTTGCAGGGCATGTTGTGATGTGATATGGTCAAAGCATGATGCTGAATTTTATTGTATGAGATGATCATGTTTTGTAACCGAGTTATCGGCAACTGGCAGGAGCCATATGGTTGTCGCTTTATTGTATGCAATGCAATCGCGATGTAATGCTTTACTTTATTACTAAACGGTAGTGATAGTCGTGGAAGCATAAGATTGGCGAGACGACAACGATGCTACGATGGAGATCAAGGTGTCGCGCCGGTGACGATGGTGATCATGACGGTGCTTCGGAGATGGAGATCACAAGCACAAGATGATGATGACCATATCATATCACTTATATTGATTGCATGTGATGTTTATCTTTTTATGCATCTTATCTTGCTTTGATTGACGGTAGCATTATAAGATGATCTCTCACTAAATTATCAAGAAGTGTTCTCCCTGAGTATGCACCGTTGCCAAAGTTCGTCGTGCCCAGACACCACGTGATGATCGGGTGTGATAAGCTCTACGTCCATCTACAACGGGTGCAAGCCAGTTCTGCACACGCAGAATACTCAGGTTAAACTTGACGAGCCTAGCATATGCAGATATGGCCTCGGAACACGGAGACCGAAAGGTCGAGCGTGAATCATATAGTAGATATGATCAACATAACGATGTTCACCATTGAAAACTACTCCATCTCACGTGATGATCGGTCATGGTTTAGTTGATTTGGATCACATAATCACTTAGAGGATTAGAGGGATGTCTATCTAAGTGGGAGTTCTTAAATAATATGATTAATTGAACTTAAATTTATCATGAACTTAGTACCTGATAGTATCTTGCTTGTTTATGTTGATTGTAGATAGATGGCTCGTGCTGTTGTTCCGTTGAATTTTAATGCGTTCCTTGAGAAAGCAAAGTTGAAAGATGATGGTAGCAATTACACGGACTGGGTCCGTAACTTGAGGATTATCCTCATTGCTGCACAGAAAAATTACGTCCTGGAAGCACCGTTGAGTGCCAGGCCTGCTGCTGGAGCAACACCAGATGTTATGAACGTCTGGCAGAGCAAAGCTGATGACTACTCGATAGTTTAGTGTGCCATGCTTTACGGCTTAGAATCGGGACTTCAACGACGTTTTGAACGTCATGGAGCATATGAGATGTTCCAGGAGTTGAAGTTAATATTTCAAGCAAATGCCCGAATTGAGAGATATGAAGTCTCCAATAAGTTCTATAGCTGCAAGATGGAGGAGAACAGTTCTGTCAGTGAGCATATACTCAAAATGTCTGGGTATAATAATCACTTGATTCAATTGGGAGTTAATCTTCCGGATGATTGCGTCATTGACAGAATTCTCCAATCACTGCCACCAAGCTACAAAAGCTTCGTGATGAACTATAATATGCAAGGGATGAACAAGACTATTCCCGAGCTCTTCGCAATGCTGAAAGCTGCGGAGGTAGAAATCAAGAAGGAGCATCAAGTGTTGATGGTTAACAAGACCACTAGTTTCAAGAAAAAGGGCAAAGGGAAGAAAAAGGGGAACTTCAAGAAGAACGGCAAGCAAGTTGCTGCTCAAGAGAAGAAACCCAAGTCTGGACCTAAGCCTGAAACTGAGTGCTTCTACTGCAAGCAGACTGGTCACTGGAAGCGGAACTGCCCCAAGTATTTGGCGGATAAGAAGGATGGCAAGGTGAACAAAGGTATATGTGATATACATGTTATTGATGTGTACCTTACTAGAGCTCGCAGTAGCACCTGGGTATTTGATACTGGTTCTGTTGCTAATATTTGCAACTCGAAACAGGGACTACGGAATAAGCGGGCACTGGCAAAGGACGAGGTGACGATGCGCGTGGGAAACGGTTCCAAAGTCGATGTGATCGCAGTCGGCACGCTACCTCTACATCTACCTTCGGGATTAATATTAGACCTAAATAATTGTTATTTGGTGCCAGCGTTGAGCATAAACATTATATCTGGATCTTGTTTAATGCGAGACGGTTATTCATTTAAATCAGAGAATAATGGTTGTTCTATTTATATGAGTAATATCTTTTATGGTCATGCACCCTTGAAGAGTGGTCTATTCTTATTGAATCTCGATAGTAGTAATACACATATTCATAATATTGAAGCCAAAAGATGCAGAGTTGATAATGAAAGTGCAACTTATTTGTGGCACTGTCGTTTAGGTCATATCGGTATAAAGCGCATCAAGAAACTCCATGCTGATGGACTTTTGGAACCACTTGATTATGAATCACTTGGTACTTGCGAACCGTGCCTCATGGGCAAGATGACTAAAACACCGTTCTCCGGTTCTATGGAGAGAGCAACAGATTTGTTGGAAATCATACATACCGATGTATGTGGCCCGATGAATATTGAGGCTCATGGCGGATATCGTTATTTTCTCACCTTCACAGATGATTTAAGCAGATATGGGTATATCTACTTAATGAAACATAAGTCTGAAACATTTGAAAAGTTCAAAGAA
This sequence comes from Triticum dicoccoides, assembly GCF_002162155.2. Classification (NCBI taxonomy): domain Eukaryota; kingdom Viridiplantae; phylum Streptophyta; class Magnoliopsida; order Poales; family Poaceae; genus Triticum; species Triticum dicoccoides. The sequence continues at coordinate 714,068,275 of NC_041391.1, forward strand.
TTTCAGAGTGAAGTTGAAAATTATCGTAACAAGAAAAAAAGGTTTCTACGATCTGATCGTGGAGGAGAATATTTGAGTTACGAGTTTGGTGTACATTTGAAAAACTGTGGAATAGTTTCGCAACTCACGCCACCCGGAACACCACAGCGTAATGGTGTGTCCGAACGTCGTAATCGTACTTTACTAGATATGGTGCGATCTATGATGTCTCTTACTGATTTACCGCTATCTTTTTGGGGATATGCTTTAGAGACGGCCGCATTCACGTTAAATAGGGCACCATCAAAATCCGTTAAGACGACGCCTTATGAACTGTGGTTTAGCAAGAAACCAAAGTTGTCGTTTCTTAAAGTTTGGGGCTGCGATGCTTATGTGAAAAAGCTTCAACCTGATAAGCTCGAACCCAAATCGGAGAAATGTGTCTTCATAGGATACCCAAAGGAAACTGTTGGGTACACCTTCTATCACAGATCCGAAGGCAAGACATTCGTTGCTAAGAATGGATCATTTCTAGAGAAGGAGTTTCTCTCGAAAGAAGTGAGTGGGAGGAAAGTAGAACTTGACGAGGTAACTGTACCCGCTCCCTTACTGGAAAGTAGTTCATCACAGAAAACTGTTTCAGTGACACCTACACCAGTTAGTGAGGAAGCCAATGATAATGATCATGAAACTTCAGATCAAGATACTGCTGAACCTCGTAGATCAACCAGAGTAAGATCCGCACCAGAGTGGTACGGTAATCCTGTTCTGGAGGTCATGCTACTAGATCATGATGAACCTACGAACTATGAAGAAGCGATGGTGAGCCCAGATTCCGCAAAGTGGCTTGAAGCCATGAAATCTGAGATGGGATCCATGTATGAGAACAAAGTATGGACTTTGGTTGACTTGCCCGATTGATCGGCAAGCAATTGAGAATAAATGGATCTTTAAGAAGAAGACTGACGCTGATGGTAATGTTACTGTCTACAAAGCTCGACTTGTCGCAAAAGGTTTTCGGCAAGTTCAAGGATTTGACTACGATGAGACCTTCTCACCCGTAGCGATGCTTAAGTCCGTCCGAATCATGTTAGCAATTGCCGCATTTTATGATTATGAAATTTGGCAAATGGATGTCAAAACTGCATTCCTGAATGGATTTCTGGAAGAAGAGTTGTATATGATGCAACCAGAAGGTTTTGTCGATCCAAAGGGAGCTAACAAAGTGTGCAAGCTCCAGCGATCCATTTATGGACTGGTGCAAGCCTCTCGGAGTTGGAATAAACGTTTTGATAGTGTGATCAAAGCATTTGGTTTTATACAGACTTTCGGAGAAGCCTGTATTTACAAGAAAGTGAGTGGGAGCTCTGTAGCATTTCTGATATTATATGTGGGTGACATATTACTGATTGGAAATGATATAGAATTTCTGGATAGCATAAAGGGATACTTGAATAAAAGTTTTTCAATGAAAGACCTCGGTGAAGCTGCTTACATATTAGGCATTAAGATCTATAGAGATAGATCAAAACGCTTAATTGGACTTTCACAAAGCACATACCTTGACAAAATTTTGAAGAAGTTCAAAATGGATCAAGCAAAGAAAGGGTTCTTGCCTGTGTTACAAGGTGTGAAATTGAGTAAGACTCAATGCCCGACCACTGTAGAAGATAGAGAGAATATGAAAGATGTTCCCTATGCATCAGCCATAGGCTCTATCATGTATGCAATGCTGTGTACCAGACCTGATGTGTTCCTTGCTATAAGTTTAGCAGGGAGGTACCAAAGTAATCCAGGAGTGGATCACTGGACAGCGGTCAAGAACATCCTGAAATACCTGAAAAGGACTAAGGATATGTTTCTCGTATATGGAGGTGACAAAGAGCTCATCGTAAAAGGTTACGTTGATGCAAGCTTTGACACTGATCCGGACGATTCTAAATCGCAAACCGGATACGTGTTTACATTAAACGGTGGAGCTGTCAGTTGGTGCAGTTCTAAACAAAGCGTCGTAGCGGGATCTACATGTGAAGCGGAATACATAGCTGCTTCGGAAGCAGCAAATGAAGGAGTCTGGATGAAGGAGTTCATATCCGATCTAGGTGTCATACCTAGTGCATCGGGTCCAATGAAAATCTTTTGTGACAATACTGGTGCAATTGCCTTGGCAAAGGAATCCAGATTTCACAAAGGACCAAACACATCAAGAGACGCTTCAACTCCATCCGGGATCTAGTCCAGGTGGGAGACATAGAGATTTGCAAGATACATACGGATCTGAATGTTGCAGACCCGTTGACTAAGCCTCTTCCACGAGCAAAACATGATCAACACCAAAGCTCCATGGGTGTTAGAATCATTACAGTGTAATCTAGATTATTGACTCTAGTGCAAGTGGGAGACTGAAGGAAATATGCCCTAGAGGCAATAATAAAGTTATTATTTATTTCCTTATAATCATGATAAATGTTTATTATTCATGCTAGAATTGTATTTACCGGAAACATAATACATGTGTGAATACATAGACAAACAAAGTGTCACTAGTATGCCTCTACTTGACTAGCTCGTTAATCAAAGATGGTTATGTTTCCTAACCATGAACAATGAGTTGTTATTTGATTAACGAGGTCACATCATTAGTAGAATGATCTGATTGACATGACCCATTCCATTAGCTTAGCACCCGATCGTTTAGTATGTTGCTATTGCTTTCTTCATGACTTATACATGTTCCTATGACTATGAGATTATGCAACTCCCGTTTACCGGAGGAACACTTTGGGTACTACCAAACGTCACAACGTAACTGGGTGATTATAAAGGAGTACTACAGGTTTCTCCAATGGTCGATGTTGGGTTGGCGTATTTCAAGATTAGGATTTGTCACTCCGATTGTCGAAGAGGTATCTCTGGGCCCTCTCGGTAAGACACATCACATAAGCCTTGCAAGCATTACAACTAATATGTTAGTTGTGAGATGATGTATTACGGAACGAGTAAAGAGACTTGCCGGTAACGAGATTGAACTAGGTATTGGATACCGACGATCGAATCTCGGGCAAGTAACATACCGATGACAAAGGGAACAACGTATGTTGTTATGCGGTCTGACCGATAAAGATCTTCGTAGAATATGTAGGAGCCAATATGGGCATCCAGGTCCCGCTATTGGTTATTGACCGGAGACATGTCTCGGTCATGTCTACATTGTTCTCGAACCCGTAGGGTCCGCACGCTTAAGGTTACAATGACAGTTATATTATGAGTTTATGCATTTTGATGTACCGAAGGTTGTTCGGAGTCCCGGATGTGATCACGGACATGACGAGGAGTCTCGAAATGGTCGAGACGTAAAGATTGATATATTGGAAGCCTATATTTGGATATTGGAAGTGTTCCGGGTGAAATCGGGATTTTACCGGAATACCGGGAGGGTTACCGGAACCCCCCGGGAGCTATTTGGGCCATAGTGGGCCTTAGTGGAAAATAGAAGGGGCTGCCCTAGTTGGGCTGCGCCCCCCCTTCCCCTAGTCCTATTAGGACTAGGAGAGGTGGCCGGCCCCCTCCTCCTCGTTTCCCCTCCGAGGAATCCTAGTTGGACTAGGATTGGAGGGGGAATCCTACTCCCAGAGGGAGTAGGACTCTCCTGCGCCTCCCCCCCTTGGCCGGCCAGCCTCCCCTCCTCTCCTCCTTTATATACGGAGGCAGGGGCACCTCTAAACACACAAGTTGACACAAGTTGATCCACGTGATCGATTCCTTAGCCGTGTGCGGTGCCCCCTGCCACCATATTCCTCGATAATACTGTAGCGGAGTTTAGGCGAAGCCCTGCTGCTGTAGTTCATCAAGATCGTCACCACGCCGTCGTGCTGACGAAACTCTTCCCCGACACTTTGTTGGATCGGAGTCCGGGGATCGTCATCGAGCTGAACGTGTGCTCGAACTCGGAGGTGCCGTAGTTTTGGTGCTTGATCGGTTGGACCGAGAAGACGTACGACTACTTCCTCTACGTCGTGTCATCGCTTCCGCAGTCGGTCTGCGTTGGGTACGTAGACAATACTCTCCCCTCGTTGCTATGCATCACATGATCTTGCGTGTGCGTAGGAATTTTTTTGAAATTACTACGAAACCCAACAATTAGATCATATAGCAATCCCTCAACATGCAACAAAGAGTAACTCCAAAGTCACTAATAGCGGAGAACAAACGAAGAGATTATTGTAGGGTACGAAACCACCTCAAAGTTATTCTTTCAGATCAATTCATTGGGCTATTCCTATAAGTGTCACAAACAACCCTAGAGTTCATAGGAAAATAACACCTTAAGACACACATCAACCAAAACCCTAATGTCACCTAGATACTCCAATGTCACCACAAGTATCCGCAAATTTGATTATATGATATGCATCACACAATCTCAGATTCATCTATTCAAATCAACACAAAGATCTTCAAAGAGTGCCCCAAAGTTTCTACCGGAGAGTCAAGACGAAAACGTGTGCCAACCCCTATGCATAAGTTCACAAGGTCACTGAACCCGCAAGGATCACCAAAACATACATCAATTAGATCACGTGAATATCCCATTGTCACCACAAATAAGCACATGCAAGACATACATCAAGTGTTCTCAAATCCTTAAAGACTCAATCCGATAAGATAACTTCAAAGGGAAAACTCAATCCATTACAAGAATATAGAGGGGGAGAAACATCATATGATCCAACTATAATAGCAAAGCTCGCGATACATCAAGATCGTGCCATATCAAGAACACAAGAGAGAGAGAGAGAGAGATCAAACAAATAGCTACTGGTACATACCCTCAGCCCCGAGGGTGAACTACTCCCTCCTCGTCATGGAGAGTGCCGGGATGTTGAAGATGGCCACCGGTGATGGATCCCCCCTCGGGCAGGGTGCCGGAACAGGGTCCCGATTGGTTTTTGGTGGCTATAGAGGCTTGCGGCGGCGGAACTCTCGATCTAGGTTTCTTTTCGGGGGTTTCTGTATTTATAGGAGTTTTTGGCGTCGGTTTCACATCAGGGGGGGTCTCCGAGTCAGCCACGAGGTAGGGGGCGCGCCCTCCACCCTCATGGATGACTCAGGACTCTTCTGGCCCAACTCTTTTGCTTCGGGGGCTTCTTCTGGTCCATAAAAAATAACCGGGAATTTTCAGCTCGTTTGGACCCCGTTTGATATTCCTTTTCTGTAAAACTCAAAAACAAGGAAAAACAGAAACTGACACTGGGCTCTAGGTTAATAGGTTAGTCCCAAAAATCATATAAAATAGCATATAAATGCATATAAAACATCCAAGATGGATAACATAATAGAATGGAACAATAAAAAATTATAGATACGTTGGAGACATATCAAACATCCCCAAGCTTAATTCCTTCTCGTCCTCGAGTAGGTTAATGATAAAAACAGAATTTTTACTATGGAATGCTACCTAACATATTTATCAATGTAAACTTCTCTATTATGGCAAGAATATTCAGATCCATAAGATTCAAAAAAAAGTTTAGTATTGACATAAAAACAATAATACTTCAAGCATACTAACAAGGCAATTATGTCTTCTCAAAATAACATGGCCAAAGAAAGCTTATCCCTACAAAATCATATAGTCTGGCTATGCTCCATCTTCATCACACAAAATATTCAAATCACGCACAACCCCGGTTTCAGCCAAGCAATTGTTTCATACTTTAGTATTCTCAAACTTTTTCAACTTTCACGCAATACATGAGCGCGAGCCATGGACATAGCACTATGGTGGAAGAGAATATGGTGGTTGTGGAGAAGACAAAAAGTGGGAGATAGTCTCACATCAACTAGGCGTATCAACGGGCTATGGAGATGCCCATCAATAGATATCAATGTGAGTGAGTAGGGATTGCCATGCAACGGATGCACTACAGGTATAAGTGTATGAAAGCTCAAAAAGAAACTAAGTGGGTGTGCATCCAACTTGCTTGCTCATGAACACCTAGGGCGATTTGAGGAAGCCCATCATTGGAATATACAAGCCAAGTTCTATAATGAAAAATTCCCACTAGTATATGAAAGTGACAACATAGGAGACTCTCTATCATGAAGATCATGGTGCTACTTTGAAGTCTCATCCCGACTAGTATATGAAAAATTCCCTCTTTTTTATTTTTTTTATTTTTTTCGTCTGAAGTCTCATCCCGACTTGTGGGGGAATCATAGTCTCCATCATCCTTTCCTCACTGTGACAATGCTCTAATAATGAAGATCATCACACTTCTATTTACTTACAATTCAAGAATTACAACTCGATGCTTAGAACAAAATATGACTCTATGTGAATGCCTACGGCGGTGTACCGGGATGTGCAATCAATCAAGAGTGACATGTATGAAAGAATTATGAAAGGTGGCTTTGCCACAAATACGATGTCAACTACATGATCATGCAAAGCAATATGACAATGATGAAGCGTGTCATAATAAACAGAACAGTGGAAAGTTGCAGGGCAATATATCTCGGAATGGATATGGAAATGCCATAATAGGTAGGTATGGTGGTTGTTTTGAGGAAGGTATGGTGGGTGTAAGGTACCGGCTAGAGTTGCACGGTACAAGAGAGGCTAGCAATGATGGAAGGGCGAGAGTGCGTGTAATCCATGGACTCAACATTAGTCATAAAGAACTCACATACTTATTGCAAAAATCTATTAGTTATCGAAACGAAGTACTACCCGCATGCTCCTAGGGAAAGGGTTGGTAGGAGTTAACCATCGCGCAATCCCGACCTCCACACAAAGGATGACAATCAATAAATAAATCATGCTCCAACTTCATCACATAACGGTTCACCATACGTGCATGCTACGGGAATCACAAACTTTAACACAAGTATTTCTCAAATTCATAATTACTCCACTAGCATGACTTTAATATCACCATCTTCATATCTCAAAACAATCATAAAGAATCAAACTTCTCATAGTATTCAATGCTTTTTATATGAAAGTTTTTATTATATCCCTCTTGGATGCCTATCATATTAGGATTAAATTTATAACCCAAGAAAATTACCATGCTGTTCTAAAGACTCTCAAAATAATATAAGTGAAGCATGAGAGTTCATCAATTTCTTCAAAATAAAACCACCACCGTGCTCTAAAAAGATATAAGTGAAGCACTAGAGCAAAAGACAAACTACTCCAAAAGATGTATGTGAAGATCAATGAGTAGTTGAATAATTATGTAACTATGGGAAGACTCTAACATTTAAGAATTTCAGATCTTGGGATATTATTAAACAGCAAGCAAAACAAAATAAAATAAAATGATGCTCCAAGCAAAACACATATCATGTGGTGAATAAAAATATAGCTCCAAGTAAAGTTACCGATGAACGTAGACGAAAGAGGGGATGCCCAAGATTAGGCTCTTGGTTGTCCTTGAATATTACCTTGGGGTTCCTTGGGCATCCCCAAGCTTAGGCTCTTGCCACTCCTTATTCCATAGTCCATCGAATCTTTACCCAAAACTTGAAAACTTCACAACACAAAACTCAACAGAAAACTCGTAAGCTCCGTTAGTATAAGAAAATAAATCACCACTTAGGTATTGTTGTGAACTCATTATTTATTTATATTGGTGTTATATATAATGTATTCCGACTTCTCCATGGTTCATACCCTCCGATACTACTCATAGATTCATCAAAATAAGCAAACACCACATAGAAACAGAATCTGTCAAAAACAGAACAGTCTGTAGTAATCTGTAACTCTCGAATATTTATGTAACTCCAAAAATCCATAAAAATTAAAGAAACCTGAGAAATTTCTGTAACAATCCAGAGCAAAAAGAATCAGATCAAAATCACGTTTCTGTGAATTATCAAAACTAATTTCTTGAGCGCAAAAGTTTCTGATTTTCAGCAGCATCAACACAGCTATCACCGTAAGCTATCCTAAAGGCTTTACTTGGCACTTTATTGAAACAAAAACTATAAAACATGATTACTACAGTAGCATAATCATGTGAACACACAAAAACAGTAAGAGTAAATATTGGGTTGTCTCTCAACAAGTGCTTTTCTTTAATGCCTTTCCAACTAGGCATGATGATTTTAATGATGCTCGCATAAAAGATAAGAACTGAAACACAAAAAGAGCATCATGAAGCATATGACTAGCACATTTAAGTCTAACCTACTTCCTATGCCTAGGGATTTTGTGAGCAAACAATTCACGGAAACAAGAATCAACTAGCATAGGAAAACAAAACAAGCGTAGCTTCAAGATTTTCAACACATAGCTAGAGAGGATACTTGATATTATTGCAATTCCCACAAGCATATATTCCTCCCTCTTAATAATTTTCAATAGCATCATTAATGAATTCAATAATATAACCATCACATAAAGCACACTTTTCATGATGCATAAGCATAAAAATTTTATTACTCTCCACATAAGCAAATTTCTTCCCATTCGGAATAGTGGGAGCAAACTCAACAAAATAACTATCATGTGAGGCATAATCCAATTGAAAATTAAAATCATGATGACAAGTTTCATGGTTATCATTATTCTTTATAGCATACATGTCATCACAATATTCATCATAGATAGCAACTTTGTTCTCATAATCAATTGGAACCTCTTCCGAAATAGTGGATACATCACTAAATAAAGTCACGACCTCTTCGTATCCACTTGCATAATTATCACAATAAGATTCAACACCCTCCAAAATAGTGGGATCATTACTTCCTAAAGTTGACACTCTTCCAAACCCACTTTCATCAACATAATCATCATAAATAGGAGGCATGCTTTCATCATAATAAATATTCTCATCAAAACTTGGGGGACTAAAAATATCATCTTCATAAAATATAGCATCCCCAATCTTGTGGCTTTGCATATCATTAGCATCATGGATATTCAAGGAATTCATACTAACAACATTGCAATCATAGTCATCATTCAAAATTTGTATGCCAAACAATTTATTGCATTCTTCCTTTAGAAATTGAGCACAATTATCGGAATCCTTATTTTCACGAAAGACGTTAAAAAGATGAAGCATATGAGGCACCCTCAATTGCATTTTTTTGTTTTCTTTTATAGACTAAACTAGTGATAAAACAAGAAACTAAAAGATTCAATTGCAAGATCTAAAGATATACCTTCAAGCACTAACCTCCCCGGCAACGGTGCCAGAAAAGAGCTTGATCTCTACTACACAACCTTCTTATTGTAGATGTTGTTGGGCTTCCAAGTGCAGAGGTTTGTAGGACAGTAGCAAATTTCCCTCAAGTGGATGGCCTAAGGTTTATCAATCCGTGGGAGGCATAGGATGAAGATGGTGTCTCTCAAACAACCCTGCAACCAAATAACAACGCTTGTGTCCCCAACACACCCAATACAATCGTAAATTGTATAGGCGCACTAGTTCGGCGAAGAGATGGTGATACAAGTGCAATATGGACGGTAGATATAGGTTTTTGTAATATGAAAATATAAAAACAGCAAGGTAGCAAGTGGTAAAAGTGAGCGAAAACGGTATTGCAATGCTAGGAAACAAGGCCTAGGGTTCATACTTTCACTAGTGCAAGTTCTCTCAACAATAATAACATAATTAGATCATATAACAATCCCTCGACGTGCAACAAAGAGTAACTCCAAAGTCACTAATAGCGGAGAACAAATGAAGAGATTATTGTAGGGTACGAAACCACATCAAAGTTATTCTTTCCGATCAATTCATTGGGCTATTCCTATAAGTGTCACAAACAACCCTAGAGTTCGTAGTAAAATAACACCTTAAGACACACATCAACCAAAACCCAAATGTCACCGAGATACTCCAATGTCACCACAAGTATCCGTGGGTATGATTATACGATATGCGTCACACAATCTCAGATTCATCTATTCAAACCAACACAAAGATCTTCAAAGAGTGCCCCAAAGTTTCTACCGGAGAGTCAAGACGAAAACGTGTGCCAACCCCTATATATGCATAAGTTCACAAGGTCACTGAACCCGCAAGGATCACCAAAACATACATCAAGTAGATCACGTGAATATCCCATTGTCACCACAAATAAGCACATGCAAGACATAGATCAAGTGTTCTCAAATCCTCAAAGACTCAATCCGATAAGATAACTTCAAAGGGAAAACTCAATCCATTACAAGAAGATAGAGGGGGAGAAACATTATATAATCCAACTATAATAGCAAAGCTCGCGATACATCAAGATCGTGCCATATCAAGAACACGAGAGAGAGACAGAGAGAGAGAGAGATCAAACCAATAGCTACTGGTACATACCCTCAGCCCCGAGGGTGAACTACTCCCTACTCGTCATGGAGAGCGCCTGGAAGATAAAGATGGCCACCGGTGATGGATCCCCCCTCCGGCAGGGTGCCGGAACAGGGTCCCGATTGGTTTTTGGTGGCTACAGAGGCTTGCTGAGGCGGAACTCCCGATCTAGGTTTCTTTTCGGGGGTTTCTGTATTTATAGGAATTTTTGGCGTCGGTTTCACGTCACGGGGGTCTCCGAGTCAGCCACGAGGTAGGGGGGCGTGCCCTACATCCTCGTGGATGACTCGGGACTCTTCTGGCCCAACTCTTTTGCTTCGGGGGCCTCTTCTGGTCCATAAAAAATCATCGGGAATTTTCAGCTCGTTTGGACCCCGTTTGATATTCCTTTTCTGTAAAACTCAAAAACAAGGAAAAAACCAGAAACTGGCACTGGGCTCTAGGTTAATAGGTTAGTCCCAAAAATCATATAAAATAACATATAAATGCATATAAAATATCCAAGATGAATAATATAATAGCATGGAACAATAAAAAATTATAGATACGTTGGAGACGTATCAAGCGCCACGGATGCGGTCAGCCCATCCTAAGCGGCCACGTGCTGGTCTCTGTGATGTCCCCGCAGCGCACGTCGCATATGACAGTGGCTTACAAGTCGCCGGAGTGCCCCATTGAGAAACAACGCATATGAATTCCGGCGTGCCTGAGGTGTGCGCAGATTTGATCATATCCAACAGCCGTGCTATGCGCGACGCATTAAAAACCCATTTGCAGCGCGCGGATCACCTGTTTTTGCACAGCGGGGTGCGTTTGCTCCAGCGGCCGCTGCAAATTTCAGCACGCACGAGCCACGGCAAAAAACTGGGCGCGTGCTCTTGCATAAACAACATATGCACTCCGAACTAATAAAAAAATATGCATAGATTAAAATAGATAAAAAAAACGATACATAGATATTTCACAATGCCTACATAGTTCATCATAGCATTGATAGATAAAAAAATAGTGCAACACGATAAAAAAACTACGGTGCAACTAGATAAAACTACGGTGCAACTAGAACCTACTCCAAGTCATCATTCTTGCTGGTGTTGTCCGAGGTATCGAGCCACGCGTCTTCCCGACGAGAATCGTCTGAGTCAAAGAATGACTCCCCACATGCGTTAACGCGATCGCACTGTGATATGGCCAGTGCCTTCCGCCGACGCCTGTCCGCCCGCTCCGCGCGGCGCCTTGCCGTCCTCTCCGCCCAGAGGGCGTTCTCTTCGGCGACGTCCTGCGGGTAGCCCTGGCGCCACTCCGCCATGGCTCGCTCGTCCTCCTCGGCGATGAGGAGGCGGCGCTGCCACCGACGGTGTTCCTCGCGGTCCTGTTCTGTTATAATACGAGGCGGAGGGGCGACAGCCTGCGCCTGCTCGTACGTTCAGACGTCCTGAAAGTTCATCTGCGCGCGAGGCCTCTGGAGGCGCCACGTCGCCGCGTCATACGCACGGGCCGCCTCGTGCGCGGTCTCGAAGCCGAGGCCGAGGCGGACGTCGCCGGACCAAATCTCAGCGTAGAAGGCGCCGGAGGGGCGCTCGCGGACGCCGCTGTAGCCCGAAGATCCCCGGCGGCGCGACAACATGGTGGCGCGGTGGTGGCATGTCGGTGGCGGGCCGAGGAAGCAACAGAGGAAGCAGAGGAAGGGGGAGAGAGTGCGTGACAATGTGGATAGCGATGGGAGGCCGCGTGGTGGACACAACAATTTATAGGCACGCCGAAAACGGTGTGCCAAATCTAACGCGCGACCTACCGCTTTTTTCCCGCGCGCGTTATCTTTTCCCACACGCCCGAGTTTCCCGCCCCCGTTGGAGCGCGCAAAAATGTCCCACATGCGTTAAAATGGTAGTTTACCGCGCGCGGGGGGTTTTTGCCGCCGGAGATGCTCTAAGTTGGTTACCACATATATGAGTGTTTGATGCTAGATCTTTTAGCTACTACTTATCTAGGCGCATCGGGCAGACGGAATCAATCGGCCGTAGCAGTTGAGCCGCCGGCCGACAGGTGCGCGTGCGCGTTCGCATTTGGAGCTTGTCTTCCGCATTAGAGCAACTCTAGCAGACCCCGTAAAAACTTAACCCGCAAAACACGTTTGCGGTTTGACGAAGATTGTGTTTGCGGGTCGAAAACTAGCACGGCCGAACAGAAACCGTATCTAAAACTGCATAATTTAAAAAAAACACTTTCGCGGGAGAAATTGCACCTCGTTGATGCGAGTAGTTCATCACATACTACATAGATTTTATATGATCAACACACTACAAACATAGTTCATACTACATACTACGTTAATACTAGTACTAGAGGGGGTCGGATCTGACGGCGGCGAGGTCACAACAAATGGACGACGCATTGGAGGAGAAGGATGCTCAATCCTCCTCGTCGGAGCTGCAGAGGTCGATGTACTTTGCCCTCTGCTCCTCGCGGATGCGGCGCCACTCCTCATCCTTCTCCTTGGCGGCGAGGTTGGCGGCGACCGCCTGCCGCCACTCGAGGTCTTCGAGCTCCTCGGCGTGGCGCCGGCGCTCCGCATCCTCGCGCACGCTCCGCTCGGCGATGGCGGCCGCAATGGCGTTGACGTAGTCTTCCGGCCCGACGACTCCGCGGCGGCCAAGCGGAGCGGGCTCCTCGGGCTCCTCCTTGACGGGGACGAAGTCGAACTCGTCCGGCTCCTCCTCGTCCTCCGACCACTCCCTCTTCATGGGGAGAAGGCCCGCGCCGGAGGAGGAGGAGCTCCCGGCGTATGAATATCTCGCGGAGGAGAAGTACGCGCGCCGGCGGTCGTACTCCTCCGTCTCGCTCCACCGGAAGCTCGCCGGAGGCGACAGGCCGCGGTTGGTCCACTTTCGGGCCCCGCGCTTCCTCGCGTCGTCCGCCCGGATGCGCCGCTCGCAGTCCGGGTCGCTTCCGCCGCCGGATCTGCTGCCGGAGCCGCGTCCGAAGCTCCACATGCGGTCCCGCATGGCGGCTGGAGGCGGAGAGGTGGTCGCCGGCGGCGAGTATGCGGGCTCAGTTCTGGCCGGAAAATTGGGCCAAGCCCGCATACTCGCCGGATGTTTGCGGGTTTGCTTGTTTTGTGGGGTCTGCTAGAGTTGCTCTTACCTACTACGGCCAGCCACGAGGAGGTCCTATACGCGTTCCTCCTTGAGGGCCTCGTCTTAACCGCGGCGGCTCGGCGGGCAGATGCGTGCGCCATGACATGCAGCTAGGGAACTGGATCCTCTAACATAGAGAAAGAAAATCACGGATTTACTGTAGATATAAATAATTTAAAATTAATTTTAGTTCACCATCAACTTATTTGTGTGTAATTACTATAAATGTACACAGTAGATCATCAATTTGTAAATTAATTTGAGTTATTTTAGCCTTAATCATATGAATAGAAAGAAGTTAGGGTACTGCAACTTCTCTAACTTCCCTTCTCAATGTTAGAGGATCCGGTTCCTGCAGCTAGCTCGTCACGATGCTCGAAGACACAGCGACATGTTAGGGGATCTGGTTCCTGCAGCTAGCTCGTCACGATGCTCGAGGACACAGTTGTCGCAGTTTCTCGGGAGAGAGATTGGGGATGAGTATGACATGTGGGTCCATGCAGTCAGTGAGATTAAAGTGTGATCCCGGCCGGGATAGCTGGTTTCCTAGCGCGTCAAACTGGTCCAGAAAGGTTCGGGGTTGAGATTGACCGAGATCAATAACTACAGAGTACATATTTCAGCGATTTGGAGACGAGGGTTTATTTGTGAGCAGCTCTACGATCTCAGGGTTTAAAATAGACTTTATCCCCTGAGCATCTCTCAAGTCTGAAGTATGAACCTTCCTCGTGCTGTTCCAACCTCGGTTTCCTCACTCCCACTCATGATTACAACAAAGAAAACTGTGGTGAACGGGGAGCAGGCAGTGGTGGTGCTTTTTGACTTGGCACGGCACAACAAAGACAAAAGGTGAAAAGCAGCGGCCGGGTTACGATGCCACTACTGTTCTCAACCTTTCCTCTTCCTCTGTCTGAACCCCTCTCCGCCTTTTCTCACTCTCACTCACTCACTGCTGCTGCATCTCAACCAGCTGCTGTCCTCTCCATCATCCCCTGATAGTTGCTTCCCCGGTTCCGCCGGCCGGGATCGGGCGATGGAGGCGGTGGAAGACACCATGTTGGAGGCCGCGATTGGGTGGCTCGCAGACACCATCCTTGCAAACCTCCCAGCCGGCGGCAAGCTGGATTCCTGGATCCGCCAAGCTGGCCTCGGCAACGACATCAGGATGCTCAAGTCCGAGGTCGAGGCTGTGGAGATGGTGGTCTCTGCTGTGCAAGGGAGGGCGGCCGGGAACAAGCCGCTGGCCAGATCTCTGGCAGCCGTCAAGGAGCTGCTCTACGACGCCGACGATGTGGCCGACGAGCTCGAGCAGCAGCACCAGCTCCAACCAGGTAATTTTGGTATCTGCTGAATTGCTTGCTAATTGGCAGTTCCCTTTTTTTTCTTTTTATTTACGTCAGGCACGACTATGCTGAATATCTGGTCCACTTTCTCTTCTGCCTGCCTTAGAGACACTGCTCCAAACGGATGGACATGGTGGAAAGCAGCAAGTTGAGAGATCGAAAGAAAATGCTGCCGACGTACAGAGTAGCGGTAATAACAGGTTACGGTCCGAGCTATGGAATCAATTTGAAATCACAGCGTTTCTTGAACAAAACGGAGGGCCTTCGCCTTCCAGAGCAAGATGCAAGCGCTGTCAAACAGAGCTTATGTGCGAAACCAAGAAAGGGACGTCGGTTTTGCGCAATCATCTCAACAGCAAAGCTTGTAGCAACAAACGTCGTGGAGCAACTGACCCTTCTTCAAGGTACCTAGATTATTTTTCTGCATTACACCCGCACACTTTTGCGAGTGTTTTCTAATACACATGTGCTTAAGAGTATATTAATGTTCTCACTGCTAATCCATGATCTATTTCTCATTGCAGCACTGCTGATGCTACTGCGATTCCTACGCATGTTGCAGCTGGTAATTTGTCTAGCAGAAAAAGGATGAGAACCGATCAGGAGTCAACACAGATCACCACAGCTAACCCAAACGGTTGGAATAAGGATGCATTTCCCCAAAGGATACAAGACATCACTAGTCAGCTGCAAGTCAAACGAGAGGCTGTCACAAAGCTTCTCAAGATACTTGGGTCAGACTATGGTGGTGCAAGTTCTAATCACTGTCATTTTACAATCTCAGATGCATGCCGAAGAACATCAGGTCTTGTTCAAAGGAAAGTCTATGGGAGAGCTGCAGAGAAGAGATCCATCAAAAAGCTGATAGAAAAATACAAATCAACTCAAGGTGTAACTGTTCTGCCTATTGTAGGCATAGGAGGAGTTGGGAAGACAGCTCTCGCTCAGCTTGTATACAATGATCCAGCTTTGGAAAGTCAGTTTGATCACAAGATATGGATTTGGGTGTCTAACAACTTTGATGAAATGAGACTCACAAGAGAGATGTTAGATTACGTCTCACACGAAACACATGATGGCCTATGCAGCTTTCCCAAGCTTCAGGAGGTCTTGAAGGGTCATTTTAAATCAAAGCGGCTTCTACTCATATTAGATGATGTCTGGGAAGACATGGATGATTGCCGATGGAATCAATTATTGGCTCCTTTCAAGTCTGACAATGCAAAGGGCAACATGATAATCATGACAACTAGAAAACCGTCCGTTGCAAAGAGTAGAGGTACAACTGGACCAATTAACTTAAGTGCTTTGGGAAAGGACCATTTTTGGCAATTGTTTAAATCATGCGCGTTTGGTGACGAGAATTATGAAGCGCAGGCAAGTCTAAGTGACTTAGGACAGGCGATAGCACAAAAGTTAAAAGGGAACCCATTAGCAGCACAAACTGCCGGGGCACTATTAAGAGATCTTCTTACTGTGGATCATTGGAGTAACACCCTAAAGACCGAAGCTTGGAATTCCCTGCAACTCACTGGTGGCATCATGTCTTGTTTAAAGCTTTCCTATGATGAGCTGACCTACCCTATACGGCAATGTTGCTCGTATTGTTCTATATTCCCCTACAACTATCGGTTTCTTGCTGAGGAGCTAGTTCGTATTTGGATTTCACAGGGATTTGTGAAGCATGATCATTCAAGTAGGAGTTTGGAGGAGATTGGATGGTTCTATCTGACAGATTTGGTGAACCTTGGCTTGTTTCAGCAGGTTGAAATAATAGAAAGACCCTCTCTTGGTAATCAAACATACTATACTATGTGTGGCCTGATGCATGATTTTGCAAGGCTAGTTTCAAGAACTGAGTGTGCAACTTTGGATGGTTTGCAATGCAATGAAATTTTGCCAAATGTACACCACTTGGCCATAGTAACTAGTTCTGTATATCGGAGGAATTGTCAGACTGTGAACATACCTCGTAGTGAGAAGTTCGAATTTTTCATGCACAATATAGTCGCATCGGTGAGAAAGTTGAGGACATTGGTGTTAATTGGGGAATATGACTCCTTTTTCTTCAAAGCATTCCAGGATGTATTTGAGAAAGCACATAATCTGCGTCTGCTGCAAATGTCTGCAACACCTGTTGATTTTAATTCCTTCCTATGTAGCTTGCTAAATCCTAGATGTCTTCGGTATCTAAAACTTCAGAATGCTCATACTGAACAGAAGGCTTCGCCTCATTTCATGAGCAAGTTTTTCCATCTCCAGATGTTTGATGTTGATTCCTTTATGTCATTGCATACAGTTCATCTAGAGGGTTTCGGAGGATGGAGAATACTTTCGTCTCCGGAAATGCTTCCGTTTCTTAAACGGTTGAAGTTGAGCAACATGCATTTGGTAAGAGAAGTATCAGTTCCGTCATTGGAGGAGCTGGTTTTAGATGGAATGCCAGTTTTACAAAGATGTTCATGTACTTCCCTGGTGGATATGAAGTCAAGTTTAAGGTTGTTAGAGATCCGCAGCTGCCCTAAACTTGAGGTGTTCGATCTGTTTCAGGAAGGTCGTAACTACGAGATTGAGCATAAGTCATGGTTGCCCAGTCTGAGGAAACTCATTATGTGCGATTGTCCTCATTTGCAAGTACAAACGCCCCTTCCGCCTTCAGCCATATTTTCTGAACTATTAATTAACAAGGTTTCAACAATTATGATAATGGAGGGATCTTCCATGGGAACATTCAGAATTAGCGGAAATAGAATTTCGTATCTGGTTTTTTATGAGCCGGTGGCACTTGATGATAAAATTTTGGCATTCCATAATCTTAAGGATATCAAATACTTGGAAATACTGGAGTGTGAAAAGGTAACATCTGTTTCATTCAAAGGTTTATGTCAGCTCATCTCTTTAAATAGTTTGGAAATAGTGGGCTGCAAAAAACTTTTCTCTTTAGATGATGTGCCAGAGCAGACCCATGAAGACATGATAACTGCTCTCCCGGCTCTTGAAAGTCTTGATATTAGAGGATGTGGAATAACGGGGAAGTGGCTATCTCTGATGCTGCGACATTCGCCAATCCTGAAGGAGTTGAATTTGGATGACTGCCCGCAGTTGAAACAGTTGAAGATAGAAGAGGTTTCGTCATCATGGTATGTAGATGATGCATGGCCAAGTTCAGTTGTAGACGGACTTGTGCACATTCCGTTGAATCTCAGAAAGATAACAATTCGTGAATGCCCTCATCTATTTTTTGAGGAGCTAAATGAAGATGCCCAAGAGAATGGAAGATGTCTCCTCCCGCAATCACTTGAACAACTTGTTTGGTCCGATTATTCCCGAGAAACTCTGCAGCCCTTCTTTGTGGGTAATCTCACGTGTCTCAAAAAATTATCCGTAATCAGCAGTAATTTTGAATATTTACAGCTTGATTCCTGTACGGTGTTGGAAGAGTTGGAAATTAGCAACTGCGAATGCCTCGTCGCATTTGAGGGCATGCAATCACTTGGAACCCTTAGGTCTTTGGTATTATGTATGAACTCAAGATTGGAATCACTACAGCTGCATTCCTGCACAAGGCTGGAACATTTGGAAATTGGTTGGTGTAGTTCGCTCGTCACACTAGCGGGCTTGCAATTCCTCGTGAACCTCAAGCATTTGGAAATACGCAAGTGCCCTGCCTTGGATTCACTTCAGGGAATTTCAAGTCATAGCTTTGCGTTATTCCCTGCACTGGAAAGTCTCGAGATTGATGACTTGTCTCCCCTTAACACATCATTCTGCAAGGGCCTCACCTGCCTCCGAAGCCTAAAGCTTTTTCCTTTGGATGTAACGAGACTAACAGATGAGCAAGAGAGAGCGCTTCTGCTCCTCAGGAACCTGCAAAAGCTCCGATTTGAGAATTGTTGCCATCTCGTAGATCTTCCCGCGGGGCTGCGTGGCCTCCATTCCCTCAAGACGTTGGCGATCATAAATTGTAAAGATATCTCAGGGCTTCCGAAGGAGGGCCTCCCACCTTTGCTTGAAGAACTGGTGATCTGCCATTGCAGCATCAAGCTATCACAAGGATGCAGATCGCTAGCAACAAACAAGCTAGAGGTTGAAATTGATGGGAACTACGTGGACTGATCGCTGAGTATCTTTCTAAGGTATACGTCTACCATATACCCAGTCATTTTTCAACTAAACATCAAAATTGTACAACTATATGCTATTGGAGGGGTTGCCCAGGTCATTCCCGTCCTGGGTCAGTGGGTCACCTGTTACAGTACTCTCTTTTTTGCGAAAGCACCTGTTACAGTACTTACATTTGAAGTGGGGGGAAATGCTTAACAAAATTTTCTTGTGATATGAACAGGTTTGGTTTCACTTCAGGATCTCATCCTCATTCTCAACCTCATGTGGTCATGATAATGGTGTCTTGTAACGATGCTGTATTTTCAAGAATTAAAGCAGATTTGGTTGAGCGCTTCCAATTTTGTCTGGGGTGGACAGCAACAACATTTGAAAAGCCTTTATCTTTTGGGTTCTTGTTCCAGATTTTTCTGAGCAGAGTGTGTTCGGGGTGTACAGCAACAGAAAGTGCTGTTTGTCCTGCAAATTTAACAGTCTGTTTATGGATGATCTATACTTGATTTTCTGGAAAGTTCTTGAAGATGATTTTGAGCACCTTGAGATGTTTGGACTCCAATGGAATGGTTGGGGTGTACAGTCGCAGCAGATGGATTTTTCTACTAGCTCAGTTTGCACAGCAATTTTAACAGTCCGCACTGAAGGTACTACTAGCCTTCAAAAGAATTCAGGAATTGTTTCAGATTTTTTTTAGAGTCATGTGGTGTGTACAAGTACGAGAGCTAACTCTGTTCTTGTTGGCATCATTATCATTCCACTCAGGGCACTATTCTTTATAACTGAGAATTCCTTCAGAAAAAATCAAGCACTTTGTATTATTGGAGTCCGGTGGTGTTTCCACGGTGTGCAGGAAACAGAGGATGCATCCTTCCAGCTCTGTTAGTGCTGAAGTAGTGCAGTCACTGGATGTTGATTTTGTTGGGATTTTTCTTAGATCATTTTGAGCACTTTGATATATTTTTCTCAAGTCAGGCTGTGTGTTCGAGGCATACAACAATTCACAGTTCATGCAAATTCAAGTTCTGTTAAATTCTCGTTGAAGTTTTATTTTAGCATGCAATTCTCCTTTTAGTTTTCGTGGATACAAAGTTTTCATGCGAGTAAGGGCAACTCCAAAGCAGATCTTTAAAATGGACACGTCAAATATCCACACATACGTTCAACGTGTCCGCAAACAGTGACAAGGGCGAATAGAGGGACTGTGGTAACCCCAGCCCATCAGGGTTCAAATCCTGGTGCTCGCATTTATTCCTGGATTTATTTCAGGATTTCCGGCGATGTGCATTCAGTGGGAGGAGACGTTCCCGTCGACGACGAGGCGCCTACGGTGACTTCGTAAATCTCAAGATGATATGCCGGCTCAGTCTTTCGGAGGCGCTCATAGGGGTAGGGTGTGCGCGTGTGCGTTCATAAGGGTGAGTGTATGCGCGTGTATATGAGCGCTTGTGTCTGTGCTGATGTTCCAAAAAAAACCCGAGTCCAACAAATAAAAGTTGGTCATTAATCTCTATCTCTACCTAATAATAATAATAATAATATAACAATAATAATAATAATAATAATATAATAATAATGATAATAATATAATAATAATAAAGCAAATAGTGTTTCTGTCGTCCGTCATCTAAATTACCCCTGAAATTGTCAATATTTACCCACCATGCCACCAGTAAGTAGAAAAAAACGTTTCGTTTCTTATATTTATTTTGCCGCGGTCAGCTTAGGTCAATAGGTCGGAATCCCATCCAATAGAAGAATAATATATGTAGCGCAGTGGTTGGGGCCTTTGGCTACCACGCTGGAGATCGTGGGTTAAAACCCCTTTTAAACCTTTTTTTAAAAAAAAGATCAAATACTTTTAAAAATATTCATATCTTTTAAATCCTAACTCCAAATCTAACATGTCATATATGAAAATCCATCAGAAAAATGTGTAGATTCCAAATATGCTATTATCATGCATGTTAATAATTTTTAAAATTAGTGACAAGCCCAACAAAACATTGGTTCCGTTGATCTTTATTTTAGATAGCAGTGGCATGTGGGTTAATGATTCACCTCAATCTCGGAAGAGCTCTGAGCCTTCCTTCATGCAGGGAATGAAAGGAGTGAAATGGATGGGGTAGTCGTCTTATGGTCTGCAGTGAACCTTCTAGCTTGTAACTAATATTGTTTGCCTTTTCTCTTCTGTTTCGGTCACTTTACAATGGCCTATATACTCTGTAACCTGTCAGTTTCCCTCTTAACTAATCCATCAGAAAAATGTGTAGATTCCAAATATGCTATTATCATGCATGTTAATAATTTTTAAAATTAGTGCCAAGCCCAACAAAACATTGGTTCCGTTGATCTTTATTTTAGATAGCAGTGGCATGTGGGTTAATGATTCACCTCAATCTCGGAAGAGCTCTGAGCCTTCCTTCATGGAGGGAATGAAAGGAGTGAAATGGATGGGGTAGTCGTCTTATGGTCTGCAGTGAACCTTCTAGCTTGTAACTAATATTGTTTGCCTTTTCTCTTCTGTTTCGGTCACTTTACAATGGCCTATATACTCTGTAACCTGTCAGTTTCCCTCTTAACTAATGAAAAGCGGTGCCGGTTGCATTTCATCAAAAATAAACAAGCAACCACTTGAGAATTATTTATAACGGCACTATTTCAACGGTAATTTGCTTGCCCAAAACTTGGTAATTTGTCTTCTTTGGATTATTTATAGGAACGGTTTGCGGCGGATGGCTACCTTGCATAGGTTCTGGATCAAGTAAATAATTAATTTACTCTAATTATGTCAATAAACTAGACTTTTTGCCCAAAAATTATGTCTTCTTTGAATTATTTATAGGGAAGAGAGGTCTGCAACGGTTGGCTACCTTGCATAGGTTCTAGAACAAATAAAATAATTAATTACTTTAATTATGTCAATAAACTAGACTGTTTGTGGCTCACGGTTTAACACAATGTTCCTTTCACAAGGTGTGACGCTATGGCATATTAACTTGGAGGTAGCATCTAAATGGACCTGGCTTTGTTACTTGAGGTGAGCATATATTGTTCATCTGCTCATGTCAATTGTAGAAGTTCCTTGATTCACCATAGATGTAGTGAGGTACATTTGTTATATTTGCAAGTGTATACCATGACCACTGGTCGGCGAGACAAGGAGGATAAGCAACAATAGCATGCTATTAGCGAGACATTACTCAGAATGCTATAACGTTCTATTAGCAATGCCATAACATGTTTTTTTTGAAGTGAACGGTACATATGGGTCACTACAAGAAATATGTCAACTTATGACCTTCTGTCAGTGACCCTCGAAGAATTGGTCATAAATTTATGACCATTTCAGACCAATTGGTCAAAAGCTGTTCGGGGGGCTCCAAACCCTAAACCATTGCGAACATTTTGGTCAAAAAGGTCGTAATTTCTTTACACCAAATGGTCACAAAGCAAACAGGGCTGGCCGCTGCCTTATTTCTAGTTGTTAACGACCAAAATAGATGGTCATATCCTTGTAGATTGTGGTTGGTTGTGATGACTAGGCGCCACCTCATCAGTTTTGCCTATGTGTCATGTCCATGTGGCAGTTTTTGCCCTAGGTTGTGAAGCAACCTATATTTCTGTCATTCCCAAAATTCCCAAAAAAATCTCATAAATTGTTTGGATCATATCTTCATCAAATATGTCAAAAACCTTCCTTGCCTAGTTCAAAAATAACTCAACAATATTCATTTTCCTATTCTGTTCAGAGCAGCAGTTTGTGAAGGAAGTACCACTTTGGCATGTCCAAATAGTATCCATTTTCTACAGTGCTTTCCTATGCCCAAATAACCATCATCCACCAAATGTCAGCTCAATCCATTCATTATTTCGAGCCGAGCTTCAACATTTGTATTTATGTCCAGTGTGGTAGTTTGCAAAGCAAGTACCACCTAGGCTCCTCCTTTTGAGCTGAAAATTTGTGAAGACGGTCTTCTTAGTAACTGATCATCCTCAGCCAAAACTCACACTCATTAGCCATGTACATTTCCCGTACCGCTAATCAAACACTTGGCTGCTTATTCATGTTTGAGCATCGATCGGTCTCCTCGTGAGAATCTTATGTTGTGATTTTCTTCCTAGCACCTACCTGGGGAGTGCCCAACCCACTAGACATGCCTAGGCCGCCCAGAACACATGGCAACGCTACGGTAACGCGGTGACCACGCGGCGGGCATGCGAGCTTACACGCTCTAGAGTTGGGGCCCTCGGCCACCGTCCAAACGTCGAAGTCTCGCCATAAAACCATGTATTTCTAATTAAAAAGATACTTATTTAACTAGAAATGATTTTTGTAAAAAATAAAGAGTAAACTATGAGGCAGCTGCAGTTCAAAATTGACCCACTTCCAGCTGAATCGGCGACAATTTGTCTTTTTCACCAGAGGTGGATCAAAACTTTTTACACCCAAACATTTTGTCAATTGTGCATTAAACATGGCCTAGTATTTTATAAAATTTATTTCGTCCATTTTTGCAACAAATATATGGTAGGTCCTTCACAAAAAAACTCATTTCGGGCACTCGAAAAATGGAAAATGAATTTTCCGTGCAAAGAAAATGAAAACTTCCTTATGCAACATTGTTTGGAATTCCAAGATGCACCCTTGTGCACAGTATGAGATCATTTGAACAAACTATGCCATTAATGTGGCCATAAGATTGATCATTTGGCTTGAAAGCCATGAATCTTCACGCATGATAGCTCGTTTCTGAGAACACTTTTTAAAATAATTATCGTATTACAAGTTTATTATTTTTCCTGGAAACTTGGTCACATATAATGACACAATGTGAAGGTTTTCCAATTTTTTGATTTTTTTTGAATTTTTTATGCCCGTTTCAAAATGCGGTCAAAATGGCGGGCTTGACCGTTCCTACCTAGTGGTTGAATCTTGGAATTTTTTTGGTGTTTCTATGATTAAATAGATACTTATGTACCTAGAAATGATTTTTGTAGAAAATAAAGAGCAAA
Organism: Triticum dicoccoides; assembly: GCF_002162155.2. Lineage (NCBI taxonomy): Eukaryota > Viridiplantae > Streptophyta > Magnoliopsida > Poales > Poaceae > Triticum > Triticum dicoccoides. Next base: position 714,092,191 of record NC_041391.1, read on the forward strand.
CTATGAGGCAGCTACAGTTCAATTTTCACCTGCTTCCACCTGAATCGACGACAATTTTTCATTTTCACCAGAGGTGGATCAAAACTTTTTTCACCCAACCATTTGGTCAATTGTGCATTAAATATGGCCTAGTATTTTAGAAAATTGATTTGGTACAATTTTGCAACAAATATATGGTAGGTCCTTCACAAAAAAACCTCATTTCGGGCACTCGAAAAATGGAAAATGAATTTTCCGTGCAAAGAAAATGAAAACTCCCTTTGGCAACATTGTTTGTAATTTCAAGATGCACCATTGTGCACAATATGAGATTATTTGAACAAACTATGCCATGAATGTGGCCATAAGATTGATCATTTGGCTTGAAAGCCATTGATCTCCACACGTGATAGCTCGTTTCTGAGAACACTTTTTTAAAATAATTGCCGTATTACAAGTTTGTTATTTTTCCTAGGAACTTGGCCACATATAATGACACAATGCGAAGGTTTCCCAATTTTTTGATTTTCTTTGAATTTTTTATGCCCGTTTCAAAATGCACTCAAAACGGCGGGCTTGACCGTTCCTAGCTAGTGGTTGAATCTTGGAATTTTTTTGGTTTTTCTATGATTAAATAGATACTTATGTACCTAGAAATGATTTTTGTCAAAAATAAAGAGTAAACTATGAGGCAGCTGCAGTTCAAAATTGACCCACTTCCAACTAAATCGGCGACAATTTGTCTTTTTCACGAGAGGTGGATCAAAACTTTTAACACCCAACTATTTGGTCAATTGTGCATTAAACATGGCCTAGTATTTTATAAAATTGATTTGGTCCATTTTTGCAACAATTATTTGGTAGTTCCTTCACAAAAAAACCTCATTTCGGGCACTCGAAAAATGGAAAATGAATTTTCCGTGCAAAGAAAATGAAAACTCCCTTAGGCAAAATTGTTTGGAATTCCAAGATGCACCCTTGTGCACAATATGAGATCATTTGAACAAACTATGCCATGAATGTGGCCATAAGATTGATCATTTGGCTTGAAAGCCAGGAATCTTCACGCATGATAGCTCATTTCTGAGAACACTTTTTTAAAATAATTACCGTATTACAAGTTTGTTATTTTTCCTAGGAACTAGGTCACATATAATGACACAACACGAAGGTTTCCCAATTTTTTGATTTTTTTTGAATTTTTTATGCCCGTTTCAAAATGCGATCAAAACGGCGGGCTTGACCGTTCCTAGCTAGTGGTTGAATCTTGGAATTTTTTTGGTGTTTCTATGATTAAATAGATACTTATGTACCTAGAAATGATTATTGTAAAAAATAAAGAGTAAACTATGAGGCAGCTGCAGTTCAAAATTGACCCACTTCCAACTGAATCGGCGATAATTTGTCTTTTTCACGAGAGGTGGATCGAAACTTTTTACACCCAACCATTTGGTCAATTGTGCATTAAACATGGCCTAGTATTTTATAAAATTGATTTGGTCCATTTTTACAACAATTATTTGGTAGGTCCTTCACAAAAAAACCTCATTTCGGGCACTCGAAAAATGGAAAATGAATTTTCCGTGCAAAGAAAATGAAAACTCCCTTAGGCAACATTGTTTGTAATTTCAAGATGCACCCTTGTGCACAATATGAGATTATTTGAACAAACTATGCCATGAATGTGGCCATAAGATTGATCATTTGGCTTGAAAGCCATTGATCTCCACACGTGATAGCTCGTTTCTGAGAACACTTTTTTAAAATAATTGCCGTATTACAAGTTTGTTATTTTTCCTAGGAACTTGGCCACATATAATGACACAATGTGAAGGTTTCCCAATTTTTTGATTTTTTTTGAATTTTTTATGCCCGTTTCAAAATGCGCTCAAAACGGCGGGCTTGACCGTTCCTAGCTAGTGGTTGAATCTTGGAATTTTTTTGGTTTTTCTATGATTAAATAGATACTTATGTACCTAGAAATGATTTTTGTCAAAAATAAAGAGTAAACTATGAGGCAGCTGCAGTTCAAAATTGACCCACTTCCAGCTGAATCGGCGACAATTTGTCTTTTTCACGAGAGGTGGATCAAAACTTTTGACACCCAACTATTTGGTCAATTGTGCATTAAACATGGCCTAGTATTTGATAAAATTGATTTGGTCCATTTTTGCAACAATTATTTGGTAGTTCCTTCACAAAAAAAACCTCATTTCGGGCACTCGAAAAATGGAAAATGAATTTTCCGTGCAAAGAAAATGAAAACTCCCTTAGGAAAAATTCTTTTGAATTCCAAGATGCACCCTTGTGCACAATATGAGATCATTTGAACAAACTATGCCATGATGTGGCCATAAGATTGATCATTTGGCTTGAAAGCCATGAATCTTCACGCATGATAGCTCATTTCTGAGAACACTTTTTTAAAATAATTACCGTATTACAAGTTTGTTATTTTTCCTAGGAACTAGGTCACATATAATGACACAACGCGATGGTTTCCCAATTTTTTGATTTTTTTTGAATTTTTTATGCCCGTTTCAAAATGCGGTCAAAACGGCGGGCTTGACCGTTCCTAGCTAGTGGTTGAATCTTGGAATTTTTTTTGGTGTTTCTATGATTAAATAGATACTTATGTACCTAGAAATGATTTTTGTAAAAAATAAAGAGTAAACTATGAGGCAGCTGCAGTTCAAAATTGACCCACTTCCAACTAAATCGGCGACAATTTGTCTTTTTCACGAGAGGTGGATCAAAACTTTTTACACCCAACCATTTGGTCAATTGTGCATTAAACATGGCCTAGTATTTTATAAAATTGATTTGGTCCATTTTTGCAACAATTATTTGGTAGGTCCTTCACAAAAAAACCTCATTTCGGGCACTCGAAAAATGGAAAATGAATTTTCCGTGCAAAGAAAATGAAAACTCCCTTAGGCAACATTGTTTGGAATTCCAAGATGCACCCTTGTGCACAATATGAGATCATTTGAACAAACTATGCCATGAATGTGGCCATAAGATTGATCATTTGGCTTGAAAGCCATGAATCTTCACGCATGATAGCTCATTTCTGAGAACACTTTTTAAAAATAATTACCGTATTACAAGTTTATTATTTTTCCTGGAAACTTGGTCACATATAATGACAGAATGTGAAGGTTTTCCATTTTTTTGATTTTTTTTGAATTTTTTATGCCCGTTTCAAAATGCGGTCAAAACGGCGGGCTTGACCGTTCCTACCTAGTGGTTGAATCTTGGAATTTTTTTGGTGTTTCTATGATTAAATAGATACTTATGTAACTAGAAATGATTTTTGTAAAAAATAAAGAGCAAACTATGAGGCAGCTACAGTTCAAATTTCACCCGCTTCCAGCTGAATCGACGACAATTTGTCTTTTTCACCAGAGGTGGATCAAAACTTTTTTTACCCAACCATTTGGTCAATTGTGAATTAAATATGGCCTAGTATTTTAAAAAATTGATTTGGTACAATTTTGCAACAAATATATGGTAGGTCCTTCACAAAAATACCTCATTTCGGGCACTCGAAAAATGGAAAATGAATTTTCCGTGCAAAGAAAATGAAAACTCCCTTTGGCAACATTGTTTGTAATTCAAAGATGCACCCTTGTGCACAATATGAGATCATTTGAACAAACTATGCCATGAATGTGACCATAAGATTGATCGTTTGGGTTGAAATACATGAATCTCCTCGGGAAGGTGCTAGAACCGGCGAATGGTTACACACGAAAACATCGTAGGGTCATGAGGCGACCGACCCAAATTTAGGCCGATTGACCGACACCTAACAGCCGCCTTTTGGAAAATGGTATGGTCCAATATTGCAACACATATTTGTAGGCATTTGTAAAAAAAACAGAGATCTGGGTCCAAAATTTGGATTTTCGAGCGTGAGCCAGCCAGCCAATGAGAAGCGAGGAACCACCTCCACGCGGATCACCAAGTTGGACACGATCCAAGCCATCCATCATGCGCCCATCCAACGGTTGATCCTCTCCTGAAAAAACCAAAACCCTAACCCACCTACCCACCCACCGTTTCTCCAGATCCGATCCATCCCCACCCTCCTCTCCCTCATCTCCTCTCCGCCTTCGTCTCCCTCATCTCCCACCGCCGCCATCCCCACCCACCGCCGACCCCCTCCCCTCGCCTTCAACTCCCATATCCACTAGGCCAGGCACGGCCATGGCATCCCCCCTCCTCCTTCTCTTCTAGGGTTAGGATTTCCACCTAAC
>NC_041391.1:714096845-714122889 GCF_002162155.2 Triticum dicoccoides
TCTTCCCCTCTCCCACCTTCTCTCTCACACCTTGCCGCCGCCATCGGGATGGGGATCTTCGACCTGCTCGACCTGGCCGATGGCGCCTCGGGCAACGAGGCCGTCGCCCGCGTCGTCAAGAAGGTCGTCCCACCCGACAACCCCGACAAGCCCACCAGGGCCAGCAAGAAGGCCGCCAAGTACAAGGCCAACGCCGCCGCCGCCCCCGACGCCCACGAGGACCAGCCGCCGCAGCACCACCACCAGCAGCACTACCCGGACCCCAGGAGGTAACGTCCCCCGATCTGACCTCCCCCTTCTTCTCCGACCTCTCTTCTCCTCAATCCCCCTCACCACCCTCATCGTTTTTTCAGGGGAGGCCATGTTGATGACGGAGACCAGCCGGACCAGGGAGAGCAGGCGGACCCCCATGGCTACCAGGAGGAGACCTACGCGGATCGTGAGGATTGGGACAGGTGACCATCTCATTTCCCCATCTATCTTATTAATTGATGACATCTAGGGCTCTGACATTATTATCTTCCCAATCTGAAATACATGCTCAGATGTGTGTCTATTGTTCATGTTCAAATGTGTGGCCTGCTTGTTTCTGTCAAATGGGTTGGGTTGATTCCTCTAGAAATAGTCAGATGAATCATTGTTGTAATTTGTAAAGCTGTCAAGGAAAGTAGTTTAGCCAAAGTATTTATTGTGGGCATTCTGTTAGCTAGTGTGCATTGCCAAGTACAACTGTTCTACTTTGTATGGAATCATCTCACTATTCTGAACATCTAAAACTTGCTATGTGCAGGGTGAGGAGGTGGAGGAGTAGGGGTGCACCCAGCCGGCAGCCCTGTCCTGCTTGAGGGGGTGGGGGGGCAAGAGGGGTCTGCTCCTCTGCTTCCATTGCGACCGCGGCAAGTAGCTCCTCCATCTCCCTCCCACTCTTCTCGTGCTCACTACTTCTGATGCTAAGTTGATGATTATGTGATGCACTTGTGCCAAGGTATTTTAGAGGGATCTGTACTCAATATTGAACTGGATGTCCTGATCAACTTAGTTCCAGTTCAATATTGAGTACAGATCAACTTAGTTCCATTAACAAGTAGATGTTGCTGCTGTACTCAATATTTGAAGCTGCTTTTTTCTTTTTTGAGAGAAGTGTATTAGGTTGATGAGATTAATTAGCTCAGTTGGCTAAAGTAGCAACAACAGCAGACACACTTTTCCATCCTCTTTATAGCTGGATTGTACTTACATGCTTAGTATAACCTTGGACGTGTAGCTGGACTGTACTTACATGCTTAGTATAACCTTGTACGTGGTTTGTTTAATTTATAAATGATTATTTGTTGCTGCTGCAGGAGCAATGTTGCTGATGGCGACGGGTACGTGATGGTGCCTAGTGTGGTGGACGACCCGACCAAACCAATGATGCAAGGCTTCTCCTGCTGCTACTGCATGTCCTGATCAACTTAGTTCTTCCACATGGAGAGATAAATTTTTCACTTGTTCACTGTGTAATCTGCAGATTACTTCCATTAATCACCTAGTGCTCCTGTTAGTGAGATTCATCTAGTATTTCTTTTTGCAAAGCATGCGATGGTCTGGAGTACTTGATCATGGCCTGATGGAACATGTCGTTACAGCAGCTAGAAGCAATCCATTTTATTAAATGCATTCTGGTTAGGATTTGGTCATGGCAGCACCTTGCTATTTTCTTTTCTTTAAATCTGGTTGCAAGTTTACTATCTTTCTAGAACCATCATCTTACATTTTGGGCATCGGGCATTGAAATTTAGGCATTTATGTATAATTTTAGTTCTGGATATGTCCTATGCAAACATTACTATCAATTGTCAAGTTGATTCTAAAATGTCTCATTAACTAAATTTTAGATGGTGATTCTAGATTTAGTACCAATTTATTGTTGGCCTGGTCTATGCTCAGTACCTTGCTCTATACCAATTTATTGCATTATTCTGTTATTTACGGTTAAATATGCTATCATTAACTCTGAGAAAATGTTATGTTTTTGCTGATTAGTGGCAGTACATCTTTGCTTTACTATTCCTAGCAGCTGCAGTTCATCTACCATAAACATGTTGTGTACATTTTGAACCCCCAAACATGACACAAGTGATATGTATATGCAGCAGGGAATCGTCAACTTGTACAGTTTGTTTACTAGAATGTAACGTGTACAATTTTTACTTGAATATGTTCAGTTATGAAGTCGTGTAGTTGTTTTTTCTCATCAGTTCTAAACTGCAGTACTTTACTGAATTGTTGATGATGCTGAAGTCTCTAGTTTAGATGGAATAGCACCCCATCACCTGTTGTTGTTGTTATTCACCTTATCCTTGCTATTCTGTTTTCTTGTTGGCAGATATTTTGAGTAAATTCAAGGCGAAAGATGTTCAAAGAAGCTCCAAGACATTCTTATATAGCAAGTTATGTAATAATAGCTGGGTTATCTGGGAATTTAATGTATCTTCTCTCTGTTTGTGAATGAAATAGTAATTATGTATGTGAATTAATGTATCTTCTCTGTTTGTGAATTTCATGTATGTTTCAGAATTACAATTTCTGTTTCATATGAAATAGTAATTATGTATGTGATTTGAAAATGTGTGCAATGGAAACATGACTCGTGCGACCCACTTATCAAAATAATTTGAGCACATTTGAAATTTCTGACGTGTGGGACTAGTGTATGATATTATGATATTTGGGACAAATGTAAAACAGTGGAAAATAAAATAGCAAAAAGTAAAAGATCATACGCTGTAAAAGGCCGCATCTAGAAATAAAAAGGCCAAATTGTTGGGCCAGGCCCATGTAGCTAGAGAAAATTAATAGAGAAAATATACAGTAAAAAGGCCGAATTGTTGGGCTCGGCCCATGTAGAAAATCGAATTGGACCGGGCTGAATCTTGTGCCACATCAGCTTGCCACGCTGAATGCCTACGTGGCCTGGGGAGGTTGCTAGTGACCAAAAAGCCACAGTAGGAATATTTTGGTCGTAAACATCCACGACCTTCTCACAGAGAAGGTCGCTATAGTCAGTTTATGACGGCCAACTTTTGACCTTCTGTTTTTGGTCACAAAAAGGTCGCAAATGGAAATTTGTGACCTTTCAGTGACCAATAGTGGTGGTCACAAGTTGACATATTTCTTGTAATGGGTACCTATGTTCAAATATTAGGGCATGCACATATTATTAGGTCATGTTTATTGCACTATGTCCTATGATATTGTTTTTTTCCCGTTGCAACGCACGGTCATTTTTGCTAGTAATCAAAACGTCTTTTACATAACAAAAAGACCGGACCATAGTCTACTCTTTGCCGGACGTTGGCACCTGTAGGTAGTCCTACTCTTCGTGGGAGTCCGCTTAGCCGTCAATGTCACCAGTGAAGGTGAGATTGATGATCGAGTCTGACGGTTTGACCTTGTTGTCTTTGAACGATGTGGAGCTACCGACATTCGCATCAGGGACGCGTTGGTCCAAGGTGCCGTCATTCTTCACCCCAATCCCGTCAAAGAGGCGATTGTGTTTCGCCTCGTTCATACGGAGCTGCCACTCCTCGTGGCGGATGGTGCAGGTATTGTGCATGGAATCAAACATTGCCCGATGCTTGTCGGCGATGCCTAGGTCCTCCGCGAGCATGGTTGCAGTGGCATATTCGGATGCTAGCTCCCGAGTTAATCTGCTCCTCTGCCAGCCAGTCCTCCTTGCGAAGTGAACTACTCCCCGTCCCTCGCGTCGCCCCTAGGGCGACTCGGGGGAGTCTAGGGTTTCCACCGCCGCCTCCCCCCACCTCCCCCACCCCCTCGCCGCAACCAGAGACGACCGCCGGGAAAGCCTGCGCGGGCGCCGGGGAAGGTGGTGGCGGGGTCTTCGGCGCTTCGTTCTCCGCGGAGGCCTTCGGATCCAGGGGCGGCGGCCCTGCTGGCGTGGCGTGCGGCGTGCCTGAGGGTTCGGCCGTGAGGACGGCGAGCCGCAGGCGTGCCAGATGTGGAGGTATTGCCCCCTTCCCTTCCATGCATCCCTTCCCAGTCCCCGGTTCGGTTTGGATCTTGCCGGATCCACCTCCGGTGTGTTCTGGTGGAGCAGATCGATGTCCGGGGGAAACCTTGGCCGCCTTGGCTGGCCGGCAGCGGCGATGCCGATTTTTTGGCACCGCTTTCCACCTTGGGGGCGCTGCTGAGGGCACCACCTCTCCTCTCTGACCCATGTCCGGGTGAAAGCCCAAGATCCGATGCGGATCGGGCGTCGGTGGCGCCCTGTGCACCGTAACCTTCCTGGAGGCGACACCAAGGACATTGGGATCGGATGGAAGGGTCTGCAGGTGAGGGATGGGGGTGTGCTGCCTCCCTTTCGGTGGAGCGGTGTTTCTTTCTATATATTCTTGGCGACGGCTCTTGGCGGCATGGAGCAACGGAGGCTTGGCATCAGATGTGTGGTGACGGACACGCGCAGGAGGTCGACGCTGTCTGGCGTCGTGGTGGCGTCGGCGGCAGCGAGGCCGGGCAAGGCCGTTGCAACAGTACATCTCTGAAGATGGATATGTGGTAGGTGGTTGTGGCAGCCTCATACCCGGCAGGTGGCCTGGTTGAGGAGCACGCCGGACTGGTGGGTGCCCATACCCGGCAGGCGTCCAGGTTGGGACCTCAGGTATTAGATGTTAGGTTTGGCTGCGAGGTCTGTTTGGTATTAGCCCCAGACCATCAGCGCCCCTTCATCAGTTAGATAGGAGTAGCGACAGAGGTTGCGAAGATGGTGGCTTTGGTCTTACTGTTGTACAACTTTGTAAGGTTTTGTGCTAATAATTAATAAATTGGGATTATGCATCGACCAGATGCAGAGGCCGGGGGTATTCCTCCTTTTCTAAAAAAAGCCAGTCCTCCTTGAGGAGCTGCAAATTGTACTGCTACTCCTCCTACATCAACTAAAACACGGAGACCGGTGGCGCCTGCTCCTCCTGTTCTGCCTCCGCCATGACCCTGTTGTGGTGCTCCTCCGCCTACAACAGGGTGAACCCGACCACATGCAGTTGTTGCACCGACTCGGGCACATGCTCCTCCTCTTCCACCTCCTCCATCTCCATGGCATCCTCCTCCAAGCTTTCTCCTAGAGAGCTCAGATGTTGTCCTGGCAAAATGTGGGCCGTGCATCGGGTTTATGCGTGCACCTCGGGGCGACTTTGTGGTAGCGTGTCGGCGATACGCTCTTCCACCACTCACAATAGTATCGACCATTGTGACGGTAGTTGACCTAGGAGGATGGGGCACAGAGAGGTAGGGTGGTGCGCTGCCGACTCGAATGGAGGGAGATGAGGCTCAGAGGGGTAGGGTTTGAGGCGTGGCCGGCCAACTTCAAATAGCAAGTGCCTAGGCAAGTGGAGCGACAACTTTAATGCGGGTGCCCGGAGTTCTCTTCGCGTTCACCGTGTCAGTTTTAATGCTGGGTAGGTGAACGGCTGGTAAGCCGGCATGAATGCGGTACGAAGCCGTCTTGTTGTCCCGCCGCGCTCTGTGTCGGCATGAATGCGGCTTGAAGAGCAAGCAGACGCGTCGGGAGAGGATGAAGAGGGGTTTTTGGATGGGTTGAGGGTGTCGAAGGTCTACGTGCCCGCAAGCCTCCCCCAAATTTGATTTCGAACATCCGAACACATCCAGACAGATTTGGTGACCGGCGTCGATGAAAAAATGTTCGGACTGTACGATCCAGACATTTGGGGGTGAATTGATGAATCATGTTGGAGGTGCCGGTGTATGTATACCCTGTTCATGACCATGTTGCGCGTTGACAAGTATGGGCCTTTTTAAAACAAATACCAAGAAACCACAATGATTTGGGTGTAAAATTTAGATGACCACAATTTGTCGGTGCAATGCAATTGACATGTTTCTGGAGAGCAACTAATTGAGGAGCGCTCCTTCGGGAGCCTTGCAATGATCATTTGGGTGGGCGCTTCTTCCGGATTTTTTTTCCGCATGCATTTGTTTTGGCTTTTGATGGGTTTTTCCGGTTTTTGGCTTTTCGGTTTTTCACCGGTCTTTCTTAACTTTAAAAAAAAATCAACAAAAAATTTACGCGAAAAAATGTGTTTTCTCTTTTTTTCCCTTCTGTGGGAGGCATGGTTTTGCTTCTGCGAGAGGTATGGTTTTCCTTCCGCGAGAGGCATAGCCGTGCCTCTCAGAAACGGCTTTCGAAAAGGGAAAAAACATGCTCCCGATTCGGATTTTTTGTCTCTTTTTTTCATGAAAAAAAAGTTTGTCAAAACCTATCAACATGAGATCTAGGTTTTGAAGATCTCGACGCAAGGAATTCAAAAACAGTAAAAACGGTTTAAGATTTGGACGCATGGTTTATGAGATAAAACGTTTTGAAATAAATGAATCTACGAAAAAATAGAAAACTCACAGGTTGCGACAAGTGACGCGCATGCAGTATATCACTTGTCGCGACCTAAGGAGGTGGGAGTGACCTTTAGAAGGATATTACTCCTTAATAAGTCATTTCACATGTTTTTGACAGTTGAGACCTAATACTCAGGCCATGGAGATTAGAACAGCACGTCCGCACAAAACAGATATACATGGGCCTGTAGCGATAACAAGCGCTCACACATCGCTCACGTCCCGCGCCGACCAGAAATTAAAAAATGTTCATGAATTCAAGAAAATGTTAGTGAATCTGAAACATGTTCATGAATTCAGAAAAAATTCATGGAGAATTCAAACAAATGTTCATGTATTTGAGTTAAAAAATTGAATTTTTTTCCATGAATTCAGAGAATGTTCAGAAATTAAAAAACTATTTGCAAATTTTAAAAATATTTGAATTTATAAAATACCCATGTAGAAATCGAAAATAATTCACGAATTTAAAAAATGTTCATATATTGGAAAAATATTCACGAATTCAAAATAGTGCGTGATAATGTCAGCAAATTCAAAAATAAACATCTTTTGAAAAGAAGATTTTTTGAGTTATGAACAAATTTTAAAAAATGTGAATAATTTATTAAATTTATTTTAAATTTGTGAATTTTTTGTGAAGAAAATAAAATAATAAATAATGAACACGTAAAAATAAAAAGCGATAAACAAACCAAAAAGTAACCAAAAACCAAGAAAAAAGAAAATTTGTTTGAGGAACCTTCTAGAAGGTTAAATCTGTCAGGAACCTTCCATAATGTGTATACATTGTGGCCAATATTGGCCAGGAACCTTCCAAAATGTGAACAATTGATTGGAACTGTCATATACATTGTGGCTAATATGTGAGTAAATGATGGATATTAGTGTTAGAGAAACACAAAACAACTCAAGGTAAGATGTCGCTGTGCAAATAAATAGAGGTGAGTGGGCGTAGGAACAAGGGGACATCTCTCAAGATGGTTTCTACATATCCCAATAATACGATATGAAGATGTGGTGGAATATTAATAATTCAACCTGCCCGGTCGCTATGAGAAAGAAAAGAAGTGTTACGTGTGCATGCCACGACGCCAATAGCAATTGTGTTGATATCATCCGCGACTACAAGAACGAGACGTTGCAACTCCGCTATCATTGCCGGTGCCCTCAAGATTTTGATGTAAATCCATACGTACCAGATGGCCGCATAGGTAAATGAACTACAACATCTAGTGCATATGTCCACCTAACTCTCCATATATTCATACTTGGTCCTTGATGGTTTTGGTAATATTCTTCGAGCAATAATCTTGTAATTTATGAGTTGTGTGTGCGCAACTTTCACTTTATTCTGCTAGCCATTCAGCTTGACGTGGGACAAGTAATTGCCTTGGACTCAAGACGTAAAGAGCCTAAGGAGTGGGCGAACATGAATAAAATGCTCCAGAAGTAAGTTCAATCATTATCGCACCATATCGGCAACTTTCGTCCATTTTCTGGTATTAAGTAATCATCTTGTTTGTCGGGAAGCGTTTGAAAAAAGTTCACCAGCAAGATACCAAGTCTAGAGAAAAAGGAGCTGCGATTTAAACACCCGAAAGTAAGTAGTACTAGCTAGTTCCGCGCATCTCTTATTGATTCTAGTTTCAATACCATTATCATGCTTGATTATCATTTTGATTGAACTCTATTCTCGTAAAGTGCTTGTAGCTGGCACCCGAGAATAATTTATGTGGATACTACGCTTGCGAGTTCGTTCGCCACTCGGCCTCTGAGCAGGGCAGATCTTCACGACAATTTGAAGTACGTAAACAATATTCACAATTTTATTTTATTACCCCTTCTTTATATATATGTATTGACCCCTTCTTGAAATAGATCTGGGAGAAGCGGAACGAACTCCTACCAAATGATCACATAAGAGCAATTTAAGAGGAATTGACAGGATTCTTTGTTGAGCACGTCATAACTAAGATGGAGAATACCATCGGGAATTGCAATGCGATTTTGGTAGATGTTAGGAATATTAAGAGATGATATATTGTACATATGTAGTAGCGTCAGATATGTATACGAAAACTTATTGTTCAACCAAGCACGGAGAAAGAGTGGTCACTTCTCTCTATATATGTTCATGATGATCTTGTGTAATGGTTCCTTCATTGCTATATGTAGTAGCTAGCGTCGAGTTGAATGAAAACATTAAATAAAATTTAAACCCTAAATGTAAAAGTATTGAAGGGTAAAAAATAAATAAAAGGGAAACCACAATATGAAAACCCCTCCTTAGAAAAACAAAAAGCCCAGGGCCTGTAGCTGCAGACGCGTGGCTGCCTTTTTAGTCTCGGCCGGTGTTACAAACCGGGACTAATGGTCCTCCTGCCTGGGTTCCCCATAGCGACCACGTGGAGCTCCTTTAGTCTCGGTTCGTAACACAACCGGGACTAAAAGTTGTGGGCATTAGTCCCGATCGTTTAGTCCCGGTTGCAGAACCGGGACTAAAGGCCCTCTGAAACTGGGACTGATGCCCTGTTTTCTAGTAATGTGCCCACCTAGATGTGCACAACTATTTTTATTTAAAAAAAGTTTCTAGTAGCTAAATAGTCTTACAAAAAGGTAAAAGAAAGCCCCTAAAAAGGTAAAGGAAAGAAGAACCAAGCTCAAAACAATCATCTGGCTAACAAGATTACATGATGGCTCAATCAAACAAATTTTTTCGCCCATGGCCTTAGGGACATGAAGGCTTAGTAGATTTTGGTCCTTGCCGGCGGGAGAGCTTCATTTTTATGTGTTTCTTTTAAGTTTTGGTAGGGTTTGTGTCTTGCTCAGGAAGACGAGACGACGACGACTACTTGAAGATGGATTAAGATTCCACCTAGACCCATCCCGATGATGCTTCTAGCGTTATCGAAGGGTGTGTGAAGGTTTGTCTCCGGCAGATCCTGTGGAATTCGGTCAGAGGAGAACCATATCCTCTGTTGAATTACTGCTCGAAGAATATTATCAAAACCATCAAAGGACCAAGCATGAATATATGGACAGTTAGACGGAAACATGAAGAGTAGAAAATCATGTTCTACGGTTCATATTTCAAAATAAAATCTGGGCTAGAAACACATGAACATGAATTTTCTGCAATCGACCTCAAATACATTCACATGAACAATAAAACACAAAGAACAATATTTAATAGAATTAAAATAATTTGAAATTTTGTCGCTCAAGTACACCAGCATGTCCCTGGTTTTTCGTTCTTGTTCACGTGGGTGCATTTGTGTTCGAGATTAGAGTAACACTTTATTTTAAAAAACTCAGTTTTCATCGAAAACTATGCTCGCCCGCAGGTAAATTTAACATGAATCTCCTGCTCCCATTAGGCTAGTCAATAGTGGGGAGTAATTTAGACTAGTAACAATCCATAGTGGTATGTTAGAGCAACTATAATAAGCTTACGTAAGCAGGCTATAAGGGTTAAGATATTATTATTCTTCTAACATGGAGGGAAGAGAAGAGGGACAGGGATCGTCTGGCGTACTGCAGTGTGCAGTTCGGTCACTGACATGTGGGCCCGTCAGCCGGATGGCCCACATGCCAGTGACCCAACTGCACCCTGCCGCACGTCAGGGGAGTTGAGTCCAGAGAAGAGGAGCCGACTACAAAATAAGAGCCGACTAAAGCACGCACTCCTAGGCACTATGTGAGAGTGAGAGGTGGTCAATTTATTAATGAAGTAGTACATCTTTATATCTTACTATTGTACCTGGCAACTACAAGGTTGGCTATAGATGACATGGCAAGCTCATATAGCCATCGGTTGGCTGTACTATTAAAAATGCTCATAGTAGGTATCGTCATATGTGTGATACATAAACATCTTCATTTATTACTTTATAGAGTCATTCTCTTTAAAGAAAAGGCATATGTCCGATTTTATAGATAAAGCCACACGGCAGAGTAACAAAACGCAGCAACACGAATGATCACGACCGGACATAAAAGAGTACCCGGCCAAGAACCAACGGCGCGCAGACGGTAATATATTATCTTATTCTATTTGTCTCTCTCTCCTCATTAATTATTTGCCACATTAGTTTTTTTTCGTTTATGTGGCATCTATGCTAGAGCATGGTTAATAGATAGACAACTACCGGTTATATGAAGCTGCCACATCACATATAGTCGACTTAAGAGTCAACACGTATAGTACATATTTGCTAAGAGTACTACTTTATTAATACATGGCCCACGTTACACTCTAACAATGTTTTTTTAAAGCCCGTGCTACAGCCGACTGTTAATCTATCGTTTGCTTCCCTTCTCTCTCATGCAACTCACCAGAAATATACTAGTGTAATTGCTCTTATTATCTATGTTACTCCCATTATGATCAGCCTGATGCACAGGTGTAGGTGCAAGTAATTTGAGCTAAAAAGAAAAGGAAGTAGGTAATTTGGATGAGGTGGCTTTTGGAAAGAAAAGAATTGATGAACTGCCCCTTCGGTGACGCCCGCGAAGAGGGGATCCTTAGAGCATCTCTAGCCATTGGCCCCTAGGGGGCGCGTAAAATCACCGTCTGGGGGCGAGCCGACGCTAAAAATCAGCATGGGGCGACTGGGTTCCCAGCCGCCGACCCCAGGGCCGCCTCCCAGACACCGTTTATGTTTTAAAAAAGGTATTCAGCTAATTAGACAAATTATTTGGCTAAAATTCGGCAAACTGGACATATGTTCGACATGTTCGACATTTTACATAGCAAAGTTATTTAAAAAAAGGCCGCAACTACAACCTAAGGGTCGAAGAAGTCGCTGAGCGCGGCGAAGTCCTACGTCGCAGCCATCCTCGCCGTCGTCGGCGGCGGCCTTCTCCTCCTTGACGTGGCCGCCCCTGTTGGACCCCTGCTCGGCGTCGCCCTGGCGGACAGGCGGCGGCGGCGGCGCGTCGTTGTCGCTGTCGTCGAGGACGACGACGCCTCCCTCGTCGCGGCCCCGGCGCCGAGCTTCGAACTGCTTTAGGGCGCGGCACTAGCGCTCCATCTCCATGGGTCATTGCATGCCCATTTCAAGGCCGCCGCGTCGTCGAGCTCCCCGCCTGTGATCCCGGGCTCCGTCTTCACGGCGGCGAGCCCCGACTCCGTCTTCGGTTTGACGTAGCGCGGGGGAGCCGAGGAGGAGGTGCGCCGGGCGCCCTCATTGATGATGATGCCGGCGCTGTGGGTGCGCCAGCCGAGCGGCGTCTCCGCTGCGGGCTCGGCCTTGACGCCGAACACCGTCGGCGAGCCGGAAGAATGGGAAGAGGAGCGGAGGAGGAGTGAGTGGAGGAAGTCGATGAGGAGCCGAACCTCCTGGGCATCCATTGCCCGGCGCTCCGGTAGGGGACCGGGGTAGCCGCAGCGATAGGGTATATGCCACTCGCGGGTCATTGCCGCCCTCGAGGTACTCCAGCACGTTGGGGAGCGTGCAGCCGGGGGCGCACCACCATACGCGGCGCCCCTCGATGTTCTTGACACCCCACCATCGGCGCCCTGTTGGTTGACGCCAGCCTCTGCGCCTGACGGTGCTGGAAGTACGCCACCCACGACGCGTGGTTGTCGGCGGCGTACTGGGGAGGGCACGCTGCTCCTCCGTCAGGGACGCTCCCACGCGGTCGACCTCGGCGGCGAAGATGGCGGTGCGCGCCTCGACATCGGGCACCGGGAGAATGGGGACGCCCCCGTTGCCGAGCCTCCACCCCGTCGCCCGGCGTGCATGTCGGTGGCGCCGGGATGTTCGCCTCGAGGAGCAGCCTGGCCTCCCACTCGTTAAGCGAGCGGCGGCCGAAGCTGTTGGCCGCCGCCGTGTAGCCGGGGAATTGAGCGGCCATCGGATGGGCTTGGGAGAGAGGGGGAGGGAAGAAACGTCGACGGGCGGCTGCACATGGGGAGAGAGGCAGGGCTCGGCGGAGGTCGGCGGGCGGCTGTGGGCTGGTGTGGCCAGAAGCGAGGGGAGGCACTGGGTTTTATAGCCCCGCGCCATGTGTACGCGTGGCGGGAGGGGAGGCGTCGCCGCGCCGCCCGTGATGAGGAATCAATGGCAAGGATGACCGGCGGCAGCCTTGCCATTGATTCCACACGGGAAACCGAGGCGTTCCGAGGACGACGAGGCGCGCGTCGGTGACTCGACAGGCCCGTGGCTCTTTCGCGCCAAAACCGCTCGCCCCGGCGCCACCGGGCGCCCTCAGCGTGCCGGGTTCGGCCTGGGTCCGCTGGCGCTAATTTCGACCCAGGCCGACGAAAAACAGGCTTCTGGAAACGCGACTTGGCCGTTTTTCGGCGTCGGCGTGAAAAAATCGCCTGGGGCGGTGCTGGGGGCGCTGCTGGAGATGCTCTTATATCCTGGATGAGATGAGGTGAGCATCTATCGTTAATTAGTAACGTGCTGGAGCGACAAAGCCTCCATATCAGACTCGGGTCTTGGTGGCCGGCCGGCGACGAGGCCACACCTATGGCGGACGACGCCCCGACGGACGAGCAGCTGCTCTCCTACGCCGACCTATCCAAGAACGGCCGCGACATGGCGGAGGTGTTTGCCGTGTGCGTCCCCGACGCCGCTGGAGGGCGCAGGCCACCGCCGTGCGGCATCATCTCCTTCCACGGCGGCAACTGCTGCAGCGACGTCATCTACAGCCGGAGCCGGCCTGACGAGCCCGGCTACCCGCAGGCCTGCGACAGCCAGGTTCCAATTCTGCTCTGCTCTTTTGGTATCAGCCATCTTTCTTGCTACTTTGTTAGAAGAGCACAATCAACTTGTCGGATATTTACAGTTGAAAGTTGATTCTGTAAACTAAAACTGCAGGGGAACATCGTGCTAACTGGTCCATCAGTGGCCACCTCCGCATACGGGCCTGTCGTCTTCAACCTCCAGCTCCACGACAACAGCCAAGAATCCCCCTCGCAGCAAGATAAGGAGGAGGTGGAGGAGGACACCGGGAGGCTACTCTGCGACACCGTCGGTGGCAGCTTCTCCAACTACAACAGGGCCATAGTCGAAACAGTTAGCACTCGCTACGGCCCCGCCGACGTGACCTACGCCGTCCTGAGCAACGGCGTCGAAGGCCGCGTCACTGTGAAGCTCGCTTGCTTGGATGGAGAAGGCCCCGCTGGCGTTCTGGGGAGGATCGTCGCGCGCAGCAAGCTGTTCAACGCCGGCTGCGTGCTCTTCTGCAACGAGCACGGCGATGGCAACAACATGCGGGTGGGATCCGGGGAGCTGGTTCCGTTGGCGAGGCATGTCCTTGCGGTGCCATTGCACATGCCGCTCACGGTTGAGCTGGACCTGCGTCGCGACTCCGGCGATGAGATCGTGAGAGGTGCTGTCGCGTTTCATCCCGCGACCGATGGTCAGCATATGGAACTTGTCATGGGCGCTGGTGGCGCTGTAATTGAAGTGTCAATCTCATGGTCAGACTACCCATGGTAGTGCATGCCCATCACCCGTTAGCGCTGCTCATTATTACTGGGAAGGACCACAAATAAGTGTTGTTTGATTTGAGTCACGTAATCTTCTTTCTTTTACTTTTATGTAAGACTATTTAGCTACTGGATACTATTATGTCTTAAATAAAAGTAGTTGTCTGCATTGTATATGATGCAGAGGACGGCCAATAACCCTCCTTTTCTTTCAAAAAAAAAATTAAGCGCGTGGGTTGAACTACTAATCGATTACTCCCTCCGTTTACTATTCTAAGATGCTTTCGATATTTTCATATGAGCTGGACTGAAATGGGTGAACAAACACACTAAAACGTGTATGTATACACTTGATTTTCCAAAAAGTTAGAACACTTTATAATAGTGAAGGGAGGGAATGATTGCAGATGTTACATCTACGGACTAATGCATACCAAAATTAAGTTATGAGATGATGTGTTGATATTTGGTTGGAAGTTACGGGGAACTGTTGCCAATAGTGAAAATCAGGTGGAGAGATAAGTGGGGGAAGAGAGCCCGTATAATACAATCCGTATGTTTAGTACTTTTGGTCGTTACTCGTATGTACGAAAATATTCTAGTTTTTCTTTCAGCTTTACCATTTTTGGCAGGCGCTTTGGCAACGAAGGAGGTCAGCGGCGGGCGATGCGGTAGTTAAGGCATCTCCAACTCCGACCCTCAAACTGTCCGCAACCGTCTGGCCATGATGCGGGTCAGCGTTGGAGATGCCCTTAAGCACAACAATTCTCTGGATCCCAAGTTGTAATTTTTATTTTGTTGCGGTTGTCTATGTTGTTGTGTAAGGGTTCATGTCCCCTTTGGTACTCTCTCGACGGTTTATGTGTGTGCGAGTGGTGCTTGTAGACATGTGCTACTTTGGCTGAGTGAAATGAGGCAAGTAAATAAGAAACCTCAATCCATGAAAAAAACCTCCATCATGCAAATCTGAAAAAGATATACTGTTTGATAGTTTTGGTACCCATAGGAGAAATTAGTGCAGTACAATTAACAACAAATACTCCCTCTATTTTTGTATACAAAGCCACTTTGTTTTTGTGTCAAACTTTTACTTATAATTTTAACAAATAAAATATGGATTATATGTCATAAAAATATATCATCGGAAAGTTCTTTGAAATGTGCATCCGTTGATATAGTTTTTGTAACATATAACTCACTTTTTGTTGGTAAATTTTAAAGTTAGACATAAAAGTATGAATTGTCCTTGGAGCCCTTGATTGCAACAACAAATACAAGTAAATGAAATAAAAAGTTGCAGCCCTTGGTAGTATAGATATGAGAGAATACGTAGATAGAATAGTGTACATAACTTAAAACTTGGTAGTATAGTTATGAGAGAGAATACGTAGATAGAATATTGTGCATAACTTAGAACTTATTTGCCGTCTTCTTACATGCATGCATGATGCCTGCACGGATTGTTTTGCTTGAAAACAGCAAACACTTTTATTCTTGGACGATCGTTGTGTTGTGACTAAAGAGGGGTAACGATGGCTGAGCTCTTTGCTGGGTCTTCTTGACCATTCACCAGTAGTCCCCAGAGGTGCTTGATCCAGGACAAGAGGCTCAGCGCCGGTGGGTTGTTGAGCAGAAGCTCGACCACCGCCAGGGCTTCTTCCCCGGTGCTAATCCCGGCGCTCGCCAAGTTCTTGAACCACTTGGCATCGTTCTTGTAAGCGTCGCGCTTCCATCCTAGCAGGGCCTTGGAGAGGTCACCCCAGTTGGTGATGAAGTTCTTGACGACCGTACCGGCGATGGAGACTCCGGCCGGCTCGTCCCAACCTGTGATCACGGCATCGTACACGGGGGTCAACCTAGCTGCCTCGGAGAGGACCACGCAGAGGGTCGCCACGGCCTTCTTGAGGTCGGCGTTGACGTAGGACTTGTTATTGTGGTTCCAGAGGGCGCCGGCTGCTTCCGATGTGGTGTACTTGCCAAGCTTCAAGGTGGACAGGTTGGTGGCGCCGCCGACGAGTGTGGTGTAGTGGCCGTCAAAGCCCAGCGGCGTGGCGTCCGGAAGGACACTCGTTTTGCCCTTGGTGAGCTTGAACCATTTCCCACCGGCGTTGGTGAAGGCGAAGATGTAGACGTTGTCGCTGCGGATGGCCACCTTGGGCGCCGCGCCGCCCTTGCCTTTCAGCTCGACGTGGATCCATCTCGGCGGCGGCTTGTCGGCGCCGGTCTGCTTGGCGAGCACAAGCCGCTGTTTCCCCTTCTTCTCGCCCACCATGTCTGCATTACTGCCGGGCAACTTGCTACGTAGAGTCGAGATGAACGTCGCGTACGAGTCCGACAAGACGTTGAACGGCACTACTTCTTGAGCCATGGCTGAGCCTGCAGTTCAAACTGAAAGGTAAATATGCATGCAGCGCTAGTCCCTTCATCAAACCAGTATGTGATGAAATGACACTGCTGTAATTTAATTTATCAAGTGAAGAACCGGGTAGATAACCAGTGTTGCGATCGCTGGCCGTTACGGTGTTGAGTGCACGAAATAGCAAGTGGGGGTGTGCGTGCTTAAGTACGCGTCGTGGATGCATGGCAACGGGTACGCACACTAGGTAGTAACAAAGCTTATTAGCTTCAAAGCTCCCATGACAAAAGAGTTCGTCGCAGGTCGACCTCCACGTACGTACGTCTCACTGCAGATGGATGGGACTGAATTAATTAGTGCTGGTGACTACTTAATTGCATGACAGGCACCAACACCCGGCCGGATGTGCATGCATTTCAAATAGTAATTGCTTGCCTTCCATTCAATCGTTGCACGACGAGTATCAACGTAAATTAGTATCATGCATATGATACCGAATATTACCTTTGGAGGCCGAGCTCCATGGAGCTCGGGGAGCTTGGTTTTGAAAAATTCAAAATTCCTCAAATTTCATATTTTCTATGTTTCAAAAATTCTAAAAAAGCATAGATATACATGGAGGCATAATGCATGTATGTGTAAATTTTCACAATGAAATAGAAATGAGTGCTGTGCAAAAAAGACAAATCTGAGGCATTTTAACATATGATACTATTCGTCCTCCCAGGCCATGACTTTGTCTTTTTGTACAAATAGCATTTCAATATAATTCATCCTAAATTTTTACACACGTATACATTTCATCCTTGTATATTTTTTCAGATTCTTTTGAAATCAGAAAATTTGAATTTTGTTTGTTTCAAAAATTCCGGGCTCCATGGAGCCCGGCCTCCAAACGTCTGTTCTCCATACGATACTACCTTTATATTATATACTCCCCCCGCCCACAAATAAGTATACGTTTGGCCTTTAAAATTTATGCACAAGAGAGTGTACTTATACCTCCCCAATGCATGCACTTCAAATTTAAAAAAAAATGTTTCTTTCATCACACGGTAATCATGACTAATAACATTAAGCACATGGTCTCCTTATTTTCTACATGCACTTGGCTCATTGGGGGTGTGATTACTAAAGAGGATATAGATGGTGGCTTGCACCTTTCCAATGCATTTTTCGCTCCAGTCTATAATCTGCCCTAAAATTTCTATGTACACTTATTCATGGACGGAGGAAGTAGGATCATAGGTTGGTATCATGTATGGAAAATACCCTTTGGAACATGGTGGTAACTACACCTGGTTACATATTATATTTTAAATCTTTTTAGAAAAATCAAAACGTTCCAAAACTTTTTACAAACAAACTTGAGCTATCGTTTCCTGCGTACGAAAATATTCTCCAACGAAATATTCTCTGATAAAATTATGACAAAAATGACAAATATTGTCTGACAATAGCGTGAACGCCATGACAAATTTGTTTTTTTACGTCCACGACAACACGAAAGTCATTTCTTCTTGAAAGTTTTTATACGAGTGCAATAATCGCAAAAAGTTTCAGATTTTTTTACTTTCTTACAAATTACTTTTTTATAAATTCAGGTGTAACTACACCTAAGAGCCATACGTTCCCGTCCTATCATGTATGACCTTATTTATTGTCATGCATGACACATCACATCATTTAATATGATACAATATCATATCATTATATTCAATTCTCTCTTTCTTCATTTAACTGTATGCCACGTCATCTAATTTGCGTAGTTGGCATGCATGATACTTCATATGATACTCCCACTACATCCAGGCTGATAGCATTGACTATTTATTCTCCTATTAGTTACTAATGATGATTTTTTTCCAACAAATGACGCTTTTATTAACTTAAAATGTAGCGTCAAGTGGATACAAACCATGAGGAGTAAAGCCCGGCCTATGCATAACGAAGATGTACACAACAAAACACCACAAGACTGATAACAATAAATAAAAATAAACGAGAAACTGACATATCAGCAACAGTAGCTAGTCATATAGGACCGACACTATGCCTATGTCAAAGAAGGTGATGGACTGATCCAGAGATTATGCTGCCACTCATATTGTGTAAAAACCTCCTTGGCCACCCGCTCCAACAGCATACACATCACCCTGAACAACAAACAGCGGTTGCTACACCATTCTTTATAATATAAACCACATAACAAGTGAGTGTGTACAATGGAAAATATCCTGCAAAGAAAAAATGTTCATGTTACTAAAAACAAAGTTATTTCTACATAACTAAAGCGACCATAACAAGGCATACACTTTCACCCTTAATAACGTCATAAACCTACTTGGAATACCATCCAACCAATGAAACAAATATTGGCAACACTTGTGGGCGGATATAAATTAGACGCTATGTGAATGATTAACCATGTAATGTTGGGGAACGTAGTAATTCCAAAAAAAAATCCTACGCACACGCAAGATCATGGTGATGCATAGCAATGAGAGGGGAGAGTAATGTCCACGTACCCTCGTAGACCGTAAGCGGAAACGTTATGACAACGCGGTTGATGTAGTCGTATGTCTTCACGATCCGACCGATCCAAGTACCGAACGTACGACACCTCCGAGTTCAGCACACGTTCAGCTCGATGACGATCCCCAGGCTCCGATCCAGCAAAGCTTCGGGGATGAGTTCCGTCAGCACGACGGCGTGGTGACGATGATGATGTTTTACCGGCGCAGGGCTTCGCCTAAACTCCGCGACGATATGACCGAGGTGGAATATGGTGGAGGGGGGCACCGCACATGGCTAAGGAACGATCCGTAGATCAACTTGTGTGTCATGGGATGCCCCCTGCCCCCGTATATAAAGGAGCAAGGGGGGAGGAGGCCGGCCCTAGGAGGGGGCGCGCCAAGTGTGGAGTCCTACTAGGACTCCCTAGTCCTAGTAGGATTCCACCTCCCTTGTTGGAGTAGGAGAAGGGGAAAGAGGGGGAGAGGAAGAAGGAAAGGGGGCTGCGCCCCTTGTCCAATTCGGACCAGAGGGGGGGCGCAGGCCTCCTTCCTTTTGGCCTCTCTCCTCTATTCCCGTATGGCCCAATAAGGCCCATATACTCCCTGGCGAATTCCCGTAACTCTCCGGTACTCCGAAAAATACCCGAATCACTCGGAACCTTTCCGAACTCCGAATATAGTCGTCCAATATATCGACCTTTATGTCTCGACCATTTCGAGACTCCTCGTCATGTCCCCGATCTCATCCGGGACTCCGAATTCCTTCGGTACATCAAAACTCATAAACTCATAATATAACTGTCATCGAAACATTAAGCGTGCGGACCCTACGGGTTCGAGAACTATGTAGACATGACCTAGAACTATTCTTGGTCAATAACCAATAGAGAAACCTGGATGCCCATATTGGCTCCTACATATTTTACGAAGATCTTTATCGGTCAAACCGCATAACAACATACTTTGTTCCCTTTGTCATCGGTATGTTACTTGCCCGAGATTTGATCGTCGGTATCCAATACCTAGTTCAATCTCGTCACTGGCAAGTCTCTTTACTCGTTACGTAATGCATCATCCCGTAACCAACTCATTGGTCACATTGCTTGCAAGGCTTATAGTGATGTGCATTACCGAGAGGGCCCAGAGATACCTCTCCGACAATCGGAGTGACAAATCCTAATCTTGAAATACACCAACCCAACATGTACCTTCGGAGACACCTGTAGAGCACCTTTATAATCACCCAGTTACGTTGTGACGTTTGGTAGCACACAAAGTGTTCCTCCGGTAAACGGGAGTTGCATAATCTCATAGTCATAGGAACATGTATAAGTCACGAAGAAAGCAATAGCAATATACTATACGATCAAGTGCTAAGCTAACGGAATGGGTCAAGTCAATCACATCATTCTCCTAATGATGTGATCCCGTTAATCAAATGACAACTATTTTGTCCATGGTTAGGAAACATAACCATCTTTGATAAATGAGCTAGTCAAGTAGAGGCATACTAGTGACACTATGTTTGTCTATGTATTCACACATGTATTATGTTTCCGGTTAATACAATTCTAGCATGAATAATAAACATTTATCATGATATTAGGAAATAAATAATAACTTTATTATTGCCTCTAGGGCATATTTCCTTCATGTAATACACGCAATCTTGCACTGGAAAAAGAAGTGTTTGTTGATTATCTTGTTGTGAGTATAAAAACTACACTTCTTACGTCCTTGCCAATTGCGACGGACAAGGTGGTCTTTGGTTAGCACACCTCTCGTCCAAAGATGCCACATGAAAATTTTCACTTTTAGTGGAGTCTTCAACTTCCCAAATTTTCCTGTTATTATCCACTTGGACCTCCGAATGCGTGAGCGCATGGTACATAGAGTCGACTGTGAATAACCTACATGTAGTGAGGTTCTAGCGAAACGCATCATGTCCTTATGTCAGGTTAATCGAATCCAATATGGATAAAAGATTTTGTCATGACATAAGATGGGGGCCGATCAAATCTTACCTGAAAGAAATATCCGACGGGGATGCAATCAGGACATGTGCAAGAGTATCATTCTTACCGGGAACAATTCGGTTCAAATCTGGATATTATGCTTGGAGTCTAGCATTGCTAGCCAGTTGTCCTCCCAAAAAAGAATATCCGACCCGTCATTTATCATGAAGGATCGAAAATAGAAAATATGCTTCTTTACCGCCATTAGACCAACACAAAAGTGCGAGTCACCAGGTTTTTAATAGGCCTGAGATGAAACCGTTTAGCCTAGATACTTATTGCGCAAGAGGGTTTGCCAAACGCCATCCTTAGTAAGTAGTTTGAACAACCATTTACTAAGTCAGGCATCATTCTTGACCTGCAGGTCATGGATGCCAAGGCCGCCTTGGTCTTTTGGTCTACAAACCATACTCCATTTGACCATCATGTACTTTTTGTTTTCACTGTCTCCTTGCCAAAAGAATCTCTATCTAAAATAATTCAGCCTTTGCAAGGCCCCTTTTGGGATTTGAAAAAAAAGAAAGCATATAGAGAAATCATATTTGTGAGGACTAAATTGATCAAGACTAGCCGTCCTCCAACAGAAGCAATTTGCCTTTCCAACTACTCACTCGTTTCTCTAAGCGCTCCTCTATATATTTCTACTCCGCATTTGTGAGACGTCGATAATCAATCGATATTCCCAAATATTTAATTGGTAATTGGACTTGTGCACAACCAAACAAGTGCGTGTAATCGGCCACGCCTCACTGGCTTCTCCAAAGCAGAACACTTCATTTTTATAGAAGTTAATTTTAAGGCCCAATATTTGCTCAAAAACTGGAAGCAATAGTTTCAGGTTTCGAGCCTTGTCAAGATCATGTTCCATAAACAAAATATCATCGACATATTGCAGAGTAAAGAGGCCACCATCCACAAGGTGTGGTACTACTCCTGCAATCTGACCGTCCTGCTTGGCATGATCAATCAGAATAGCCAATAGTAATGTTAAATAACATTGGAGACATTGGGTCACCCTGGCGAATTCCTTTTTTGTCTGAAAGTAATGACCTACATCATCATTGACCCAGATAGTCAGACTACCTCCAGTGCCAGAAATTCTGGATTCACTTGTGCCATTTATCAGAGAATCCTTTCATCCTCAGGGCTAGTTGAAGAAATGACCATTTGACCTGATCATAGGCCTTTTTGAAGTACATATTTAAAACTACACCACTCATGTTTTTTGGTGTATCTCATGAACGGTCTCATGTAGGATTACTACTCCGTCGAGTATATTTCTTCCTTGCATGAAAGCCTTTTGAGATGGTCAGGCGACATGATCAGCAGCCGTGTAGGATATATTAGTATCCACCATGGTGAAAATCTTGAATTACAGAGAAGACATTCATTGCATTTTGTTTTACCTAGAGTAACACAGTAGGCAATACTACCACGAATGTTGGTCAAGCCTAGATAATCCACTCAGCATGGGCATGTGGACTGTAACCCTGGGGCAAGGTAGTCCAGAAGATTTACATACTCCCTTCGATCCAAATTAATTGACACAACATCTATACAACCAATTGTTGAGACCACAAGTGAGAAAATATTGTAGTGTTAAGCCAGACTCTGTCCCTAAATCCTGGCTAAAACCCAAACAAAGTAGATGCAAAATATGATTTTAGGCTCATAAAGTGTCGGTTCGACTTTAGAGATGTCCAATGAAAACTAGAACAATCGTCAAATGGCGCTAACTATCTCGAGATAATAATGCTAGTATGCTACTATCAATAGCTTGTTCATACTTAGTAGAAAGATATGCCTAAACTTTATTCCAGAAGGTGAGGCCCCTCCGTGCCGGCGAGAGGCGGGACTGGCATGGTGCCGGTGGTCCGGTCGGACGGCCGACGGATCTTCGGTGGACTATGGACTGGCATGACTACTCTAGCGGCTGGCGGCGCCAGATCTGGCTGCTGCCATCCGGCCCTGGTCGGTGGGCTTCTCTCCTACGGGTTCTTGTCGCTGTCGGCGTGGTTGCCGGGACCCTGGTTGCGGGTGAAGCGGACGGAGGATATCCAGATTGAGGGAAACCCCTTGGTCGGCCCCTGGCCGGCCACGCCGCCGCCGACGCTCAAGGGCGCCACTTTTCTTCTTGGAGACGTTGGTCTATGTCTGCTCTTTTGTTTCCCACTCCCTGCCTCTCGGGTGAAAACCCTAACTCCGGTGGGCTGCGGCGGCGTCCTTGACGATGTGACCTTCCTGAAGGTGTCGCCTTGAGGGCTGAGTGGTGGTGGGCACTGTGTGGGTCCTTGACGGTTGCTGGTGATGGGCACCACTTCGGGAAAAACCCTAGGATCTGGTCTTCCAGATCAGACGATGGTGGTACTGCGGTGCCGTATCTCTCCTGGGAGCATCGTTTGTGGAGCAGCGCTGGAAGACAGAGGCAGGAGGTGGAGCGGCTCCGTCTTTCATCGAGCTTTGGTGGAGCTGTCAAGTCATGCCTGTCCGACAGGTGTTACGCTGAGTCATGCCTGGTTGGCAGGTGCTACCCATGACAGATCTTCCAGAGTCTTCGCGTTTGGACGGACGAGCGCAGGACGCTGGCACCGTTGGGCGCCATGGTGGCATCAACGGATGTCCGTACTGACAAGGATGATGCAGATCTCTCTCCTGAACATGGGTCAGTGGTCCGATGAAGATAGTGGCTTCTAAAACATGTGCATGTGCTGTGCGCTTTAGATCTGCTGCATCGGCTGTTTGTCCAGATACGTTATGTGGATGGATCAGCAACGACGCCGATTTTAGATATGGAGAGTGAGAGTATTCCTCATTATCGAATTTATAGGTGTAAGGGGTGGTTTCGGGTGTTTTGATATATGTTTTTGTTAGACTTTTATGAAATAATTAATAAAGATGGCTGCATGCATCACTTGATGCAGAAACCGAGGGTATAACCTCCTTTAGAAGAAACTTTCAGAAGAATAGTCCATGAATCACACGAATCAGTATTTAGTCCAACTTAAGTATACGCCATGGATGCAAGGCAACACGTACACACACTAGTGAAAAGCTTCAAGCTCCACTGAGAAAGTCGTACTAGGACGCCCTCGACGTACGGCCACCGGTGCCATGTTATTACAGCTGGATGGACAGAATTATTGCTGGTGACAACTTAATTGCATGACAGGTGCCCGACACCTGCCCGGATATGCATGCATCTCCAATAATTTCTTGCCGTCCATCCAATGGTTCCATGACAAAATGTTGCCAATCACATTCTTCATTTTACTGTTGATGTACAAAGAGCATAATGATTTCATTTTTAATCAGCAACAACATATGGGACCCCCGTCCACATGCATAGGGCGTGTGTGGGCTCTAGATCGGCAATTTGACCAACCAAATATAAATCTTAGTCCAAAAAAGGCTAGGGTTTCTCTGTCTTCCGCCGGTGTCGTCGCTGGTCTGTCTCTTCTCTGGTGGCCTCAATGCCATGGAGGC
Organism: Triticum dicoccoides; assembly: GCF_002162155.2. NCBI lineage: Eukaryota > Viridiplantae > Streptophyta > Magnoliopsida > Poales > Poaceae > Triticum > Triticum dicoccoides. The sequence goes on from NC_041391.1 coordinate 714,121,071, forward strand.
ACAGTGAATCCCGGCCCTTGCCAGAAGGAGGGTCCCGTTTTTAGATATGTTTTTTAAGTTTTTCTAGGGTTTGTATCCTACTCAGGAAGATGAGATGGTGGCGGCTCTTTCAAGACAAAATAAGATTCTTCCCGCCTAGCCCCCCGTCTCGGTGATGCTCTAGCATCGTCGGTGGGCATGTGGAGGTGTGTCTCCGTCGGATCTGTCTATGGTTAATTTGCTCGGATTTGTTCGTCGTTCATCTACATTCGTGTGTCTTCAGGTTGGATCCTTCCGATCTACACTACTATTCATAGGCGACGATTGCTGTTGTGTTGCGTTGGTCCTATGGGGCCTTAGCATGATGACTTCCCAACTGTCTACTATAACAAGTTTTTCCTGGCTCCGACTAGGAAGGGGCGATGATACCGTCGTGCCTTCGGCCTTCTTCAGTGCTCGTAGTCGTTGCTAGATGGTCTAGGGATTTGGATGTAATTTTTATCATTTCTAGTATTCGTTGTACTGCCACAATTGTAGATGAACAGATCGAAAGTTTTCTCACAAAAAAAAACAAATATAAATATGTATTATATGTGAAAAAATTGATATATTTAGAAACTTCATCTATAGGTGAATCCAGTGATATGCTTTTGATGACATATAACACATGAGAAAGCATGCACATGTCCTATGCACCGGACGGAGGAAGTACTATGATTGCTGACCAGGAATGGATAATCTGTTGAGAAAATGCATGTGGATCGTAACCGTGGAGCGAGGAAGTCTGAAGAGTTCACATAATGCAATTAATTTTGAGACCTCACATTGAGAACTACCCGCTTTCTAAATATAAGTCTTATAGAGATTTCAGTGCGAACTACATACGAAGCAAAATGAGTGAATCTACACTCTAAAATATGTCTATACATCCGTATGTAGTTTTTATTAAAATATCTAAAAAGATTTATATTTAGGAACGGAGGGAGTACAAGTAAAAAGTTGTTTAGTGTTCAGTCATGGCCACCATCCCCTAAAGCCCAGCAGACTGCCCAAATAAATTAGCACATGCTCACGAGGATGCAAACTATGGTTACAAAAATCAGTTCGAATCAGACTTCAGAATAGCCACTACTTTGTTTGAATCCGAAGATATCCAAGGAAAACTTGAAGAATTTTAGAATGGCGCTGAACCTATGAGGTAACAATTGCTGCTCTGATTGGCTTGCTCATACTTAGATAGATATGCCTAAACTTTCACTCGGAATCATAGTCCATGACCATGAGTCACACGATTCAATATTTTGCACAATTGTTTTCTTATTAAGCGCAATATTGTGTCTAATTGACTGAAGAATTATTTGTGACCGTGACAACTCGCATGAAAGCCACCCGACACCCGAGTACCTTCCTGGATATGCATGCATCTCCAATAATTGCTTCCCTTCGATCCAAGAGACTGTCTAGGTCTCAGTCGCGAAGTCTCAGTCGGCTGGCGTCATCCCTGACAGATTAGGCCTGTCTAGCGTCCCCCCTATGGGTTTTAATTCTCCCGTGATGGGCTTGTGGTGTGGGCTTTGTTTGTTTGTTTGTTTTTTGTTTTTGCTGTTTGTTTGGCCCGTTGTACCTCTGTCCCTGCCCATGGACGCAGCAAACACACAATAGAAAAGCAAAACGCCCATGTATAGCTAAACGACAGGAAAACTTTTGCTCTTCTCCTAGTTGTATGTTCCTCTGTCAGGTAAAACCCTGAACACCTCCCCCCAATGGATCCATCTGCAGCTCCTTCTTTTTCAATTTCTTGTTCCCTTCTTCGTTTTGGATCTGAAAACCTTGTAATTTC
>NC_041391.1:714123093-714126517 GCF_002162155.2 Triticum dicoccoides
ATGGGCACACAGGTTTGTCTATGAGATAACTTCATGGCAGAAAACTCCAACTTTGTCTCAGTGTGTTCAAGTTTCTCTGAAGAAGAAAAAGTGAAGAAAGAAAACTGTAGTATATTAGAAGCATGGGTTTCAGTAGTTGATGACAAAAAAGATAATAATTTTCATGCTGGTGCTAATTTTTGTATGTCCAGCACACATACTGTTCAGGACACGTACTGAACATGAAGTACACTTGTTGTGGACAGAGAAAAGCTTGTACACTTGTTGTGGGCAGAGAAAAGGTTTATTTTTGTTGTTGTTCTTGACACTTTCTAAATGTGATAAACTAATGAACATGGTTCTTTGCATGAGACAAAGAAAAAGAAAATTATGTCATGGATTCAGATTGACACATACTGTCTTCTGCATTTCGTGTAGCAGCCAGTGAATACTTTGGCACAGAGATTTCCAAGCAGTCGTGCTCCAGCTCCACATAATTTGGTGACCCCAGTCCAAGTAAGATAAAAAATGTGAAAGCAAAAATTCTCTTAGATTGTAAATACATATGTTTGAGCTGTGTCACCATCCCAGAAACTGACATAAGCATGATTTGTGTTTCCATGGCAGCCGTACCTTGGTGTCCAGTATGTGCAGCAACAACAGCCTGCGATGAATTTGGCATTCCAACCATCTCCAAGTGCATTTGCACCACATGTACGTGCTTTTCTTGAAAAAAAAGATTGCTTGTGCCCTCTTTAAGTTCCTTGCTTCATGAATGACCTGCCGCTCTACTATCATGCCCTTGTAATTCTGTGAAAAAAAGATTGACAAAGAAAGAAACTTATACTGTTATGAAAAATGCAGGGGATGAATTTCCTTGGAAGTGGTAACATGACCTACACACAGTTGCTGTTGGCTGCTGACCAAGAGGTACTATAAAGTGTCTTTATTTTGTTGACTTTCACATGCATAGTTGAAAAAAAATAAACTACATAACATGTTTGTGGTCACGGGCTGGTATTGCTGGATCTCAACATTCTGGTTAACAGCAAGATTCTGGTGGCAGGGAGTTTTGTTCATTGACATGCAAATGGGCCCATGTCTCTCGACGCCGCCCCCTCCGACAAAACAGAGGCCCCTCTAGTTGCGATTAAACTAGAAGACATGAAGTTGCATGCCCATTGTGGGACACGCAACTCGCGCCTGTCCTCGTACAACAGGAAATGGAAGTCGAGTTGCGACCAAGTTATAATGCATGCAGTTGCGACCAAGTTAGAAGACATGCAGTTGCGTGTCTAATGTGAGACATGCAACTGGGCCGTCCCCTCCGACAAAACAAAGACCCCTCTAGTTGCGACCAAGCTAGAAGACATGCAGTTGCATGCCCATTATGGGACATGCAACTGGCGCATGTCCTCATACAAATAAGAAATGGAAGTCGAGTTGCAGCCTAGTTATAAGGCATGCAGTTGGGACCAAGTTCGAAAGACATGCAGTTGCGTGCCTAGTGTGGAACATGCACCGAGGCCCCATGTCTCTCGACGCTGCCCCCTTCGACAAAAAAAAAGATCCCCCTAGTTGCGAGCAAACTAGAAGACATGTAGTTGTGTGCCTAGTGTGGGCATACAATTGGGCCCCTCTCTCTCAATGTTGCCCCATCCGACAAAAGAAAAGGTCCCCCGCCCTCGAGTTGCGACCAAGTTAGAAGACATGTAGTTGCGTGCCTAGTGTGGGACATGCAACTAGGCCACATGTCTGTCGACGTCGTCCCCTTTGACAAAACAAATACCCCCCCACCCCAGTTGCGACCAAACTAGAAGACATGCAGTTGCGTGCCCATTGTTGGACATGCGACTGGCGCATGTTCCTGTACAACAAGAAATGGAAGTCGAGTTGCAACCAAGTTATAACACATGCAGTTGCGACCAAGTTAGAAGACATGCAGTTGCGTGCCTAGTGTGGGACATGCAACTGGGCCACCTCTCTCCCTCGTTATCGCACCTCCGACAAAACAAAGGCCCCCATAGTTGCGACCAAGCTAGAAGACATGCCGTTGAGTGCCCATTGTGGGACATGCAATTGGCGCCTCTCCCCGTACAAACAAGAAATGAAAGTTGACTTGCAACCAAGTTATAACACTTGCAGTTGCGACCAAACCAGAAGACATGCAATTGTGTGCCTAGTGTGGGGCATGCAACTAGGCCACCTATCTCCCCTTGTTGTCGCGCCCTCCAACAAAACAAAGGCCCTCCCGGTTGCGACCAAGCTAGAAGACATGCAGTTGTGTGCGCATTGTGGGACATGCAACTGGCGCCTCTCCCCGTACAACAAGAAATGGAAGTCGAGTTGGCATGTAGTTGCGACCAAGTTAGAAGACATGCAGTTGCGTGCCTAGTGTGGGACATGCAACTGGGCCACCTCTCTCCCTCGTTGTCGGCCTCTCCGACAAAACAAAGGCCCCTCCAGTTGCGACCAAGCTAGAAGACATGCAGTTGCGTGCCATTGTGGGGCATGCAACTGGAGCCTATCTCATACAAAAAGAAATGGAAGTTGAGTTGCAACCAAGTTGTAAAACATGCAGTTGCGACCAAACCAGAAGACATGCAGTTGCGTGGCTAGTGGGACATGCAACTGGGCCACATCTCTCCCTCTTTGTTGCCCCCTCCAACAAAACAAAAGCCCCTCCATTTGCGACCAAGCTAGAAGACATGCGGTTGTGTGCCCATTGTGGGACATGCAACTGGCGCCTATCCCCGTACACCAAGAAATGGAAGTCGAGTTGGCATGCAGTTGCGACCAAATTAGAAGACATGCAATTGTGTGCCTAATGTGGGACATGCAACCGGGCCCCATCTCTCTCAACATCGCCCCCTCCGACAAACATAAAGATCCCCTATAGTTGCGACCAAACTAGAAGACATGCAGTTGCGTGCCTAGTGTGGGGCATGCAACTGGGCCCCATCTCTCTCAACACCACCCCTCCGACAAACAAAGGTCCCCCGGTTGCAACCAAGCTAGAAGACATGCAGTTGCGTGCCCAATGTGGGAAATGCAATCGGGGCCTATCCCTGGACACCAAAAACGAAAGTAGAGTTGCAACCAAGTTATAAGACATGTAATTGCGACCAAGCTAGAAGACATGGAGTTATAAAGACACGCAGTTGCGTGCCTACCAGGGGACATGCAACTGGACCCCTCTCTCTCGTTGTCGCCCTCTTCGACAAAACAAAGACCCCCCCCCCGGTAGTTGCGACCAAGTTAGAAGACATGCAGTTGCATGCCTGTTGTGGGACATGCAACTGGCCCCCTATCTCTCGATGCCGCCCCCTCCAACAAAACAAGGTCCCCACCCCAAGTTACGACCAAGTTGGAGTTCAAGCAGTTGCATGCCTAGTTTGCGATATGCAACTTGGCCCCATTCTTATCGACGCCGTCCCCTTCGACC
>NC_041391.1:714127105-714151798 GCF_002162155.2 Triticum dicoccoides
GACTAAGTTAGAAAGACATGCAGTTGCCTGCCTATTTTGCGACATGCAACTACCGCCCTCTCTCTCGACGCCGCCCCCTCTGACAAAACAAAGGTCTCCCGAGTTGCGACCAAGGTAGAAGACATGTAGTTGCGTGCCCATTGTGGGACGTGCAAAAACTGACGCCTCTCTCTATACAACAAAATTAGAAGTCGAGTTGCAACCAAGTTATAGAAAGACATGCAGTTGTGACCATGCTGGGAAAAACTGTTGGGGAACGTAGCAGAAATTCAAAATTTTCCTACGTGTCACCAAGATCTATCTATGGAGAAACCAGCTACGAGTAGAAGGAGAGTGCATCTACATACCCTTGTAGATAGCTAAGCGGAAGCGTTCAAGTGAACGGGGTTGAAGGAGTCGTTCTCGTCGTGATTCAAATCACCGATGATCAAGTGCCGAACGCACGGCACCTCCGCGTTCAACACACGTACAGCCCGGTGACGTCTCCCACGCCTTGATCCAGCAAGGAGAGAGGGAGAGGTTGAGGAAGACTCCATCCAACAGCAGCACAACGGCGTGGTGGTGGTGGAGGAGCGTGGCAATCCTGCAGGGCTTCGCCAAGCACCGCGGGAGAGGAGGAGGACTTGGGAGAGGGGAAGGGCTGCGCCAGAACTTCGTGTATAGCTCCCATGCGCCTCCCCACTATATATAGGGGTGGAGGGGCTGGTTTCTTGCCCTCCAAGTCCATTGGGGCGTTGGCCAAGGTGGGAGTAAAGAAATCTCATTATTTCCTTCCCCACCGATTGTTATCCCCCCTTTTTAGGGATCTTGATCTTATCCCTTCGGGATATGATCTTATTCCTTCTAAGGGGGGATCTTGGTGCGCCTTGACCAGGGGTGTGGGGCCTTGCCCCCACTACCCACGTCCATGTGGGTCCCCCCATGCAGGTGGGCCCCACTCCGGAACCTTCTAGAACCTTCCCGGTACAATACCGAAAAATCTCGAACATTTTCCGGTGGCCAAAATAGGACTTCCCATATATAAATCTTTACCTCCGGACCATTCCGGAACTCCTCGTGACGTCCGGGATCTCATCCGGGACTCCGAACAACATTCGATAACCACATACAAACTTCCTTTATAACCCTAGCGTCATCGAACCTTAAGTGTGTAGACCCTACGGGTTCGGGAGACATGTAGACATGACCGAGACGTTCTCCGGTCAATAACCAACAGCGGGATCTGGATACCCATGATGGCTTCCACATGTTCCACGATGATCTCATCGGATGAACCACGATGTCAAGGACTTAATCAATCCCGTATTCAATTCCCTTTGTCTATCGGTATGTTACTTGCCCGAGATTCGATCGTCGGTATCCAATACCTTGTTCAATCTCGTTACCGGCAAGTCACTTTACTCGTTCTGTAACACATCATCCCGTGATCAACTCCTTGGTCACATTGCGCATATGATGATGTCCTACCGAGTGGGCCCAGAGATACCTCTCCGTTTACACGGAGTGACAAATCCCAGTCTCGATCCGCATAAAACAATAGATACTTTTGGAGATACCTGTAGTGCACCTTTATAGTCACCCAGTTACGTTGTGACGTTTGATACACCCAAAGCACTCCTACGGTATCCAGGAGTTACACGCTCTCATGGTCGAAGGAAGAGATACTTGACATTGGCAAAGCTCTAGCAAATGAACTACACGATCTTTTGTGCTAGTCTTAGGATTGGGTCTTGTCCATCACATCATTCTCCTAATGATGTGATCCCGTTATCAACGACATCCAATGTCCATAGCCAGGAAACCATGACTATCTGTTGATCACAACGAGCTAGTCAACTAGAGGCTCACTAGGGACATATTGTGGTCTATGTATTCACACGTGTATTACGATTTCCGGATAATACAATTATAGCATGAATAAAAGACAATTATCATGAACAAGGAAATATAATAATAATACTTTTATTATTGCCTCTAGGGCATATTTCCAACAGTCTCCCACTTGCACTAGAGTCAATAATCTAGTTCACATCGCCATGTGATTAACACTCACAGGTCACATCGCCATGTGACTAACACCCAAGAGTTTACTAGAATCAGTAGTCTAGTTCACATCACTATGTGATTAATACTCAATGAGTTTTAGGTTTGATCATGTTGCTTGTGAGAGAGGTTTTAGTCAACGGATCCGAACCTTTGAGATCCGTGTGTGTTTTACAAATCTCTATGTCATCTCCTAGATGTAGCTACCACGCTCTATTTGGAGCTAATCCAAATAACTGTTCTACTTGGAGCTATTCTAAATTGTTGCTCCATTATATGTATCCGGTATCTCTACTCAGAGCTATCCGGATAGGTGTCAAGCTTGCATCGACGTAACCCTTTACGACGAACTCTTTTACCACCTCCATAATCGAGAAAAATTCCTTAGTCCACTAATTTCTAAGGATAACTTTGACCGCTGTCCTGTGATCCATTCTTGGATCACTCTTGTACCCCTTGACTGACTCATGGCAAGGCACACTTCAGGTGCGGTACGCAGCATGGCATACTGTAGAGCCTACGTCTAAAGTATAGGGGACGACCTTCGTCCTTTCTCTCTTTTCTACCGTGGTCGAGCTTTAAGTCCTAACTTCGTACCTTACAACTCAGGCAAGAACTCCTTCTTTGACTGGTCCATCTTGAACACCTTCAAGATCATGTCAAGGTATGTGCTCATTTGAAAGTATTATTAAGCATTTTGATCTATCCTTATAGATCTTGATGCTCAATGTTCAAGTAGCTTAATCCAGGCTTTCCATTGAAAAACACTTTCAAAATAACCCTATATGCTTTCCAGAAATTCTACGTCATTTCTGATCAACAATATGTCAACAACATATACTCATCAGAAATTCTATAGTGCTCCCACTCACTTCTTTGGAAATACAAGTTTCTCGTAAACTTTGTACAAACCCAAAATCTTTGATCATCATCAAAGCACACATTCCAACTCCGAGATGCTCACTCCAGTCCTTAGAAGGATTGCTGGAGCTTTCCATACTTATTAGCATCTTTTGGGATTGACAAAACCTTCCGGTTGTATCACATACAACCTTTCCTCAAGTATAACGTCGAGGAAACAATGTTTTGACATCCTATCTGCAAGATTTCATCAATCATGCAGTAACTGCTAATCCAATTCCAACAGACTCTTAGCATCGCTACGAGTGAGAAAACCTCACCGTAATCAACTCCTTGAACTTGTCGGAAAATATCTTAACGACAAGTCAAGCTTTCTTAATGGTAATTCTTACCATCATTGTCTATCTTCCTTTTAAAATCCATCCGTACCCAATGGCCTTACGACCATCAAGTATTTCTTCCAAAGTCATGGATCCGTTCTCGGATTTTATGGCCTCGAGCCATTTATCGGAATCCGGGCCCACCATTGCTTCTCCATAGCTCGTAGGTTCATTGTTGTCCAGCAACATGACTTCCAAGACAGGATTACGTACCACTCTGATGTAGTACGTATCCTTGTCATCCCACGAGGTTTGGTAGTGACTTGATCCGAAGTTTCATGATCAACATCACAAGCTTCCACTTCAATTGGTGTAGGTGCCACAGGAACAACTTCCTGTGCCCTGCCACACACTAGTTGAAGAGACGGTTCAATAACCTCATCAAGTTTCCACCATCCTCCCACTCAATTCTTTCGAGAGAAACTTTTCCTCGAGAAAGGACCCGATTCAAGAAACAATCCATATTGCTTTCGGATCTGAATTAGGAGGTATACCCAACTGTTTTGGGTTTCCTATGAAGATGCATTTTATCCGCTTTGGGTTCGAGCTTAATCCTGAAACTTTTTCACATAAGCGTCGCAGCCCCAAACCTTTAAGAAACGACAACTTAGGTTTCTCTAAACCATAATTCATACGGTGTCATCTCATCGGAATTACGTGGTGCCCTATTTAAAGTGAATGTGGTTGTCTCTAATGCCTAACCCATGAACGATAGTGGTAATTCGATAAGAGACATCATGGTACGCACCATATCCAATAGGGTGCAACTATGATGTTCGGACACACCATCACATTATGGTGTTCCAGGCGGTATTAATTGTGAAACAATTTCCACAATGTCTTAATTGTGTGCCAAAACTCGTAACTCAGATATTCATCTCTATGATCATATCATAGACATTTTATCCTCTTGTCACAATGATCTTCTACTTCACTCTGAAATTATTTGAACCATTCAATAATTCAGACTTGTGTTTCATCAAGTAAATATTCTCAACATCTACTCGAATCATCTGTGAAGTAAGAACATAACGATATTCACTGCATGCCTCAGCACTCATTGGACTGCACACATCAAAATGTGTTACTTCCAACAAGTTGCTATCTTGTTCCATCTTACTGAAAACGAGGCTTTTCAGTCATCTTGCCCATGTGGTATGATTTGCATATCTCAAGTGATTCAAAATCAAGTGAGTCCAAACGGTCCATTTGCATGGAGTTTCTTCATGCATATACACCAATAGACATGGTTCGCATGTCTCAAACTTTTCAAAAACGAGTGAGTCCAAAGATCCATCAACATGGAGCTTCTTCATGCGTTTTATACCATTATGACTTACATGGCAGTGCCACAAGTAAGTGGTACTATCATTACTATCTTATATCTTTTGGCATGAAAATGTGTATCACTACGACCGAGATTCAATAAACCATTCCTTTAGGTGCAAGACCATTGAAGGTATTATTCAAAAAATAAAGTAACCATTATTCTCCTTAAATGAATAACCGTATTGCGATAGACATAATCCAATCATGTCTATGCTCAACGCAAACACCAATCTCGGTGGTAGAGGGAGCGTGCGATGCTTGATCATATCAACCTTGGAAACACTTCCAACATATATCGTCAGCTCACCTTTAGCTAGTCTCCGTTTATTCCGTAGATTTTATTTCGAGTTACTAACACTTAGCAACCGAACCGGTATCCAATACCCTTGTGCTACTAGGAGTACTAGTAAAGTACACATTAACATAATGTATATCCAATATACTTCTATCGACCTTGCCAGCCTTCTCATCTACCAAGTATCTAGGGTAATGTTGCTCCAGTGGTTGTTCCCCTTATTACAGAAGCACTTAGTCTCGGGTTTGGGTTCAACCTTGGGTTTCTTCACTTGAGCAGCAGCTGAATTGCCGTTTCATGAAGTATCCCTTTGTTCCCTTGCCCTTCTTGAAACTAGTGGTTTCACCAACCATCAACAATTGATGCTCCTTCTTGATTTCTACTTTCGCGGTGTCAAACATCGTGAATACCTCAAGGATCATCTTATTTATCCCTGATATGTTATAGTTCATCACGAAGCTCTAGCAGCTCGGTGGCAATGACTTTGGAGAAACATCACTATCTCATTTGGAAGATCAACTCCCACTCAATTCAAGTGATTGTTGCACTCAGACAATCTGAGCACAAGCTCAACGATTGAGATTTTCTCCCTTAGTTTGCAGGCTAAGAGAATCGTCGGAGGTCTTATACCTCTTGGCGTGAGCACGAGCCTGAAATCCCAATTTCAGCCCTCGAAACATCTCATATGTTTCGCGATGTTTCGAAAACGTCTTTGGTGCCTCTACTTAAACCATTTAACTGAACTATCACGTAGTTATCAAAACGTGTATGTTCGATGTTCGAAACATCCACAAACGACGTTTGGGGTTCAGCACACTAAGCAGTGCATTAAGGACATAAGCGTTCTAGTGTCCGCATAATCGCTACTATCAACTTTCAACTATATTTTCTCTAGGAACATAACTAAAACAGTAGAACTATAGCGTGAACTACGACATAATTTGCAAAAGGTCTTTTGACTATGTTCAGGATAATTAAGTTCATCTTATGAACTCCCACTTAGATAGACATCCCTCTGGTCATCTAAGTGATCACATGATCCGAGTCAACTAGGCCGTGTCCGATCATCACGTGAGACGGACTAGTCATTATCGGTGAACATCTTCATGTTGATCGTATCTACTATACGACTCATGCTCGACCTTTCGGTCTTCGTGTTCCGAGGCCATGTCTGCACATGCTAGGCTCGTCAATTTAACCCTAAGTGTTTTCGCTGTGTAAAACTGTCTTACACCCATTGTATGTGAACGTAAGAATCCATCACACCCGATCATCACGTGGTGCTTAGAAGCGACGAACTGTAGCAACGGTGCACAGTTAGGGGAGAACACTTCTTGAAATTTTGTAAGGGATCATCTTATTTACTACCGTCGTCCTAAGTAAACAAGATGCATAAACATGATAAACATCACATGCAATCAAATAGTGACATGATATGGCCAATATCATTTTGCTCCTTTTGATCTTCATCTTCGGGGCTCCATGATCATCATCGTCACCGGCATGACACCATGATCTCCATCATCATGATCTCCATCATCGTGTCTTCATGAGGTTGTCACGCCAACGACTACTTCTACTTCTATGGCTAACGCGTTTAGCAATAAAGTAAAGTAATTTACATGGCGTTCTTCAATGACATGCAGGTCATACAATAAATAAAGACAACTCCTATGGCTCCTGCCGGTTGTCATACTCATCGACATGCAAGTCGTGATTCCTATTACAAGAACATGATCAATCTCATACATCACATATCATTCATCACATTCCTCTTGGCCATATCACATCACATAGCATACCCTGCAAAAACAAGTTAGACGTCCTCTAATTGTTGTTGCATGTTTTACGTGGCTGCTATGGGTTTCTAGCAAGAACGTTTCTTACCTACGCAAAACCACAACGTGATATGCCAATTGCTATTTACCCTTCATAAGGACCCTTTTCATCGAATCCGTTCCGACTAAAGTGGGAGAGACTGGCACCCGCTAGCCACCTTATGCACCAAGTGCATGTCAATCGGTGGAACCTGTCTCACGTAAGAGTACGTGTAAGGTCGGTCCGGGCCGCTTCATCCTACAATACCGTCGAAACAAGATTGGACTAGTAACGGTAAGCATATTGAACAACATCAACGCCCACAACTACTTTGTGTTCTACTCGTGCAAAGAATCTACGCAATAGACCTGCTCTGATGCCACTGTTGGGGAACGTAGCAGAAATTCAAAATTTTCCTACGTGTCACTAAGATCTATCTATGGAGAGACCAGCAACGAGTAGAAAGAGAGTGCATCTACATACCCTTGTAGATAGCTAAGCGGAAGCGTTCAAGTGAACGGGGTTGAAGGAGTCGTTCTCGTCGTGATTCAAATCACCGATGATCAAGTGCCGAACGCACGGCACCTCCGCGTTCAACACACGTACAGCCCGGTGACGTCTCCCACGCCTTGATCCAGCAAGGAGAGAGGGAGAGGTTGAGGAAGACTCCATCCAACAGCAGCACAATGGTGTGGTGGTGGTGGAGGAGCGTGGCAATCCTGCAGGGCTTCGCCAAGCACCGCGGGAGAGGAGGAGGACTTGGGAGAGGGGAAGGGCTGCGCCAGAACTTCGTGTATAGCTCCCATGCGCCTCCCCACTATATATAGGGGTGGAGGGGATGGTTTCTTGCCCTCCAAGTCCATTGGGGCGTTGGCCAAGGTGGGAGCAAAGAAATATCATTATTTCCTTCCCCACCGATTGTTATCCCCCCTTTTTAGGGATCTTGATCTTATCCCTTCGGGATATGATCTTATTCCTTCTAAGGGGGGATCTTGGTGCGCCTTGACCAGGGGTGTGGGGCCTTGCCCCCACTACCCACGTCCATGTGGGTCCCCCCATGCAGGTGGGCCCCACTCCAGAACCTTCTAGAACCTTCCCGGTACAATACCGAAAAATCCCGAACATTTTCCGGTGGCCAAAATAGGACTTCCCATATATAAATCTTTACCTCCGGACCATTCCGGAACTCCTCGTGACGTCCGGGATCTCATCCGGGACTCCGAACAACATTCGGTAACCACATACAAACTTCCTTTATAACCCTAGCGTCATCGAACCTTAAGTGTGTAGACCCTACGTGTTCGGGAGACATGTAGACATGACCGAGACGTTCTCCGGTCAATAACCAACAGCGGGATCTGGATACCCATGATGGCTCCCACATGTTCCATGATGATCTCATCGGATGAACCACGATGTCAAGGACTTAATCAATCCCGTATTCAATTCCCTTTGTCTATCGGTATGTTACTTGCCCGAGATTCGATCGTCGGTATCCAATACCTTGTTCAATCTCGTTACCGGCAAGTCACTTTACTCGTTCTGTAACACATCATCCCGTGATCAACTCCTTGGTCACATTGCGCATATGATGATGTCCTACCGAGTGGGCCCAGAGATACCTCTCCGTTTACACGGAGTGACAAATCCCAGTCTCGATCCGCATAAAACAATAGATACTTTCGGAGATACCTGTAGTGCACCTTTATAGTCACCCAGTTACGTTGTGACGTTTGATACACCCAAAGCACTCCTACGGTATCCAGGAGTTACACGCTCTCATGGTCGAAGGAAGAGATACTTGACATTGGCAAAGCTCTAGCAAATGAACTACACGATCTTTTGTGCTAGTCTTAGGATTGGGTCTTGTCCATCACATCATTCTCCTAATGATGTGATCCTGTTATCAACGACATCCAATGTCCATAGCCAGGAAACCATGACTATCTGTTGATCACAACGAGCTAGTCAACTAGAGGCTCACTAGGGACATATTGTGGTCTATGTATTCACACGTGTATTACGATTTCCGGATAATACAATTATAGCATGAATAAAAGACAATTATCATGAACAAGGAAATATAATAATAATACTTTTATTATTGCCTCTAGGGCATATTTCCAACAAAAGCATCCAATTGCGTGCCTAGTGGGCCCCCCTCTCTCTCGACGCCGCCCCCTCCGACAAAACAAAGGTCTCCCGAGTTGTGACCAAGGTAGAAGACATGCAGTTGCATGCCCATTGTGGGACATGCAAAAACTGACGTCTCTCCCTATACAACAAAATTAGAAGTCGAGTTGCAACCAAGTTATAAAAAGACATGCAGTTGTAACCATGTTGGGAAAAACATCTGGTTGCGTGCCTAGTGGGGGCCCCTCTCTCTCGACGCCGCCCCCTCCGACAAGACAAAGGTCTCCAGTTGCGACCGGGTTAGAAGACATGCAGTTGCGTGCCTTTTATAGGACATGCAACTGGCCCCTCTACCCGTAGTCAAGTTGGAACCAAGTTATAAAGACATGTAGTTGCGTGCCTGTTGTGGGGCATGCAAATGGGCCCATCTTCTCAAGGCCGCCCCCTCCGACAAAACAAAATGTTCCCACCCTCTACTACTCTAGATGTGACCCCCACCCCTCTCCTACCGTTCCACTTACAAACAAACCATACCGACAGAGATGCGGCCCCTCCATCCGCTCTCCCTACCGGCGGTGCGACACTCGCCGCTCTCCCACCCTTGCCATGGTAGTTGGGGTGTGTGCAACGTGCACTTGCAGTCATGGGTGTGTTTATCTGTCGACCGTCCTCTCTTATGAAAACCCACTTACAAAACTTCCTCCTCTCCCAAATACAATTACAAATTGTTATAAAAAATGGTATTTTAAAATTACATTGTTTCCTAAAAAAAGAAACACACACCCATGGCCTCATGTGCTAAACACGCACATGGCCTCATGTGCTACACACACACGGCATACTAAGAGAAAAAAAAGGATAGTGTAGTGGATGCAAATAAAAAGACTAAAGAAAAAAGAAGAAAAAAGGCTTGTAATTCTTAAACTAATGTTTCTGCAGAAAAAATCTAAGTGATTGCCCAACAATTCTTAATAAAAAAATTCTACAAATTCTTTTTGACCAACTACAGTAGGGAAAAATCCCTACTGACCCTCCAAAAAAAATTAACACATATATGCATTGTTTATATTTTTCATTTTCCAAATCATCTGTGAAAAAATGTTTCTCTCGTTCATGGGGTCGTTTGGAAAAATTAATAATCTACAAAAGACAATAAAAAATGCACATTAAAAAATATATATATAAAAAAGAGATATAAAGACAGCCTGAAACATATATGCTTCATCATTGGAAAAAATAGAAAATGGATTTCAAACATTCTGATAAAAACAAAAGTTCACACAAAAAAGACAAATTAAAAAGCAGTTTCAGATTTAAAACTAGCAAAAATAAAAAGAAAAAACCATTTCAACATTTAACAGATTTCAAAAAAGGTTTTAACTTATAGTTAAACTAATAAAAACAAATTCATAATTAACAGTTTCAATAATGCAAAAAATTCCAACTAAAGTGCTTGCACCTTTTACTTAAAAACTAAACATGCAAAAAGAAAAACTGAAAAAAAAACAGTGAGAAAATGGATACATACCATGCTTCCCCAAAGAACATTAGTCCTCGTGAGGCGGTGCGCAAATGCCAACCCTATGAACCCATTGTTGAGCGGAAGCAGCCCATCTAGATCTGACTCCTCTTCCTGAGTCAACTCAAGCCCCCCTAGTGCAAACAATATCATCATCGTTATCACTGTTGTCGGCTTGTCTATCCTTGTCTTCTTCATCTGAGACTTCCATGTAGTCATTCTCACCCTCAGATCCTTCATCTTCGACACCATTCCCAAATTGAATCACACAGACAACTGCCCTTGGGGAAGGCTAGTCCAAGTAGAAGAGAACCGGCTGGCCCTTCCCAACTTATTATCTGCAACAAATTTCCTCCACCCACTACCATACATTCGCTCCTTCTGGGCCCCTTGTGACACTTAACAGTGTATGTCCATTTGTTTGCCTTAAACTTCACTGTATCCCCTGTTAGGTCGTTGAAACGAACTCTTTCGTTGCATGGCACAACCTGTTGTGTGTTGAACACAAAAAAAAAGAACAACAAAAAAAGATCATCAAAACTGCCTGAAAAAAATGAATTGAGCACTGATATAAAAGTCAAAAAGATGCAAAACAACCTAAAAATTCAGTATAGAACTAGCATAGGTTACTACACATGACATAAACGCCCATCTAGTTCAAAACTCTGGGAGAAAAATAAATATCAACCTTCAACAACAACAAATAATTCTGTGATGATAAGTACCTAATAAATAAAGATCAGAACAATGGAAAAAACAAAAAAACAAAATAAAAATAAAAAAATATAAGTTGCGAAGTTAACCCTGCGTTTTTGAACTCCTTCTAGACAAACATGCTCATCCCGCTTGTCCTGCTCTCGCGGTAGCAATGGCTCAAACAAACTCTGCACACCATCTCCTGTGCCGCATAAAAAATGATAAATTTGTGAGACGCATACATATTCAGCTAAAAAAAGATTTTTAGAGGAAAAAACTTGTATCCTTCCGAAGAGAAAGATTTCGAGATAATGATGAGATATCATTGGCGTCGCCACTAATGACCAAAAGAAAATAAAAAAACAAATTTGCGATGTGGGGATCCATCAAAAAGACCATATTATCTTGATTTCATATACAAAAAGGAATGAACATCATACTGATTCATACGGGTTTTCGGCAGAAAAAGAAGAAAGAAACTAAAATAAAACATGTTGTTGCTGGATACTTACTTTCATTAATCATTCCTTTTTTAAATAGATAAAAGTATCAGAAAAAATAAAAAAATAAAACAAGGCCACTCCCTAGTGATAGATTTCAGCAGCAATATGTACTATTTTACATAGAAAAGTTTCAGAAACAACAAGCTACTGATTATATAGGGGCTATCAAAAACAAATGAACATACCTACTCCTACTGATACATTCAGTAAATCAGTAGTAAAATCTTCTCTTGTTTCAATATTTTTTTTTCAAAAACATGCTACTGATTTAGCAAAAAGAGCCTAACACATCATCTATATTGTCACCCCCACTGATGTACAAAAAGGGTGTAAAAAATGAACTATACACTATGTACAGAGGATGTCGATAAAACCTACTACCTACAAGCATAAAGAAGAAAAAGAGGTCTTGATAACCCTACTTCATCTCAGTCTATTGGGCTACTAAAAAACAAATTTAGTACTACTAGTTGTAAAACTAAACTTTACTGGATAGTTCAAAAAACATAGGAAAAAAAGCAAAAATCTGGATTAGATAAGTGAATCTAGCTGTAACAAAAAAGAAACCAGCATCATACTCACATCCGCCACACCGACATTGCCGATCGACGCGCGTGAGCGAGCGACACTATTGTGCATTTCAACACAGAAAAAAAAACCTAAAAAAGTACCAACTATGGACACAATTCTCTGCTTGAAACTACTAATCAGATATTTAATACAAACAAAAAAAAGAATGGTACCTCATCTTGCCGGCGTAAGTATAGACATACAAAAATTATATCTACTCTACTGGATACATGGGCACGGTAACAAAACTCCTACAGTGCACCAGACATGCACTTAGCTTGGGCGAGGACCTCATGTTGCTGACTCCCCTGGACTAAAATCTATTTTCAGACTACGAAGCTAACAAAAAAAGTGAAATCAAAAAGACTAAAAAGTGAGGTCCCTTTGAGACACTACAAAAAAGGCCTAGCAGCCGCTCACTCTGGCCGGCCCCTTTGAGACACTACAAAAAATACAACTTGATCTTGACAGTACAAACTACCACCTCCAAATCAATCCTCCAATCTATTGATTGCTTGAACAAATAAGGATATAAAAAAAATGCCTATAAATCCTGGAGTCCATTATAGACTTGAATCTACTATTCTACACTTGATCCACAAACAAAACTACCCCCAACCCCTACAGATCTACGGTGAAGCATCAAACAAGAAATAAGACAAAAAAGGGATGGAGAAGAAAAACTAGGGGGGAACTCACTCCAACAGCAGCGCCGGCCGTCCCCTCTCTCTCGTCCTCTGGTTCGTTGAAGAGAACCTTGCAGCTCGCCCTCTCTTCTCCCCCTCCGGATTTCTTCTGGTTTGAGATTGGGGAATGGAGAGAGACAATGTGGAATGAGCTCTGACTCCCCGTTCCCCTCTTCTTAATCACCACGGGTGTGGCCGCTTCCCCTTCCTCTCTTTAATGCGGCTCAAAAAACAGAACGCAAAAAACAAACAAAAAGCCCGCACGGAAACACAGCCCAGCCCACAAAACGCTCGCGCGGAATCGCGGTTCGACAGAAAACAAACAAACGGGCCGGTCCATGCCTTAGACAGGCCGAAACGAGGGACAACCCGCCCCAGCGCGAATCTACACGCTGCACAAGATCGGACGATGGAGCAGTCGACTGAGACTTCGCAAAGTCTCAGTCGACTGATTTTTAGCAGCGCCGTCGATCCAATTGTTCCATGAAAAAAATGTTATCGATCACATTTTCCAAGTTAATGTTGAAGTACAAGAGCACATTGATCGGATTTTTGACCAGCACCAATTATACATTTTCCTAAACTTTGACCACAAGCATAGTCCATGAACAAGGCACACTAATAACCGATTTGTGTTATTGATATGGCTTGTTCATACATACATAGATACACGCCTAAACTTTCACTCACAAGCATAGTCCATGAGTCACACAACTCAATACTTTGTCCAATTGCTTTCTTATTGAACGGCAGTATTTTGTCCAATTGACTGAAAAATTGCTGGTGATCGTGACAACTTGCATTAAAGGAACCCGACATCAGAGTACCTGCCACGATATCCATGTATCTCCAATAATTGCTTGTCTTCCATCCAATTGTTCCATGAAAAAATGTTATTGATCTCATTCTCCAAGTTACTATAGAAAGCACATGGCTTGCATTTTTGACAAGCAACAACACATGTGTACTATAATTACTGATTGTTTTTTTAAAAAGGAGGAAGACCCCCGGCCTCTGCATCTGGACGATGCATGCAACCACTTTATTAATTATCCATAAAAGACCTTACAAAGTAATACAACAGTAAAACTGAAGCCACCATCTAGGCAATATCTACCGCTACTATCCAGCTGATGAAGGGATGCTGATAGTCTGGGCCTAATGCCAAACATACCTCGCAGCCAAACCTAACATCTAAGGCCTGAGGCCCCAACCAGGACGCCTGCCGGGTATATGGGGCACCCACCGGTCCGGCGCACACTCAGAAGCCGCCGCCGCCAACTGCCACCAATCCATCTTCAGAGTTGTACTGCTGCATCTACCTTGCCCGGTCTAGCTGCGTCGACGCCGCCACGATGCCAGACAGCGTCCTCCTGCGCGAGTCCATCATCACACATCAGATGCGTAATCTCCAGGGCGCCATGCCATCGAAATCTGTCGCCATCAGTGTGTATGATGAAGCACCGCTTCACCAAAGACGTCGTCCACTGGTCCCTCGAGCCCGTGTACACCTCCAAGAATGACGCCCCAAGGGAGGAACGATACAAGCGCGTCGTCGTCTTCTGACCTATCGATCTAGGGTTTCCCGCGGAGGTAGCAGATAGTACTCTAGAACTTCTCCACGGTGATGCCTTCAAGAAGGGAATGACACCGTAGAGCGCCGCCACCGCCGGCTTTGACATCTAGCCAAGAGCAGGTTTTCACCCAGATCTTGTGCACGGATCATCGTCTTCTCTGTCGGAGATTAGACCAAAAGGATCCAGCCGCCGCCACCAGATCCATGCAGCCAGCACCGGGAGATGATGGCAGTTTCCCTGGACCGAAGCTAGCACGAACCGGATCAGAATGAGTCGGAGACGATGATACCCCTGGAACTCCGACTGACCAGCGAAGATCCGCCAGCACCACCGCGTCCGGATCACCGGCCACGCCGGGCCGCCGCCACCCCCCGCGTCGTCCGGTAGTCACCAGATTTGGGATGGGCCGGAACCGGTCGGACCAACGGGTGCGCCGCCATCCAGCCATGGAATCGCCGCCCTGGCCACCGACACCCCCTGTGCAGCCGGCAGATTCCTACCGGCACGACCACAGGCGCCGCCGCTAGGCCGCCGCGCCGCCGTGGGCCTTAGTGGGGGCCGCACCTCCACGGATCTGGGTGCCCGCGCCACCCATGGATATGAGGAGAGGGGAGAGGCCCTCCGCTACCGCGTCCCACGCATGGGCTTAGCCCGGCGCTGACCACCTGCGGCGGCGGAGGGGAGGACGAGCACGGGAGGAGTCTCTGGGGGCGGAGGTTGGATCCCCCGTGTCGCCTGCGAGGGAAGCGACGCGAGGGGCTCGCTGCAAGAGTTGGACATCCTGATCCGTTCATTATAATAACTGATTGGGGCTTGACAATCTGTTGAGCCCGAGCATGTGAATTGTTAGCGTAGAAAGTTTAAATGGTGAATTTAATTTTGAGACCTCACGTTGAGAAGTACAATTAAATATTACTATAGTGTTGACTCCAGGCCTCTATCCCTAAAGACCAGCCTCCCAAATAAATTAACCTATGATCACAAGGATGCAAAATATGGTTTCAGACTCGGTTTGTATCATAATTCAGGTAAGTTGCTGCCATATTCTGACTCAGTAGTTATACAAGGAAACTAGAAAAAATTGACAAGGACAAAAGTACAGATTTGCTAAATGGGACATTTTGTGTAGGCCTAAGGATCTAGATGGGTTGGGCATTGAGAACCTTGAAATAAAAAAACAAATGCTTGATCAGCAAATGGTTGTATAATTTTATATTACTTACCTAGTCAAACAATGCAACTATGACACATCAATAAGTTACATTTTATTTTACTTTTGTGTGTTATCATGGACGATATATATCCTGGATGCTTGGATTATACTTATGTAGTTCACACTTCACACTTTTTGTTTGAAAATGGCATATCAATAACTTCAGTCCAAAACCTTTTCTCTTCCTACACACCAGTTCGTTACATACTTCATACGTTTTAGTTTCATTTAAAGATCAATCAAGAACACGTACATTTGCTTTTTAGTAGTTGTAGTTATTTTTATAGCACCAATTATACATTACTTTTAACAAGTTTCCCGCAGTCACACACATGATATCATCTAATGTATTATAGTGAGTTTGTATGTGCCATTAAATATCTAAAACTATTAGTAGTGTGTTTTAAAGCTTATCGATCAAATAATTTTGTAGAGGCTTCTCGAGTACAGGGTTTGTTAGTTCATATACTTATATTTTCCAACATGTTCATAGTTGTTGCAACAAGTGGCGGCGCCAGGATATTACCAAGCCCCCAGGCTGCCTTTGTTCACTGTAGCTATAGGGAGCAAAGGGAAATGGGCACACGCCCAGGAAGCCCCTTACTGGGGCCTGTCTCCGCCGCTGGTTGCTGAAAGGATCGAGATGGTCCTAGAGGGGGGGGGGGGGTTGAATAGGTTCAATTACAAATTTTAATTGTTACTTAGCAACTTTAGGCAATAATGCGGAATACGAAAACAATTGCAAGTATGATGCCAAGAGCTAAGAAAGGTAAACAAGAACACAAGTATGTGAGTAAGCAAGCACAATATGATATAAGTAAAGATTAAGAGACAAGTAACCACAAGTAG
Organism: Triticum dicoccoides; assembly: GCF_002162155.2. Classification (NCBI taxonomy): domain Eukaryota; kingdom Viridiplantae; phylum Streptophyta; class Magnoliopsida; order Poales; family Poaceae; genus Triticum; species Triticum dicoccoides. The sequence goes on from NC_041391.1 coordinate 714,143,578, forward strand.
GAAGTTAGGGCTAGGAATAGCCGCAACTCCGAGAGACGAGAATTTATGCTGACGTTCACTTCCTTGGAGGGAAGCTACGTCACCGTCAGAGAGGTGGATATTACCACGAAGGCACACCAACGCCACGAAGGCCCACACTATTCTCCCTTTGAGACAACACCACGAAGGCGTTTCTCAACCACTAGTGGTAGACCTTGGGGTGGTCTCCAAACCCTCACAAACTTTCCACGGGAAATCACAATGGTCGATTCCTCGCCCGAGCACTCCTACCGCCTAGGAGTCTCCAACCTCCAAGAGTAACAAGATGCACAACAAAAACAAGGGGAATCAACGTTAGCTTTGGTGAATGTGTAGACCGAGCACTTCTCTTTTGCTTCCCAAAAGATCAAGAGATTTGGGTGGCTAAGGAGGGAGATCTCCAAGAAATCGAGGTCTGAAAATGGAGGTGAGAGAAATAGAGTCGTCCCATTATTTGTGAGGAAGTAGAAGACTATTTATAGGTGGGGATGGAATTTGGCCGTTGGAGGCAGATTTCTATGTATCCCGGAAGTTCCGCAACGCACGGAAGTTTCGGACCCTGGAAGTTTTGGCCAAGTTCCGTCCAGGTTCCGAGCTACACAGAGAGTTTGCATCCACTATGTAGTACCCCAGAAGCTGTTAGAACAGGGGACGGAAGTTCCGGCGCCTGGAATTTCCGGTCTTCCCGGAAGTTTCGGAGGACGGAAGTTCTGGCCTGGGTCTGGCAAGGTTCTGGGCTACACAGAAAGTTTGCACAAAAGAGCAATTTCTCTGGGTGCCCCGGAAGCTTCCCGGACCCCTCCCGGACCTTCTGGTCCCCGAAAGTTCCGGCCTTCCCGGAAGTTCCGGCCTGAACAGAAGCTTTTCACTGTGAGATTTTTCAGACCATGTGAGAGGAAAAGTTGATTCCCAGATGTTCTTATGATGCGCCCCCCTCATAATAGTGCGGCTGCCCTAAGGACTCAAGAAATAAGAAAACAATATGGTACTCCGCTTTTCCTTTTTACGATAAGAGGGGAAATAACCATCCATTCTTCACTTTAATTTAATCAGTGATGTTTACACTAGAGCATGTGGTTAGAAACACAAATGAAGTTGTCATAGATGTCAAAAACAATTTAGTGCAACAATGCACTTTCAGTTGCAACTACATATGATTCCCTACAATAGAAACTACATATGGTCAATTTGGTTATCATTGAACTAACTATGAAAATGTCATACCTTCGTAGCAACATTTCCCTACTGCCGTATACTCATAAATTTCTACCAATTATGGTAACATTTATGGGAACCAATTTTTGTGTGTGAAAAGGCCTAAGACCATATACTCACTTCATTCTAGTATATATAAGGTGTCTTAGTTTTCATGCAAGTCATACATATTTTTGACCAAGAGTAGTGAATAAAATATCAACATCAACAATACATAATGAATAAAATTTCAAAATACTTCATCTAAGGATATAGATTTGGTATCGTCGATATTGATACTTTTTCTAAAAACTTAGTCAAACAATCACAAGTTTGACTTAAAATACACAAACACACCTTATATTTTAAAACAGAGGGAATATTAAGTACCATAGACCCTTACATATTCACCCTTACAGTAGAATGGAAATATATTCAAAATCTTGGGGATGCCAAAATCTTCTTCCTCTTGCATCCACCGGTGCACTGTGCCTTTTTTTGTAGGAAGGGTTAACATACGATGAGTGTGGTAATTAGCTGCACCGTGCCTTTTTTATTGCCATGCTTGGTAGCCGGTGAGGCGGCACCGGGTGGGATCTTGCATATCCCTTCCATCGCCGATTTGGCTCGGGCTCACTCCCTTCCCAATGCGGGGGTGTTCCTATTTACTGTACACATCCGGGATAGGGCTAACCTAGGTGGCGCAGGTGGCGACCCCATCTACACCACCATCGGCCTCCATTGCCTACTCTTTCGCCTCGTCGCCGTCGGAGGTCATCGTCGGGTGAAGCATGTGCAGTGGTGGCGGCGGCGGGGCCTTTCCCACTATGCTCTGGCGGCGAGACAGTGTGTTCGCACACGAACACGTCACCGTGTACCTCCAACGCCGAGGGTGATGCACCGCAGTTCACGTCGAAGGAGACCCGTCCGAAAGTGCGGTACGCAAGCAATCCGGTGGGCGCTTTTGAGCACCCGAAACCCCACGCGCCCGGGAGGGACCCCGTCAGGGCGCGCGGCGGCTATGGGCTGCCCTAGGTCGGCCTGACCGCCCCTAGGGCCTCGAGGTTCGCCGCCCTGCAAAAGAAGAACGAACGAAGAACGAGGAAGAAGAAGAACTAGGGTTAAGGAGAAAAGATAAAAGATAAAAGTGGTAGATGATTGTTCGATTGTGTGTTGTTCAATCGGCCATCACCCCTTAGGTATATAAGAGGCGGCTGGACTTCCCGTGCAAGGAAAAAGCTAGGATTCACGTCCAAAACCCTAGTCAAATTCGGATTGGTTTTGTCCGAACTTTTCAAAACTGTTCGATTTAAACTGGCTGCATCTTGCGGGTCTTTTTTGTGGTGGTAAACGATCTCGGATGGAAACGAGCCCAAAAGTAATCTTGACCGTTTCAATGAGACAAACAACTTTTATGTTGAACGTTTTTTGATCAGAAGTCATCTTGAGGGTCAAATCGGTCGCGCAAAACAGGCTATCCTCGCGCTACCCATCAGACAGGGTGTCTGGTGGGGCGCGCCAGTTTTTTGCCTCCTAACAGGGCTGTATTCCGATGGCTCTAACTTTTGCATACGAACTTGGATTGGAACGATTTTTATATCAAAATCGACCGTTTCGACGAGACGAAGACAATCCATGTAGATAATGTTTCCATTTAAGGTCGTCTTGGGGGCTTAATCAGCCAAACTGTACTCTGAATATAAGATCTTAGTACTTTGAGCATAGTTTCGGTCTTCGAGATGAAATCGGACTGCGATGACCCAAACTTCAAAGATGTTCATATCGACAATACGGAACTCTTTCATGAAGATCACTTCTCCATTTGACGCCATCTTAAATAAGTTATTGACCGTGCCAAAATATGATGTCAATACATGCCCCCCTGTTTTTCGGCAAAGTTTGTGTGCCGAAAAATAACTTCCGCATGGCTTGTTCTAAGGACGATGTCAACACTCCATCGGCCATTTTGCATATTCTTAAGACGATAAGTATATATCGGCCATTTAGATTAGCAACAAAAGTGAAGCTAATCGAACATATAATGATTTGGTAATACACTTTCATGATGTAAGAAATTATATTTTATCCATGGATTAAAATAATCCCATTGAGGGTAACCAACCATACCTGATGAAGAATTCCATGGCATAGGCATCAACGGCATTGTTGAAGAAAATGGATAATGTATGGACCGAAGATGTTGAAACCTTCGGCTTGGTCCTTCGTGGCTTTCACTCTTTTCCTTCTTCACCTTTGTCGCACTCCTTGTAAAGGAAGCTCGCACATAATTCTTATTTTGAATATTTACTTTGGGAACCCATGCCATATTTCTCTTTTCAAGTTCTTGTGCACTAAGCTTCCGCAACTCCTTCTTTTGCCAATACGATAAGTCGAGTGGGCATCCCAGCTGCGATTTTATTTGAAGTAATGGCAATTCTTGTTTTACCTTGTGCACTCTCAACTTCTTCCCTTCAGATTTGGCACTTGATTGACTTGCCTCATTGCCTTTTGTAGCCAATGTCAACACTTTAATTGGCTCTTTTTCATTTGAGATCATATCTGAAGTGGCACTCTTACGACCATCTCTTTTGACGTGGTAGATTTGCTCGACCACCTCCTTATTCTTCCTTGTGCACCAGACCGATTCTTTATGATTGAAACGGTCTTTGACGCGTGATTGTTCAAATGTTGATCTCCTTGGAGCTGCATAGTATTGGTGAGATGGTCTAGAATAAGATGGAGAATGTGCCCTTGTATCATACCTGTCCCATGATGAATATGTATCTATATGAGCATAGGGAGGCATCCACGGCATTGGCATTGGCGGCCCAAAATAAGGATATGAATATGTTGCATTAAAATTATCACTTTGCCAATACCAATCCTCATATTTGCGCCTTGGGGGTGATCTTGGTTTCTTTGCATGATTTGGCCGATAAGCATTCTTCTCTTCACTCTTCTTTTGATATTTATCCAATAGTTCAGCGAAGGTGATTTTTGATCTCTTACACTTGCGCTTATTTCGGCCTTTGTTTCTTTTGGTTGTACTTGCACCAATCATTGGATTTGCTTGCTGCCCCCCAGTCCTTGGTGTCTCCATTGTAGCTTCGATGGAATTCTCGCCCTCAAAATTATGTTCATTATGCTCTTCAACAACTTCTTTACTTGAAAGCTTGACCCCATCACCTGCAGTTTTTACCTCCTCTTTAAATGGATCGGCTTGAAGCAGCCGATGCAAAAACTTTCTGCCATCGAGACCAATCGGAATAGACTGGTCATCTCTTGGTGTCTCAAAAAATTTCAATCGTCCTTTTTCAATGGTCGGTTTAACTATTTGACGAAACATATTGCAATCCTCAAAATTATGTTTGAACGAATGATGCAACCTACAATACATTCGTCCTTGAACTGATGGCTTGACATGGTGATCAAGAATTCTTATGTAATTATTTTTCAGCAATAAATCAAATATTTGGTCACACATGCTTGAATTGAAGGTAAACTTCTTGCTTTCTAGCCGATCTTGCTGTGTGAACGGCTTTGAAGATAAGCAAACGAATGGTTCAGATTTAGAATCTTCCCATTCGGCTATACATTGTGTTTTCCACTCTATCTCCGGTGTCTTTGGATAAGATATTATATTAGCATCGGATTCCTCAAAAGAAATTAACCTTGGCTTTAAACCTCCGATACGAAAATATTTAGAACACACATGTCTCAATTGAGACAAAGTGCAAGCCAAGTAAGAAATAAGCAAAGCTACCCAACTAGATATGAACTTTAGATAAAGCAACGGGGAAAGCTTTGGCCACAACAATAAGTCATTATCGGTCTTTATAAGTGGTGCAATGGGTTGACCGATATAGTCTATAACAATTTTGTTGCTAACAAGTAAATTACCCTTCTTCATTGGTGTTTCAAAATTACTTATTAGAATTTTTCTTATAGAAGCATCGACAATAAAGTTGCGACCAAATCGGAAGATAGGCAAGTCACTTGCTAGACATACCTCTTCAATTATGTTGGGAGAGCATGATGGTTGTATCACTTGAATAATCCTTTGTTCCACTTTTGAATGACTCTCCAATGCCTTGGCATCCTCTTTTTCTTTGATAGATTCGGTACACATACTATTTGATTCGGCTTTTTTAATAACCGAATTAACTTTGTTATCCGAATCACCACTCTTTCTTTCTTTGATTTGCAAGGTTGCTTGTTCTTGTCTAAATTCAGCAAACATTGTAGCTAGTCTATCTTTAAGCTTTTTTCGACCAATTTCAGCCCAATCTTCATCGGATTGCCCCCCAATACTTTGAGACGCTTTCGGCAATGGTGTGTTGCCGAATTTCTGTAATTGTGCAGGGGCAACATGATATGCTACGTTACTAGGTAAAGACACATGCGCTCCGGTAGAATTCTCACTTATTCGGCCATGAGCATGAAGGTGTGGAGCCGAATCACGAATATCTACAATTGCGTATGGTGCCGAAAAATTCGTAGCATGAGGTGTAGCATATGATGTTTGAGGGTAATTGGCCGAATAACTAGTAGTGGCATGGCCAATTCCCCTATCCACCGGCACGTTTGGATTAACATACTGCAAGTTATTTGCCGATGAATAAAAAGTCGAAACACTTTGTTGCATACTATTGAAAGTTCCTACATGGGGTGTGTCAACATGACTAACCGAACTCCTCATGTTGTTCATCGGCATATAGATTTGTGGGGTTGCCGATGCATGAGAGTTGGGATACATATGTTGCATGTTGCTAAAATTATATGAATTTGAAGCATGAAGATTATTTTGAATCGGCTGTTGCACATAATTAGATGCATGATTGATAAAACTAGGGCTAGCCGATACAATATGCTCATTAGATGATCTAGCAACAACATATGTATTATTTGCATCTACATAAGTGAATTGGGTATTCATGTTACCTTTGTAGATTGCAAACCCTAGATGACGATCTCTTCGTAGCAAGAACGGGCTGGAGACCGTTCAAAGCTTCGTCCCCAGCGAAGTCGCCAAAAAGTGTGTTCGCACACGAACACGTCACTGTGTACCTCCAACGCCGAGGGTGATGCACCGCAGCTCACGTCGAAGGAGACCCGTCCGGAAGCGCGGTACGCAAGCAATCCGGCGGGCGCTTTGAGCACCCGAAACCCCACGCGCCCGGGAGGGACCCCGTCAGGGCGCGCGGCGGCTATGGGCTGCCCTAGGTCGGCCTGACCGCCCCTAGGGCCTCGAGGTTCGCCGCCCTGCAAAAGAAGAACGAACGAAGAACGAGGAAGAAGAAGAACTAGGTTTAAGGAGAAAAGATAAAAGATAAAAGTGGTAGATGATTGTTCGATTGTGTGTTGTTCAATCGGCCGTCACCCCTTAGGTATATAGGAGGCGGCTGAACTTCCCATGCAAGGAAAAGGCTTGGATTCACGTCCAAAACCCTAGTCAAATTCGGATTGCTTTTGTCCGAACTTTCCAAAACTGTTCGGTTTAAACTGGCTGCATCTTGCGGGTCTTTTTTGTGGTGGTAAACGATCTCAGATGGAAACGAGCCCAAAAGCAATCTTGACCGTTTCAACGAGACGAACAACTTTTATGTTGAACATTTTTTGATCAGAAGTCATCTTGAGGGTCAAATTGGTCGCGCAAAACAGGCTATCCTCGCGCTACCCATCAGACAGGGTGTCTGGTGGGGCGCGCCAGTTTTTTGCCTCCTAACAGGGCTGTATTCCGATGGCTCTAACTTTTGCATACGAATTCGGATTGGAATGATTTTTATATCAAAATCGACCGTTTCGACGAGACGAAGACAATCCATGTAGATAATGTTTTCATTTAAGGTCGTCTTAGGGGCTTAATCAGCCAAACTGTACTCTGAATATAAGATCTTAATACTTTGAGCATAATTTCGGCCTTCGAGATGAAATCGGACTGCGATGATCCAAACTTCAAAGATGTTCATATCGACAATACGGAACTCTTTCATGAAGATCACTTCTTTATTTGACGTCATCTTAAATAAGTTATTGACCGTGCCAAAATCTGGTGTCAACATAGTGGATGGCGGCTTCCCATGAGGTGGCTGACGGTGCGTGTCAGATCTATGGACGGTGCCGCAACCACATCCATCACAGGTCATAGCCAACCTAGAATGTTTGCCCATCCAATGTGTGATCTAGGTGTGTGGCATCAGGCGCTCTAGGAGGTTACGATCCATGTGACTGGTAGTTGCTTCCATGTGCTCTTTTTGAATGCGACCCCGCGAGCTACACCAGGCACTAGGAGAGTAGGAGGGGCTCCTTCAGCACACCTAATCTGCATATATAGTTCGACTAACAAGCCATCAGGCTACCTCGCCGTTATGGTCCACTACTAATGTGTTGTTGGTGATGAACTGCATCCGGTGGCGGAGGGCTACATGATGGGTTGATAATTCTATCAACAGTGATAATGAAGATCTTGCTCCCTCTCCAGTTTCGGTGGTGGCTGCCGGCAAATTATACTGGGTATGTTGCAGGATGCAACTGGAAGGCTTCTTGGTGAGTTTTGGCCACTCTCACTTTGCCCAGACTGTCTTAGGTGATGAGATGCAATATATGGACGCCGGCTTGACACAGTGGATATGGTTGTGCACTAGGGATCAAACTACCGGTCACAGTGGAATGCATGTAGTTGTTGGGATCACAGAAAAGTGGAGGCGACAACACATGATGGATGTCGATCTCGAGCTCCACGGTGAAAAACCCTAGGTCTGACCCAAGTTGGTTATACCTAGTAATGGAGTCGTTTTTTGCATCATTGCCTTCTTGGAGGCATTTTCAAAGATGCTCGCACTTGGTCTCTAGGGTGAAAACCTAGAATCTAACCTTCAGTGGTTGGATCCGGTGACGGCGACGCGTGGGCTTCGCTCCCTTTCAGAAAGCATTGCTATTGAAAAATGTTGTTGTCCTTGTGGTGTCACGGCATCTCTAACGTTGAACCCAAATCAGACACCGCATCCGT
>NC_041391.1:714152232-714214257 GCF_002162155.2 Triticum dicoccoides
GGGCACATATGTTAACTATAAATAGCGCTCATGCATCCCCTACGGTCGTTAAATCTGGGCAGGCCATGAAGGTTTTTCGCTCAAGCGGTTTTGGAAAGTTTTTCTTTTGGTTTGCCTGGACGAGTTTTACTCTTTTTTCCAAATTATGAACATTTTTTTTCAAATTCTTATTTCTTTTTCAAATTTGAGAACCTTTTTTCAAATCCCTGAAGTTTTTCAAATGAGGAATTGTTGTGAATTCAAGAACTTTTTTCAAATCACTAAAGTCTTTAAATTCATGATTTTTGTGAATTCATGAACTTTTTTTCAAATTAATGTACATTTTCGAATTTTTTGGAGTTTGTAGTATGCGGTGATCGTTTTGTAAACTACGCAAATATTATTTTTGATACATGCCAAATGTTTTCCTTAAACACAACGACAATTTTTTATTACACGGTGAATTTTTTTAGTACACAGTGAACTTTTTAAATATATTTCGAACACTTTTAATTAAGCACTGAACATTTACAAGCGTATTAAATATTTTTTGTTCTACACCAAATATTTTACAAATTTTTTTCTATTTCTCAAAATTAGAAAATAAAATAAAAACTGACGCAAAATGAATAAACCCAAGATAACCACTACACAGCGGTGACTGACCACAGCAGGTTGGCATGTTACTGGGTTGTCGCTGTGCGCTCAGCTTCAATTAGGCTGGTTATAATGGGTAGTATCATAAGTTAGTATCATGCATATGATACTAGTGTATGATACTACCTCCCTAATGCATAGTAGCATATGATAGTATCATAGATGACTTTATTTATTACCATGCATGACACATACTACTGTAGCATTTATTATGATACGGTATCATAATATGATACTCAATCCTCTCTTACTTCATTTAATTCTATGCAACCTCATCAAAGTTGCCTAGTTGGCATGCATGATACTAACTATGATACTCCCATTACAACCAGCCTTAGGAGCTCTTGGTCCCTGCGAGCGAGACAAAACCCCTCACAGAAAAAGCTATTCAGCACGTGTTAACCGTAGATAGAGCTCACACACATACCCATACGCAAGTTCCTAAATGAGCCGGCATATGTAGGTTTTTCTCCCACCAATTTTGGATGGTTTTTTTTGTTGTTCCAGGACGAGTTTTATTAGATTTTTGCTTATTTTTCATTTCACAACTCCACAATTTTTAAATTTCAATAAATTTTTAATATTCATGATTGTTTTTCAAATTGTGAATTTTTCAAATTCATGAAAGTTTTCAGAAATATTTTTTTAATTCATGAACATTACTTTAAAAAATCAAATTAATGGATTATTTTTTGTTCCTTTTTTTTTCAAACTCATGTACTTTCAAAAAAATCACAAACATTTTTTTAAAGTCAACGGTAAACTAGCCAACGAACCAGTGAGCCAACCTAATACAGTCGAGAGGGTGACAGAGCCAGCCAACTCAATCCATGAATCGCTAGGGAGGCACCACAATTGATATGTATCGCTTGTTGTGAGTGTTAGGGGTTTGATCGCCCACTAGCGTAGGTAGATATGTCGACCCATTAGGAATCGAAGTGAAGCGAATGAGCAAAAACCACTACGACTGGTCTTAGGAAGTTTCTCTGGCCGATTATGCCTGATCCTTTTTTTCTGTAGTGATTTTTCTGTTTTTTGTTTATTTCCATTTTCCTTTTAACATGTGTTCTTTACTAATGTTTTTTTAATTCACAAATTTCAAGAAATCTTCAAAAAATGTTAGAAATGACGTCTTGTTTTGCTTTTTTCAAAAAAAAATCTCATTCTCAAAAAATGTTTGGAGTTTCAAAAATTGTTCACAATAACAAAAAATGTTCAGAATTTCGAGATGTTTTCAAGGTTTATCAAATTTAAGAATTCTTTTTTAATTCATGAATATTTTTAAAATTCAAAGCATGTTTTGAATTTGTGAAAAACAATTCCGAGTACATGAACATGTTTCAAAATCCACAAGCATTAATACAAATCTCTGAACAATTTTTGAAGTTGCAATATTTTACAATTCATCAGAAGTTTTGAAATCCACAAAAGGAATTTAAATACGTGAACATTTTCTAATTCATGCATTTTTTTAATTTGTGAATATTTTTCTCAATCCACGAACATTTTTGGAATTCGTGATATTTTTTGAAATTCACGAACATTTTTGAAAAAGGTAAAAACATTCAAGTCTATGATTATTTTTTACTTCACATATTTTTAAAAATTTGTGAGAATTGTGTGTAATTTCTTGTGAAAACAAAACAGAAGGAAAAACCCACAAGTCGAACCTAGGGTACACTATGGGAGTTAGTGATGTGAGCCATGCCGTAATGGGCCGGTGGTCAGGGCCTGATGAGAGCCGACACGCGCTGCCCCTCCTCGTCTCTTGGTCTCATCCCTTGTTTCCCCGGTCGCCGCACCGTCATCATCTTCTGCCCTCCCGTCTCCGCCGCCGCGCTACCTCGTCAGGTCTCTCTCCCTCTCTAGAACCTCTTGCTAGAACTCTCTCCTTCTCGTAGCCACAGCCGGGAGCGCACGAGGCGGGACCCGCTTGCTTCTGGATCGGCTGCTAGAGGGGTGGAGTGGTTAAAATTTGATAAAGCATAGGCTTTCCTACACCCCCTTATCTAGCCATTCATTTTCGCATCGTGATTCGTGCGAGCAACTTTTGTCTTTTTTGTTTCTTCTAAATAGAACAACATATGAACTTGAAACTTTGTAGGACAACAAAACAATCTAACTAGAATGTGGGAAAAAACTTTCAGATTTTTTCGAGTATCATATATACAAAAAAATAATGTTTTTTACTTAAAAATCTCATTTTGTATATTTATGTCGGACAAAAAAATCTGAAAGTTTTTTCTCACATTGTAGCAAGAATGTTTTGTTGTCCTGCAAAGTTTGAGGTTCATATGTCGTTTTGTTTTGTAGGAACAAAATAGAGAAAAATTTGTGTTGTAAGTTAGTTGTGTCGCACGGATCTCAAAGCGGTATTGAAGGGTATGGATAAGAGGTGTCCAGAAACATGTGCTTTATAAATTCGCGTTCGGAGTGGAGTGGCTTTGGACCTCCAGTGAATCCGGTATTGGTGGCGGCGTGGTTTCAGCTTTAGTTTAAGAGTCCTTCCATATGAACCAGATTCGTTCATTTGGGCATTGCGGTCGCCTGACTGAGGTGTACTGAAGCTGAGGATGACCTTCACTTACGGCACTGGCGAGACATGGTTGTGGTGGCGAAGGAGGTGGACTGAAGAAGATGGAACTCATGAAGGAGGTAGGGCTACATGTTTCTCTACCTCGATGCAGTCCTTCTTCTTTCAATTTGTTTGACGACAGTAAATTTAAAAGATAATCTACATATGTTATGGCATTGTTATGGAACTCGGACTGTCTCCAGATGAAAACCAAAGACCTTCGATCAGGTGACGACAACGTTTGTCCTTTTTTTTCTTGGAGGCGTCGCTTTTGGAGAATCTCGTTTGTAGACTGTAGTACACGTGTTGTCTTCGGTGGTGGTTCGAGTGCTACTGTTGCGAGTGGTTCAACATCGTGACTGGGTCTTTGTTTTCTTTCTTCTTGTTTTTTTATTTCTTGGTTGTGTGATCCCTGATGTCTTTGGACATCTTGTTGGTGCAGTGGCTGGGTGTATTCGGTATCACCGCAATATTAATATATTCCCTTTATCTAAAAATGAGTGCATGAAGTGGCGATTGGTGAGCTCAACAACCTACCTTCATCCAGGGTAAGTGTCCCTCCTCCCGGACCTGGGTGAAAAAACCTTTTTTATTGTAATTTTCTACATGTGAAGGTCAATTGGGTTGTCTTAATGTGATGGCTTGGCAGTAACAACTGACCACTTACCACATGTCTGACTTGCGCATGCTGCGTACTAGAAGACCTGCAACGTCTTCTCCCGCAAGGACATCAAATCCGTCGTGGCATCCCAACAGAGTATGATGCTTATTGCTTTTGTTGTTGTTCTTGGATGTGGTGGTGGTGTTGTTGTTTTCTTAGTTCTATGTGGTGGTTCATGGTGGTAACATGACATGATTCCACCCTCTCTAATCTTATTCAGAGCAACTTGATATCGCCAAGGCGAAGCTTGAGAAGTTGGATCAAGCATGAAGGTTCATTGTAGCAGAACTTAGCAGCTTTTGCGTTTGCACTTATACTACTGTTGTTGCCGCTTCATTATCGACCTCCATGAATTCTCTCCAATCCAAGTGACTTAGATTGGCAGACAACGTGTATGCAACTTATATAGCTTTCTGTGTAATACTGGTGGTGTCATTACAAGTTGGTTGCTAGTTATGATTGAGTGTGAGACAAATCATTTGTTTCTGAATATGCAGAGTAGATAGGGGACTGCAGTCACAATAGACCCATTTATGAAGGTGATAGGATGATTTGATTGAACTAAGTAGACCTGCTGCTTGCTTGAGTCTTTCTGAACCGATTATCCAGTGACAGCTAACAGGGTTATCCAGGGCATGTGTTGACGAAGAGTCTATCCATCTATTTGTGTCCTGGTATGGCTGATGGTTTCCTTTCGTAATTGGCTACGTATGCAATTATTGAGTATTCAATTCCTAACTACAGCCTATTTGTTACCGTTTTCCTTGTGTTGGCTTCCAAGCAGTAATTAACCTTGTATCAGTTTGGCTCATGTCATAGCTTGCCATAGTGTTTCATACCCATAAGAGAGAAACAAAGTGCGTAGCTTTTTTGTTCTTTCTTGAATCATAAGTTCTGTAGAGAAACAGGGATTCCCTAAGCACTTTAATAGTAAGTAGAGTACAACTAAATGTATGTTTGTGTGACTATGTGAACTCAGAATACAACATGCTCCAAGCATCATTATGTCCATCAAAAAACCACAACGCAAACAAATGATACAAAAGATGCTCAGATGAATAAGGTTGAATTCGGTCATCTTAAGCCAGGCACTAACTGTAATAAATTTTACAATTGTAGGAACTACCCTGTAGGTGGCAGACATTCAATGCAACAACTTGGTAAAAGCATATGGGTTATGGTCTCAAGTCTGAAAATGGAATGGGGATGAACAAAAAGCCACCCCATTAGAAAAGACAGATGAGGCGGGAAAAACTCGTCCCGTTGGAAAAGACAAATCGGATGGGTTCAGTAAATGCCTAAGTTCAAATTTGCTGTCTACTAGCGGGGGCGATGTGATGTGGTCTCATTATCAAATTGATCTCCCGGTATATGTGGACCTAACTTCTGCATCCAGTCAAGAACCTAAAAACAATCATCTCTTTTAATTCAAAACATGGGATAATCGCAGAAAGACATGGTTTACCTCGTGAAGCTTTCGGTTTTCGACATGACAGAGAAAGCACTAGGCTTTTCCGACATCATAAATCCCCAGTTTGATTACAAACAAGTTGAGAGAACAAATGTTGAGATTATGAGTGTAAGACACTGTTATCATGACCACACGAGAATGAGGTTTTGAAGTGAAACACAAACCTGTGGATATCACAAGAAAAATGTGTTAAGCATTTGCCCTTCCTTCAAATATAAGTGCCGCAAGAGGTGAGCCAGGATATGGATCGCCAGGGCAATCCCTCCAATAGCATATAATTGTACGATTTTGGTGTTTAGTCAAAAAAACTGGGCATGTATGGTAGAAGTATACGTTAGAAAGATATTGAGTGATCAACCCACATAGCTCCCATCAATTTCGACCTCTAGCTTGATTGTTGCAAACGATTTGCATTATTTCGATAACTCGTTGTTGCAGTCATGGATCTCCAATTTTTCCAGCGAAGGTGGGAGGCCCTCATTTGGAAGCCCTGCGATGAGATTACAATCTCTAATCTTTAACATATTGAGGGCAGGGTGGACGCGCAGTCGCATAGGAAGATCTACGAGTTCACAATCAATGAATTTGAGTTCTTACAGGGACCTAAGGAGCTGAAGCTCTTTCTTGCTCATCTGTTAGTCTCATTTCATCTGACAAAGTAAGCGTTAGGCTTCGGAGGCATGGATCTCGAGACTTTCCAGTGCAGTGAATAACTTATAGCTATGGCTTGAAATTCCCTCAGTTGGCTCATAACTCTCCAATGAGGTAAGGGAACACAAGGCAGGGGAACCAAGTATTTTCAAATGTTTGAGGTTCACGAGGGACCGCAAGCCCTCTAGTAAGACGAGTGAACTGCAGTACGTAATTTTGAAACATTCCAACGTTGCGCATGAATGCAGCTGTCAAGATTCCATGCTTGAGTTCACAAATAATCCAAAGACCTAAGAGTACCAGGCGATTGCATGACCTCTAATTCGAGGAGCAGATTACACGATTCAATTTTCAAATCTTCCAACGCCGTATAGGAATCCATCTGTAGATATTCCAAAGTTCCTTCAATTAGTTGTAATTTTCTAAGGCATGTGAGGTTCCCCCAAAGCAGGGCTGCATATTTTTGGCGATAATCAACCCATACAAGTTGATAGTGATTGCGGGAACAAACATCTTCCCTTTTCTTGGGCATCTTCATCAAGGGACGTAAACCGGACATCGCCTTCTCTGCAGTACCAGATTTTCAAACTCTTCATAAAGATAAGCTGACTTAAACCTTTGAAAGAAATAGATGTCATGCTTTTGCATGACAATATCTTCAAATATTTTATATCCTAAAGATTATTGAATGCCAAAATTTTGTCATTGAGTGCCATCATCTCATGGGGAGTCCATATCTGTAAAGCTTTAATGTTTCCATGAAAGATCCCTACATGCATTGATAGAATTGTTGAAGCACTAGTGCTTATTAGAGTAGTTTAGAATATGTGGCTGAAGGCAAAAGGGGGTTCTGTAGTTGCAAACGAGGACAACCGACCATAAAGAGTTTCCTTGAGCTGGGCAACGATGACTTATGTTCACTTTGGCAGTTATAACCTTTCTGAAATAGATCAAACAACTCAAGTGTAGAGCACCTCCAGATCTCCAACACCCTTAAACTAGACTTCATGTCCCCCATAGAAGTACTGGACATCTTTGTAAATTTGGCATTCCATCTAAAACCAACTCCTCCAATGACGGAACCAAGATTTATCTTACCCTCTGCATGTTGCTCAACGTCAACCTTTTAAGAAACCAAAGCATTTCTAAAGATGGAAGTATTCCCCATTCTCTGCAATCCTCTAGATGAACCGTATGATATGACTTAAAGAAAGCAACATCCAATACTTGAAGATGGAAAATTTGCAAAAACATGATACAAAGCCTTCTTCTCAGTATGACCATCCTGAATTTTTAGATACTAAAAAATTGTAGGATTTTCCAAGCTACAGAGAAAGGACAAAGGAATGTTTTCAAGACATCTTGGAATGCTTTGAAGAAAAAGGAGTCGTATTCCCAATCTTCGCTCTCTCACCAATGTCCCCAAGTCAATAAGTATTATCATCGCTTCTCCTCCAAACTCTAATTTGAATGGTGACATTTTACAAATTAACTCCTGACAAAGAAATCAGTAGTTGTAAAGCCATATAAAACAATATGAGCAGAATTTTCACTTGACTATTCTGCAAATTAACTATTTTCTCTTACAATCTTCCTATCTAATCCTAAATTTACGATGAATGGGATCGATATATTGGCACCGTATCTACAATGACGAACAAAATATTAGTCTCGAAGTGAGTTAAAAGATATAACAATTGTACTAAACTTTCATACTTACTTTGATTTTATTATATAAAATTATAAAGTTAAATATTGTATTTAAATTTGTATTTAGTCACAATTAATAATAACATTTTGATATAAATTTTTATCATCTACCATTGAAAGATGCACCATACACACACACCAAACTAAACATAAATAGTATCATGTAGCCAAAAAGTTTTTGTTTACAAATAAAATCTCTTAAAATATATGTTGGAACCCCTTAAACTCTAAAAATAAAAATAATGAAACCTCATAGTGTCACCGATTATTGTATGAAATTCACGTCATATTATAGTGTATGTATGTGCGTTATTGTGCATATTTTAACATTCTTAGATATCCCGAGACTGATACATAAAGCATGCAATTTTACAAATATCCCAAGAGTGGCTTCTGGTGTAATAGCCACACACAAATAAAATATAGTATATAATGTTTTTATGAAGAGATTATCACCTAATAGCTGGCAAGATGCTTTAGCTGTGATCAAATGTGGTTTACCTATTCATGTTGGGCAAATTGTGTCTGAATTGAGTTTGTTATTGAAATATGATTGATTTTAATAACAAATCACATACAAAATTGGAAGTGCATTTAGCCCCCAATGATATTTTGGTGTTGATGATAATGTGGTTTGTGAGACTAATGTCGGTTATTAAGTTTATCTCGGGACATTGGTCTCTTGATGACTTTATATGGAGTTGGTTGACCCACACTTCAAAAAGAAAATGGGTGCCGGTTCTTCCGAAGACTCAAAGGTTTTATTGTTTTCTTTGGAGTCATAGGATAACTGCACTATAAAAAGGAGTTGAGGTGATTGCATAAGAATGGGGATCATGCAAAACATATATACCAAGGCATCACATTCTTACCGCAAAGATAATTGTTTAAAACACTCCTAATATGATTACACGAACATTTTCTAAAAGTTGTGTGAACATTATTTTTACACTGCATAAACATTTTCTAAATTCATGATGCACATTTAAAAAATAGCTAATAAAATATATTTGGAGTACTTCAAAATATAATCAAAAATACAAAAGAACCAAAAGAAAAAACAGATAAAGCAACTAACATGCAAATGAAACAACGTGGTACCGGGCCGGACCAATAGCTTGTCGCTTGAGGAGAGGGGATGCTCGCATGCCTGCACACATCGAATGGATAGGGCGAGGCCCACATGCGAGAAAATTGGGTCGGCCCACTTTGGCGTTTGCTAACCTGCTGAAGAATTCTTTTCGGTTTTCCGCTGTTTTTTTCCTGATATTTGATTTGTTGCATTGCTGCAATGTATTTTTCTTTCTATTGTGACTTTTTGTTTCATTTTTTCATGCTGTTTCGTTTGCAGTATCATTCGCTCGCTGCGAGCGAGACAAAGCCCCTCCTCAAAAAAACTGTTAGGCATGTGTTAACCAGCAAGCGAGCGAGAGCTCCTAGCTGACACGTGCCAAATAGAACTATCTACGGTAGTTCTATATGGGCAGCCAATGTGGGCTTTTCCCCAACATTCTTGCACGGTTTTCTTATGGTTTTCTAGGATGGATTTTATTCTTTTATAATTTAAATTTCTATTATTTAAAAAATTCTTAATAATTTTTAAAATTCATGAACTTTGCAAGTTCATGAATGTTTTTCAATTTCACAATTTTTAAGAGAATACAGGATCATTTTTTAATTAGTGAACACTTTTTTTGGATTCCTTTAATTCTTTTTGAACGCTTGAATTTTTAAAATTTTGAAAGAAAAATAAAGTCAAAGGTGAACCAGCAAGCAAACGTAGGGGTTGTCTGGTTGCTGCCCTGAGAGAAATCTGCCTGGCCAGGAGCAGGCCGGAATATTGTCTGCACCTTGTTTGGTCGGTGCCTCAGGACAATTCGACCAGCCTGACATGAGCATGTCCAACACGTTTAGATCCTCTAGGGTCAGTTTAGCCTGAACTAACCAACTCTAACTCTAACTGCAGCATCCAAACAGGGCCATAATTAGTCGGAGCAAGGCCACCAAAATCGAGGCAGAGTAATCAATGTGTGCCCTGTCCTCGCAAAAAAAAAAAGGTGTGCCCTGTCGGGCGCTCATTTTTTCAGGCAGGTTGCTTACGTAGTGAAGCAAACAATACCATAGTACACTCTGAAGCGGACGAAGGAGTCAGCTAACGCAATCCAAGGTGCCTAAATCGTTGGCAGGCACTCCGTATGGCAATATTTTTTTGGGAAACGACCGACTTGAGTAAATCTCAATAAAAAGTTTTACATAATCTCAATAAAAAGTCACCTGAAGCTAACTCCTTCAGCCTCTGCACAATCTGGGTCTCAGAGATCTCTCTTCTGGTAACTTTGATAATCCCAGTGGTCAGACTTTGCGTCTCGTGAGGAATGTCCCTCGCAGTAGGAGACTCAAAGAACGTGAGCTCAGCACAATACACTCCATACATCATAAGAGACGGTACCTGATCTCGCAAAATCGGACATTCCCCCGAATCATGTGCCGGCTTGCCACAAGTATCACATAGGTCAGCCAGGCACTCAGCAATAAAATGACCCTTCTCTCCACAATGATAGCACATCATTTTGTCCTTCTTGCGCGCCCACTTGGACGCTCTATCCGAGTCATCCCTGTCTGTCGCCTCCACTAACGCTGACACCATGGTCTCATTCCCGGGTATCTCAGCATTAGCGAGAGCCGTCACCACATCCAACGCCTGACCAGACAACACCGGCGCCTCGGCAGCCCCGACGGCGGCCGTCTGCTCAACAGCTACAGGCGGAGGAGGCTGTCGTTGATGGAACCGGCCACCTCGACCTCGACCACCACGATGACCGCGGTAACCGCCCCGCTGCCGGTAGTCAGGGCCAGATGCCCCCTCGACAAAACCGCCCAGAGGACCGAGAAAAGGTCTCTCGGCGGTACCATCACTCTGCCAAGCGTATCCGCGGCCACCACCCGTCGATGAGGATCCGCGATGCTCCAGGAACATCCGGGGGTGAGGACCGGATATCTGGTGGCTGATGTCCAGAACCGTGCAAATTTTGTGCTCCAGGAGCCGGATCTGGCTTGGGGCCCGGATGTCCGACCCGATGGCCCGGATGTCCGGCCCGACGATTCCAGATCGGCATTTGGACTTCGAACTCGATTTGGGGGCGGAAATTGATGATTTCGGGGGCAAAATTTGACGAATTTCATGGATGGAAGGTGGGGAAACTTGGGGATATGCTAGATCCACTCGAAACCAAGCAAATCCATGGATCAAAATCAACAAAACATCATCAAACCAAAAAATCACAAAAAGAATTTGGGGGCTATTTTTGGTGGGGATTTTTGAATTTAGGACGAAATCAACAAAATTAGGCTAGAAAAACAAGGGGTAGGGGCTCCAAATTCGTGATCAACCTTGCTCTGATCCAAGATGATGTAGGGTAGAACCCTAGATGCCCGATCTTTCACGAAATGGAGGGGATCCCGTGAAGAACACGAAGAACATAAGGGGCAACACGAGGGGAAACAAGAGGAACACTCAAGAACAAGTCCTACATCCACTAGACAATCAAACACACAAGATCCACAAGGTACATGAACAACAAAGGGAAAGATACAAGGTAAAGTTCATCCCAAATCCAAAGGAGATGGGGGCTTGACGATCTATATAGATCCTTCCCCGAAGGGGTCTTGATATCCCTTGGGATCTTCTCCGAGGAGTTCTTGGCCTCCAATGGAGCAGTCTCTCTCTCTCAAGAGGAGAAGGTAGGAGCAAAGCTTACATAGAAATGAGCTATCACTTTGCTAACCCTAGAAAGGAGGTGGAGGTGGAGTATATATAGGCAAGTCCGCGAAGGGGTAAGTGAGAGGGGGGAATACATGGGCCTCAGGCCTTGTCCCTGCGCGTAGGTAGGCGCCGGATGTCCGGCTGGGGGCCAGATGTCCAGCCGTTCATGGGGCACTCGATGTCCGGGGCACTCGCCGGATATCCGGCCTGGCGGTGGCCGTTCCAGTCCTTCTCTGGATAGTCGTTGCCGGATTTCCGGGGGAAGGCAACGGATGTCCGGTTGTTGGCAGGGTGCCGGATGTCCGGGCACACAGGCTAAATGTCCGATCGCTGATGTCGTTGGCCATCTGTTGGGCAGCTCCTGCGCGGCTCTGTCTTCTTCCGTCGTCACTTCCAGGCTTCCCACGCAGATGGTGTAGTTGTTCCTTGGCGCTTGCACTCCTCCTTGTCGTCCGTGAAGCTCTGATAATACCAATGCATGCACACGAGAGAATTGTCAAGTAGTATACCATCCTCGAAAGGGTCAAGTGAGCACGTGTAAAGGAGATGATTCACCTTTGTGTATGTGAAGTAGATGTCGCACGTGTCACCCGCCGAACGGACTCTTGCCATGGTGATGTCCATAGGATGCTCCGCATCAACTCCCTTGGTGCGCCAGCCTAGGGGAGGAGGAGTCCTCATCCCTCTCCAAATCGCCCCCCTTTAACTTGTCATATAAGCTAGGGGGCGCCACCAACAATTATTGGGCCCTATGGGCCAATAAGTGTCTACTGCTAGACCTTTTAGTATTTTCTTTCGCTCACTGATATTGAATAAATTATAAAAGTCTCCAAATCAATATTAGAACCTTTTGTCACCATTTCCCTAAAGAAAGAACCCTTTATCATTCATTAATGTCTCCAGAAACATATTTTACCTATATATCATTTCCCGGTATTCCCTGGTATTCCCCGAAACTCTTCCGGTAACCTTGAAATGCTTTCGGTTTCTCTTGAAACTATTTCTTTTATTCTTTAAATTATTCCGAGAATATTTTCTCATATTTCACATCCACTAATACTCAACATATCAAAATTCCCTTAAATGTGTGACCTGATACGTCTCCAACGTATCTATAAATTGTTCCATGCTATTATATTACTCGTTCTGGATGTTAATGGGCTTTACTTTACACATTTATATCATTTTTGGGACTAACCTACTAACCGGAGGCCCAACCCGTATTGCTGTTTTTTTGCCTATTTCAGTGTTTCGAAGAAAAGGAATATCAAACGGAGTCCAAACGGAATGAATCCTTCGGGAGCGATCTTTTTGGAACAAACGTGATCCAGAGGACTTGGAGTGGAAGTCACAAGGGAGGCGGCCACAAGGGTGCCCGGCGCGCCCCCACCCTCATGGGCCCCTCGAGCATCCACCGACCTACTTCTTCCTCCTATATATACCAATGTACCCCAAAAACATCAGAAGCGACCACGAAAAACTATTTCCACCGCCTTAACCTTCTGTATCCGCGAGATCCCATCTTGGAGCCTTCGCCGGCGCTCCGCCGGAGGGGGAATCGATCACAGAGGGCCTCTACATCATCTCCAAGGCCTCTCCGATGAGTTGTGAGTAGTTTACCACAGACCTTCCGGTCCATAGTTATTAGCTAGATGGCTTCTTCTCTCTCTTTGAATCTCAATACAATGTTCTCCTTGATCTTCTTGGAGATCTATTTGATGCAACTCTTTTTGCAGTGTGTTTGTCGAGATCCGATGAATTGTGGGTTTATGATCAAGTTTATCTATGAGAAATATTTGCATCTCCTCTGAATTCTTTTATGTGTGATTAAGTTATCTTTGCAAGTCTCTTCGAATTATCAGTTTGGTCTGGCCTACTAGATTGATCTTTCTTGCAATGGGAGAAGTGCTTAGCTTTGGTTCAATCTTGCGGTGTCCTTTCCCAGTGACAGCAGGGGCGGCAAGGCACATATTGTATTGTTGTCATTGAGGGTAAAAAGATGGGGTTTATATCATATTGCATGAGTTTATCCCTCTACATCATGTCATCTTTCTTAATGCTTTACTCTGTTCTTTATGAACTTAATACTCTAGATGCATGCTGGATAGCGGTCGATGTGTGGAGTAATAGTAGTAGATGCAGGCAGTGTTGGGGAACATTGCAGAAAATAAAAAAATTCTACGGTTTCACCAAGATCAATCTATGAGTTCATCTAGCAACGAGAGAGAGGAGTGCATCTACATACCCTTGTAGGTCGAGCGGAAGCGTTCAAGAGAACGGGGTTGAGGGAGTCGTACTCGTCGTGATCCAAATCACCGATGATCCTAGTGCTGAACGGACAGCACCTCCGTGTTCAACACACATACGGTTGTGGAAGACGTCTCCTGCTTCTTGATCCAGCAAGGGGGAAGGAGAGGTTGATGAAGATCCAGCAGCACGACGGCGTGGTGGTGGATGCAGCAGTGATCTCGGCAGGGCTTCGCCAAGCTTCTGCGAGAGGGAGAGGTGTAGCAAGGGGAGAGGGAGGTGCCAAGAGCATGGGTGCGGCTGCCCTCCCTCCCCCCTCTTTATATAGGCCTCCTAGGGGGGGCCTAGGAGATGCAATCTCCTAGGGGGGCGGCGGCCAGGGGTGGCCTCCCCCCCAAGCCAGGTGGAGGTGCCCCCACCCCTAGGGTTTTCCAACCCTAGGCGCAGGGGGGCCCAAGGGGGGGGGGCGCACCAGCCCACCAGGGGCTGGTTCCCCTCCCACTTCAGCCCATGGGGCCCTCCGGGATAGGTGGCCCCACCTGATGGACCCCCGGGACCCTTCCGGTGGTCCCGGTACAATACCGTGACCCCCGAAACTTTCCCGATGGCCGAAACCTGACTTCCTATATATAATTCTTTACCTCCGGACCATTCCGGAACTCCTCGTGACGTCCGGGATCTCATCCGGGACTCCGAACACCTTTCGGGTTACTGCATACTCATATCTCTACAACCCTAGCATCACCGAACCTTAAGTGTGTAGACCCTACGGGTTCGGGAGACATGCAGACATGACCGAGACGCCTCTCTGGTCAATAACCAACAGCAGGATCTGGATACCCATGTTGGCTCCCACATGCTCCTCGATGATCTCATCGGATGAACCATGATGTCGAGGATTCAAGCAACCCCATATACAATTCTCTTTGTCAATCGGTACGTTACTTGCCCGAGATTCGATCGTCGGTATCCCAATACCTCATTTAATCTCGTTACTGGCAAGTCACTTTACTCGTACCGTAATGCATGACCCCGTGACCAGACACTTGGTCACATTGAGCTCATTATGATGATGCATTACCGAGTGGGCCCAGAGATACCTCTCCGTCATACGGAGTGACAAATCCCAGTCTCGATTCGTGCCAACCCAACAGATACTTTCGGAGATACCCGTAGTGCACTAGTCACCCAGTTACGTTGTGACGTTTGGCACACCCAAAGCACTCCTACGGTATCTGGGAGTTGCACAATCTCATGGTCTAAGGAAATGATACTTGACATTTGGAAAAGCTCTAGCTAAACGAACTACACGATCTTTGAGCTATGCTTAGGATTGGGTCTTGTCCATCACATCATTCTCCCAATGATGTGATCCCGTTATCAATGACATCCAATGTCCATAGTCAGGAAACCATGACTATCTATTGATCAACGAGCTAGTCAACTAGAGGCTCAGTAGGGACACGTTGTGGTCTATGTATTCACACGTGTATTACGATTTCCGGATAACACAATTATAGCATGAATAATAGACTATTATCATGAACAAAGAAATATAATAATAATCATTTTATTATTGCCTCTAGGGCATATTTCCAACAGTCTCCACTTGCAGTAGAGTCAATCATCTAGTTACATTATGATGAATCGAACACCCATAGAGTTCTGGTGTTGATCATGTTTTGCCCTAGGGAGAGGTTTAGTCAACGGATCCGCTACATTCTGGTCCGTATGTACTTTACAAATATCTATGTCTCCATCTTGAACATTTTCACGAATGGAGTTGAAGCGACGCTTGATGTGCCTGGTCTTCTTGTGAAACCTGGGCTCCTTGGCAAGTGCAATAGCTCCAGTGTTGTCCCAGAAGAGTGAGATCGGCCCTGACGCATTGGATATGACTCCTAGGCCGGTGATGAACTCCTTCACCCAGATTGCTTCATGCGCTGCCTCCGAGGCTGCCATGTATTCCGCTTCACACGTAGATCCGCCACGACGCTTTGCTTGCAACTGCACCAGCTAACTGTCCCACCATTCAAAATATACACGTATCCGGTTTGTGACTTAGAGTCATCCAGATCTGTGTCGAAGCTAGCGTCGACGTAACCCTTTACGATGAGCTCTTCGTCACCTCTCTTAGTCCTTTTCAGGTACTTCAGGATATTCTTGACCGCTGTCCAGTGTTCCTTGCCGGGATTACTTTGGTACCTTCCTACCAAACTTACGGCAAGGTTTACATCAAGTCTGGTACATAGCATGGCATACATAATAGATCCTATGGCTGAGGCATAGGGGATGACACTCATCTCTTCTTTATCTTCTGCCGTGGTTGGGCATTGAGCCGAGCTCAATCTCACACCTTGCAATACAGGCAAGAACCTTTCTTGGACTAATCCATATTGAACTTCTTCAATATCTTATCAAGGTATGTGCCTTGTGAAAGACCTATGAGGCGTCTTGATCTATCCCTATAGATCTTGATGCCTAATATGTAAGCAGCTTCTCCAAGGTCCTTCACTGAAAAACACTTATTCAAGTAGGCCTTAATGCTGTCCAAAAGTTCTATATCATTTCCCATAAAAAGTATGTCATCTACATATAATATGAGAAATGCTACAAAGCTTCCACTCACTTTCTTGTAAACGCAGGCTTCTCCATAAGTCTGCATAAACCCAAACGCTTTGATCATCTCATCAAAGCGAATGTTCCAACTCCGAGATGCTTGCACAAGCCCATAAATGGATCGCTGGAGCTTGCATACCTTGTTAGCATTCTCAGGGTCGACAAAACCTTCCGGCTGCATCATATATAGTTCTTCCTTAAGATGGCCGTTAAGGAATGCCGTTTTGATGTCCATTTGCCATATCTCATAATCATAGTATGCGGCAATTGCTAACATGATTCGGACGGACTTTAGCTTCGCTACGGGAGAGAATGTCTCATCGTAGTCAACCCCTTGAACTTGTCGATAACCCTTAGCGACAAGTCGAGCTTTATAGATGGTAACATTACCATCCGTGTCTGTCTTCTTCTTAAAGATCCATTTGTTTTCTATCGCTCGTCGATCATCGGGCAAGTCTGTCAAAGTCCATACTTCGTTTTCATACATGGATCCTATCTCGGATTGTATGGCTTTAAGCCATTTGTTGGAATCTGGGCCCGCCATCACTTCTTCATAGTTCGAAGGTTCACCGTTGTCTAACAACATGATTTCCAGGACAGGGTTGCCATACCACTCTGGTGTGGAACGTGTCCTCGTGGACCTACGAAGTTTAGTAGTAACTTGATCCGAAGTACCTTGATCATCATCATTAACTTCCTCTTCAGTTGGTGCTGGCACCACAGGAACATCTTCCTGAGCTGCGCTACTCACTGGATCAAGAGGTAGTACTTCATCAAGTTCTACTTTCCTCCCACTTACTTCTCTCGAGAGAAACTCTTTCTCCAGAAAGGACCCGTTCTTGGCAACAAAGATCTTGCCTTCTGATCTGAGGTAGAAGGTATACCCAATGGTTTCCTTAGGGTATCCTATGAATACGCATTTTTCCGACTTGGGTTCGAGCTTTTCAGGTTGAAGTTTCTTGACATAAGCATCGCATCCCCAAACTTTTAGAAACGACAACTTAGGTTTCTTCCAAAACCATAATTCATACGGTGTCGTCTCAACGGATTTAGATGGTGCCCTATTTAAAGTGAATGTAGCTGTCTCTAGAGCGTATCCCCAAAATGATAGCGGTAAATTGATAAGAGACATCATAGACCGCACCATACCCAATGAAGTGCGATTACGACGTTCGAACACACCGTTACGCTGAGGTGTTCCAGGCGGCGTGAGTTGTGAAACGATTCCACATTTGCTTAAGTGCATACCAAATTTGTGACTTAAATATTCTCCTCCATGATCTGATCGTAAGAACTTTATTTTTTGGTCGCGTTGATTCTCTACCTCATTCTGAAATTCCTTGAACTTTTCAAAGGTCTCAGACTTGTGTTTCATCAAGTAGACATACCCATATCTACTCAAGTCGTCAGTGAGAGTGAGAACATAACGATATCCTCCGCGAGCCTCAACGCTCATTGGACCGCACACATCAGTATGTATGATTTCCAATAAGTTGGTTGCTCGCTCCATTGTTCTGGAGAATGGAGTCTTGGTCATTTTGCCCATGAGGCATGGTTCGCATGTGTCAAATGATTCATAATCGAGAGACTCTAAAAGTCCATCAGCATGGAGCTTCTTCATGCGCTTGACACCAATGTGACCAAGGCCGCAGTGCCACAAGTATGTGGGACTATCGTTATCAACTTTACATCTTTTGGTATTCACACTATGAATATGTGTAACATCACGTTCGAGATTCATTAAGAATAAACCATTGACCATCGGGGCATGACCATAAAACATATCTCTCATATAAATAGAACAACCATTATTCTCGGATTTAAATGAGTAGCCATCTCGTATTAAACGAGATCCAGATACAATGTTCATGCTCAAAGCTAGCACTAAATAACAATTATTGAGGTTTAAACCTAATCCCGTAGGTAAATGTAGAGGTAGCGTGCCGACGGCGATCACATCGACCTTGGAACCATTTCCGACACGCATCGTCACCTCGTCCTTCGCCAGTCTCCGCTTATTCCGCAGCTCCTGCTTTGAGTTACAAATATGAGCAACGACACTGGTATCAAATACCCAGGAGCTACTACGAGTACTGGTAAGGTACACATCAATTACATGTATATCACATATACCTTTAGTGTTGCCGGCCTTCTTGTCCGCTAAGTATTTGGGGCAGTTTCGCTTCCAGTGTCCACTTCCCCTGAAATAAAAGCACTCAGTCTCAGGCTTGGGTCCATTCTTTGACCTCTTCCCGGCAACTAGCTTACCGGGCGCGGCAACTCCCTTGCCGTCCTTCTTGAAGTTCTTCTTACCCTTGCCTTTCTTGAACTTACTGGTTTTATTCACCATCAACACTTGATGTTCCTTCTTGATCTCTACCTCCGCTGATTTTAGCATTGAATATACCTCAGGAATGGTCTTTTCCATCCCCCTGCATATTGAAGTTCATCACAAAGCTCTTGTAGCTCGGTGGAAGCGACTGAAGGATTCTGTCAATAACCGCGTCATCCGGGAGATTAACTCCCAGCTGAGTCAAGCGGTTGTGCAACCCAGACATTTTGAGTATGTGCTCACTGACAGAACTATTTTCCTCCATCTTACAACTGAAGAACTTGTCAGAGACTTCATATCTCTCGACCCGGGCATGAGCTTGGAAAACCAGTTTCAGCTCTTCGAACATCTCATATGCTCCGTGTTGCTCAAAACACTTTTGGAGCCCCGGTTCTAAGCTGTAAAGCATGCCGCACTGAACGAGGGACTAATTATCAGCACGAGACTACCAAGCGTTCATAACGTCTTGGTTCTCTGGGATGGGAGCTTCACCTAGCGGTGCTTCTAGGACATAATCTTTCTTTGCAGCTATGAGGATGATCCTCAGGTTCCGAACCCAGTCCGTATAGTTGCTGCCATCATCTTTCAGCTTGGTTTTCTCTAGGAACGCGTTGAAGTTGAGGGTAACGTGGGCCATTTGAGCTGCAAGACATATTGTAAAGATTTTAGACTAAGTTCATGATAATTAAGTTCATGTAATCAAATTATTTAATGAACTCCCACTCAGATTAGACATCCCTCTAGTCATCTAAGTGATACATGATCCGAGTCGACTAGGCCGTGTCCGATCATCATGTGAGACGGACTAGTCATCATCGGTGAACATCTCCATGTTGATCGTATCTTCCATACGACTCATGTTCGACCTTTCGGTCTCTTGTGTTCCGAGGCCATGTATGTACATGCTAGGCTCTTCAAGTTAAACTAAGTGTTTATGCATGTGTAAATCTGTCTTACACCCGTTGTATGTGAACGTTAGAATCTATCACACCCGATCATCACGTGGTGCTTCGAAACAACGAACTTTTGCAACGGCGCACAGTTAGGGGAAACACTTTCTTGAAATTATTATGAGGGATCATCTTATTTACTATCGTCGTTCTAAGTAAACAAGATGCATAAACATGATAAACATCACATGCAATCAAATAGTAGTGACATGATATGGCCAATATCATATAGCTCCTTTGATCTCCATCTTCGGGGCTCCATGATCATCTTCGTCACCGGCATGACACCATGATCTCCATCATCGTGTCTCCATGAAGTTGCTCGCCAACTATTACTTCTACTACTATGGCTAACGGTTTAGCAATAAAGTAAAGTAATTACATGGCGTTAAATCATTGACACACAGGTCATACAATAATTAAGACAACTCCTATGGCTCCTGCCGGTTTTCATACTCATCGACATGCAAGTCGTGATTCCTATTACAAGAACATGATCTCATACATCACATATATGTCATTCATCACAACTTTTGGCCATATCACATCACAAAGCAATTGCTGCAAAAACAAGTTAGACGTCCTCTAATTGTTGTTGCATCTTTTACGTGGCTGCAATAGGGTTCTAGCAAGAACTTTTTCTTACCTACGTAAAAGCCACAACGTGATTTGTCAACTTCT
The DNA here is from genome assembly GCF_002162155.2 of Triticum dicoccoides. Taxonomy (NCBI): domain Eukaryota; kingdom Viridiplantae; phylum Streptophyta; class Magnoliopsida; order Poales; family Poaceae; genus Triticum; species Triticum dicoccoides. Next base: position 714,172,529 of record NC_041391.1, read on the forward strand.
ATTTACCCTTCATAAGGACCCTTTTCATCAAATCAGCTCCAACTAAAGTGGGAGAGACAGACATCCGCTAGCCACCTTATGCAACTAGTGCATGTCAGTCGGTGGAACCTGTCTCACGTAAGCGTACGTGTAAGGTCGGACCGGGCCGCTTCATCCCACAATACCACTGAAGCAAAATAAGACTAGTAGTGGCAAGAAAGTTGACAACATCTACGCCCACAACAAAGTTGTGTTCTACTCGTGCAAAGAGAACTACGCATAGACCTAGCTCATGATGCCACTGTTGGTGAACGTTGCAGAAAATAAAAAAATTCTACGGTTTCACCAAGATCAATCTATGAGTTCATCTAGCAACGAGAGAGAGGAGTGCATCTACATACCCTTGTAGATCGAGCGGAAGCGTTCAAGGGAACAGGGTTGAGGGAGTCGTACTCGTCGTGATCCAAATCACCGATGATCCTAGTGCTGAACGGACAGCATCTCCGTGTTCAACACACGTACGGTTGGGAAAGATGTCTCCTCCTTCTTGATCCAGCAAGGGGGGAGGAGAGGTTGATGAAGATCCAGCAGCACGACGGCGTGGTGGTGGATGCAGCAGTGATCTCGGCAGGGCTTCGCCAAGCTTCTGCGAGAGGGAGAGGTGTAGCAAGGGGAGAGGGAGGCGCCAAGAGCATGGGTGCGGCTTCCCTCCCTTCCCTCCTCTTTATATAGGCCTCCTAGGGGGGCTAGGAGATGCAATCTCCTAGGGGGGCGGCGGCCAGGGGGTGGCTTCCCCCCAAGCCAGGTGGAGGCGCCCCCACCCCTAGGGTTTCCCAACCCTAGGCGCAGGGGGGCCCAAGGGGGGCGCACCAGCCCACCAGGGGCTGGTTCCCCTCCCACTTCAGCCCATGGGGACCTCCGGGATAGGTGGACCCCCGGGACCCTTCCGGTGGTCCCGGTACAATACCGGTGACCCCCGAAACTTTCCTGATGGCCGAAACCTGACTTCCTATATATAATTCTTTACCTTTGGACCATTCCGGAACTCCTCGTGACGTCTGGGATCTCATCCGGGACTCCTAACACCTCTCGGGTTACTGCATACTCATATCTCTACAACCCTAGCGTCACCGAACCTTAAGTGTGTAGACCCTACGGGTTCGGGAGACATGCATACATGACCGAGACGCCTCTCTGGTCAATAACCAACAGCGGGATCTGGATACCCATGTTGGCTCCCACATGCTCCTCGATGATCTCATCGGATGAACCACGATATCGAGGATTCAAGCAACCCCGTATACAATTCCCTTTGTCAATCGGTACGTTACTTGCCCGAGATTCAATCATAGGTATCCCAATACCTTATTTAATCTCGTTACCGGCAAGTCACTTTACTAGTACCATAATGCATGATCCCGTGACCAGACACTTGGTCACATTGAGCTCATTATGATGATGCATTACCGAGTGGGCCCAGAGATACCTCTCCGTCATACGGAGTGACAAATCCCAGTCTCGATTCGTGCCAACCCAACAGATACTTTCGGAGATACCCGTAGTGCACCTTTATAGTCACCCAGTTACGTTGTGAAGTTTGGCACACCCAAAGCACTCCTACGGTATCCGGGAGTTGCACAATCTCATGGTCTAAGGAAATGATACTTGACATTTGGAAAAGCTCTAGCTAAACGAACTACACGATCTTTGAGCTATGCTTAGGATTGGGTCTTGTCCATCACATCATTCTCCCAATGATGTGATCCCGTTATCAATGACATCCAATGTCCATAGTCAGGAAACCATGACTATCTGTTGATCAATGAGCTAGTCAACTAGAGGCTCACTAGGGACACGTTGTGGTCTATGTATTCACACGTGTATTATGATTTCCGGATAACACAATTATAGCATGAATAATAGACTATTATCATGAACAAAGAAATATAATAATAACCATTTTATTATTGCCTCTAGGGCATATTTCCAATAGGCAGGAGTCGGTCTACTTGTCACGGACGTGATGCCTATATACATGATCATGCCTAGATAATCTCATAATTATTCGCTTTTCTATCAATTGCTCGACAGTAATTTGTTCACCCATCGTAATACTTATGCTATCTTGAGAGAAGCCACTAGTGAAACCTAGGGCCCTCGGGTCTATCTCTTATCATATAAGCTTTCTATCTACTTTTATTTGCATCTTTACTTTTCCAATCTATATCATAAAATACCAAAAATATATTTATCTTATCATATTATGTCTATCAGATCTCACTTTCGCAAGTGGCCTTGAAGGGATTGACAACCCCTTTATTGCGTTGGTTGCGAGTTCTTGTTTGTGTAGGTGCGTGGGACTTTTGAGGAGCCTCCTACTCGATTGGTACCTTGGTTCTCAAAAACTGAGGGAAATACTTACGCTACTATTGCTGCATCACCCTTTCCTCTTCAAGGAAAACCAACGCAAGCTCAACACGTAGCAAGAAGGATTTCTGCCGCCGTTGCCGGGGAGGTCTTCGCTCAAGTCAAGACATACCAAGTACCCATCACAAACTCATCTCCCTCGCACTTACATTATTTGCCATTTGCATCTCGTTTTCCTCTCCCCCACTTCACCTTTGCCGTTTTATTCGCCCTCTCTTTCCCAATCTCCTCTCTCTTTCGCTTGCCTTTTTGTTTGCTTGTGTGTTGGATTACTTGTTGTGCTAGCGCAAGATAATACCAAATTATGTGATTTTTCCAATACCAATAATAATGATTTCCTTAGTACTCCGATTGCTCCTCTTAATGATGTTGAGTCTTGTGAAATCTATGCTGCTTTGCTGAATCTTGTTATGAAAGATCAATTCTCCGGCCTTCCAAGTGAAGATGCCGCTACCCATCTAAACAACTTTGTTGATTTGTGTGAGATGCAAAAGAAGAAAGATACGGATAATGATATTGTTAAATTGAAGTTATTTCCATCACTTAGAGATCGTGCTAAAGTTTGGTTTCGTCTTTGCCTAAGAATAGTATTGATTCATGGAATAAGTGCAAAGATGCTTTTATCTCTAAGTATTTTCCGCCCGCTAAGATCATCTCTCTTAGGAACGATATTATGAATTTTAAACAACTTGATCATGAGCATGTTGCCCAATCTTGGGAAAGAATGAAATTGATGGTTCGCAATTGCCCTACTCATGGTTTGAATTTATGGGTGATCATAAAAAAAATTATCCCGGATTGAATTTTGCTTCTAGAAATCTTTTAGATTCGGCCGCGGGAGGCATGTTTATGGAAATCACGATAAGCTACTAAACTCCTTGATAACATTATGGCTAATTATTATCAATGGCATACCGAAAGATCTACTAGTAAAAAAGTGCATGCTATAGAAGAAATTAATGTTTTGAGTGGCAAGATGGATGAACTTATGAAATTGTTTGCTACTAAGAGTGCTTCTATTGATCCCAATGATATGCCTTTGTCTACTTTGATTGAGAATAACAATGAATCTATGGATGTGAATTTTGTTGGTAGGAATAATTTTGGTAACAATGCTTATAGAAGAAACTTTAATCCTAGACCGTTCCCTAGTAATTCCTCTAATAATTATGGAAATTCCTACAATAGTTCTTATGGTAATTTTAATAAGATTCCCTCTGATTTTGAGAATAGTGTGAAAGAATTTATGATCTCTCAAAAGAATTTTAATGCCATGCTTGAAGAAAAACTGCTTAAAGTTGATGATTTGGCTAGGAACATTGATAGACTTTCGCTTGATGTTGATTCTTTGAAACTTAGATATACTCCTCCTAAGCATGATATTAATGAGTCTCTCAAAGCTATGAGAATTTCCATTGATGAGTGCAAAGAAAGAACCGCTAGATTGCGTGCTAAGAAAGATTGCTTTGTAAAGGCGTGTTCTTCTAGTTTCCATGAAAATAACGATGAAGATCTTAAAATTATTGATGTGTCCCCTATTAAATCTTTGTTTTGCAATATGAATCTTAATAATGATGGGACTGGAGATGAGTCAACTTTAGTTAAAAGGCGTCCCAATGATTCGGATTTCTTGGATCTTGATGCTAAATTTGGTAAAAGTGGGATTGGAGAGATCGAGACTTTAAATAGCATTGAACCCACTATCTTGGATTTCAAGGAATTTAATTATGATAATTTTTATTTAGAAGGTTGAATTTCCTTGTTGAAATCCATTGTGAATTCTCCTCATGCTTATAGTCAAAATAAAGCTTTTACCAAACATATTGTTGATGCCTTGATGCAATCTTATGATGAAAAACTTAATTTGGAAGTTTCTATACCTAGAAAACTTAATGATGAGTGGTAACCTACTATAAAGATTAAAATTAAAGATCATGAGTGTTATGCTTTGTGTCATTTGGGTGCTAGTGTTTCCACAATTCTGAAAACTCTATGTGATATTCTAGGTTTCCATGATCTTGATGATTGCTCTTTAAATTTGCACCTTGCGGATTCCACCATTAAAAAGCCAATGGGAAGGATCAATGATGTTATCATTGTTGCAAATAGGAATTTGTTGCCCGTGGATTTTATCGTTCTTGACATAGATTGCAATCTTTCATGTCCTATTATTCTTGGTAGACCTTTTCTTAAAACGATTGGTGCGATTATTGATATGAAGGAAGGGAATATTATATTCCAATTTCCATTAAGGAAAGGCATTGAGAACTTTCCAAGAAAGAAAGTCAAATTACCTTATGAATCTATCATGCGAGCTACTTATGAATTAAGTGCCAAAGATGGCACTACTTAGATCTATCCTCGCTTTTATGCCTGGCTAGGGGTGTTAAACGATAGCGCTAGTTGGGAGGCAACCCAATTTTATCTTTGTTTTTGTTTTTGCTTCTGTTTAGTAATAAATTTATCATCTACCTTCTGTTTAGATGTGTTTTCATGTTTTAATTAGTGTTTGTGCCAAGTAGAACCTATAGGATAACCTATGGTGATAGTTAATTTGATTCTGCTGAAAAACAGAAACTTTGCGCTCACAAAAATAATTTTGGTAATTCACAGAAACGTGCTTTTGCGTTGATTTTTTTCTGTAGATCAATAGAGAAATTGCCCAGGACTTCCTATTTTGTTAGGATTTTTAGAGTTCCAGAAGTATTCGATAGTTACAGGTTGCTACAGACTGTTCTGTTTTTGACAGATTCTGCTTTTCGTGTGTTGTTTGCTTATTTTGATGCATCTATGGCTAGTATGTAGGGGTATGAACCATAGAGAACTTGGAATACAGTAGGTTTAACACCAATATAAGTAAAGAATGAGTTCATTACAGTACCTTATGTGGTGGTTTTTCTTTCTTGCACTAACGGAGCTTATGAGATTTCCTGTTGAGTTTTGTGTTGTGAAGTTTTCAAGTTTTGGGTAAAGATTTGATGAATTATGGAATAAAGAAGTGGCAAGATCCTAAGATTGGGGATGCCCATGGCACCCAAAGATATTCAATAATAGCCAAAATCCTAAGCTTGGGGATGCCCCGGAAGGCATCCCCTCTTTCATCTTCGTCTATCGGTAACTTTACTTGGAGCTATATTTTTATTCGCCACATGATATGTGTTTTGCTTGAAGCGTCTTGTATGATATTAGTCTTTTCTTTTTAGTCTACCACAATCATCCTTGATGTACACACCTTTTGGGAGAAACCCACATGATTGGAATTTATTAGAATACTCTATGTGCTTCACTTATATCTTTTGAGCTAGATAGTTTTTGCTCTAGTGATTCACTTATATCCTTCAGAGCACGGCAATGGCTTAATTTTGTAGAAATTGTTAATCTCTCATTCTTCACTTATATTATTTTGAGAGTCTCTTAGAACAGCATGGTATTTGCTATGGTTATAAAATTGGTCCTAGAATGATGGGCATCCAAGTTGGGTATAATAAAAACTATCATAGGAAGTGAATTGGATGCTATGATCAATTTGATACTTGATAATTGTTTTGAGATATGGAGGTAGTGATATTAGAGTCATGCTAGTTGGGTGATTATGAATTTAAAGAATGCTTGTGTTGAAGTTGGCAAGTCCCGTAGCATGCACGTATGGTAAAAGTTGTGTAACAAATTTGAAACATGATGTGTTCTTAGATTGTGCATCCTTATGAGTGGCGGTCGGGGACGAGCGATGGTATTTTCCTACCAATCTATCCCCCTAGGAGCATGCGCGTAGTGCTTGTCTTTTGATGACTTGTAGATTTTTGCAATAAGTATATGAGTTCTTTTGAGTAATGTTGAGTCCATGGATTATACGCACTCTCATCCTTCTATCATTGCTAGACTCTTCGGTACCGTGCATTGCCCTTTCTCACCTTGAGAGTTGGTGCAAACTTGGCCGGTGCATCCAAACCCCGTGATACGATACGCCCTATCACACATAAACCTCCTTATATCTTCCTCAAAACAGCCACAATACCTACCTATTATGACATTTCCATAGCCATTCCGAGATATATTGCCATGCAACTTTCCACCGTTCTGTTCCATTTTTTTATGACACACTTTATCATTTTCATATTGCCTTGCATGATCATGTAGTTGACATCGTATTTGTGGCAAAGCCACCATGTATATTTTTCATACATGTCACTCTTGATTCGTTGCCCATCCTGGTACACCACCGGAGGCATTCATATAGAGTCATATCTTGTTCTAGTTTTGGGTTGTAATTCATGAGCTGTAAATAAATAGAAGTGTGATGATCATCATTATTAGAGCATTGTCCCCAAATAAAAAAAAGAAAAGAAAGGCCAAAAGAAAAAAAGGAAAGGCCAAGGGAAAAAAAGAAAAAGAAAAAAAGGAAGAAAGCCAAAAAGAAAAAAACGAAGGGCCAAAAGGAAAAAAAGAAAATAAAATAAAAAGGGGGCAATGTTACTATCTTTTTCCACACTTGTGCTTCAAAGTAGCACCATGTTCTTCATATAGAGAGTCTCATATGTTGTCACTTTCATATACTAGTGGGGATTTTTCATTATAGAACTTGGCTTGTATATTCCTATGATGGGCTTCCTCAAAATGCCGTAGATCTTCGTGAGCAAGCAAGTTGGATGCACACCCACTAATTTCTTTTGTTGAGCTTTCATACATTTATAGCTCTAGTGCATCGTTGCATGGAAATCCCTCCTCCAGTCGCTTCCACCAAGCTACAAGAGCTTTGTGATGAACTTCAATATGCAGGGGAAAAGACCATTCCTGAAGTATTTGCTATGCTGAAATCAGCAGAGGTAGAAGTCAGGAAGGAACATCAAGTGTTGATGGTTAATAAAACCACTAAGTTCAAGAAAGGCAAGGGGAAAAAGAACTTCAAGAAGGACGGCAAGGAGGTTGCCGCGCCCGGCAAGCAAGCTGCCGGGAAGAAGCCAAAGAATGGACCCAAGCCCGAGACTGAGTGCTTTTATTGCAAGGGAAGCGGTCACTGGAAGCGGAACTGCCCTAAGTACTTAGCGGATAAGAAGGCCGGCAAAACAAAAGGTATATGTGATATACATGTAATTGATGTGTACCTTACTAGTGCCCGTAGTAGCTCCTGGGTATTTGATACCGGTGCAGTTGCTCACATTTGTAACTCAAAGCAGGGGCTGCGGAATAAGCGGAAACTGGCAAAGGACGAGGTGACGATGCGCGCCGGGAATGGTTCCAAGGTCAATGTGGTCGCCGTCGGCACGCTACCTCTGCATCTCCCTTCGGGATTAGTTTTAAACCTTAATAATTGTTATTTAGTGCCAGCTTTGAGCATGAACATTGTATCGGGATCTCGTTTAATTCGAGATGGCTACTCTTTTAAATCTGAGAATAATGGTTGTTCCATTTTTTTGAGAGATATGTTTTATGGTCATGCTCCTATGGTGAATGGTTTATTCTTTATGAATCTCGAACGTGATGCTACACATGTTCATAATGTGAGTACCAAAAGAAGTAAGGTTGATAATGATAGTCCCACATACATGTGGCACTGCCGCCTTGGTCACATAGGTGTCAAACGCATGAAGAAGCTCCATGCTGATGGACTTTTAGAGTCTCTTGATTATGAATCATTTGACACATGCGAACCATGCCTTATGGGGAAAATGACCAAGACTCCGTTCTCAGGAACAATGGAGCGAGCAACCGACTTATTGGAAATCATACATACTGATGTGTGCGGTCCAATGAGTGTTGAGGCTCGCGGTGGCTATCGTTATGTTCTCAACCTCACTGATGATTTGAGTAGGTATGGGTATATCTACTTAATGAAACACAAGTCTGAAACCTTTGAAAAGTTCAAGGAATTTCAGAGTGAGGTTGAAAATCAACGTGATAGGAAAATCAAGTTTCTACGATCAGATCGTGGAGGAGAATACTTGAGTCACGAGTTTGGCACACACTTAAGAAAATGTGGAATAGTTTCACAACTCACGCCGCCTGGAACACCTCAGCGTAATGGTGTGTCCGAACGTCGTAATCGCACTCTATTAGATATAGTGCGATCTATGATGTCTCTTACCGATTTACCGCTATCCTTTTGGGGCTATGCTTTAGAGACTGTCGCATTCACTTTAAATAGGGCTCCGTCGAAATCCGTTGAGACGACACCGTATGAATTATGGTTTGGGAAGAAACCTAAGCTGTCGTTTCTAAAAGTTTGGGGATGCGATGCTTATGTCAAGAAACTTCAACCTGAAAAGCTCGAACCCAAGTCGGAAAAAATGCGTCTTCATAGGATACCCAAAAGAAACTATTGGGTACACCTTCTACCTCAGATCTGAAGGCAAGATCTTTGTTGCCAAGAATGGTCCTTTCTGGAGAAAGAGTTTCTCTCGAAAGAAGTAAGTGGGAGGAAAATAGAGCTTGATGAAGTATTACCTCTTGAACCGGAAAATGGCGCAACTCAAGAAAATGTTCCTGAGGTGCCTGCACCGACTAGAGAGGAAGTTAATGACAATGATCAAGATACTTCTGATCAAGCCCCTACTGAAATTCCAAGGTCCACAAGGACACGTTCCGCACCAGAGTGGTACGGCAACCCTGTCTTGGAAATCATGCTGTTAGACAACGGTGAACCTTCGAACTATGAAGAAGCGATGGCGGGCCCGGATTCCGACAAATGGCTAGAAGCCATGAAATCCGAGATAGGATCCATGTATGAAAACAAAGTATGGACTTTGACTGACTTGCCCGTTGAGCGGCGAGCCATAGAAAATAAATGGATCTTTAAGAGGAAGACAGACGCGGATGGTAATGTGACCATCTATAAAGCTCGGCTTGTCGCTAAGGGTTATCGACAAGTTCAAGGGGTTGACTACGATGAGACTTTCTCACCGGTAGCGAAGCTGAAGTCCGTCCGAATCATGTTAGCAATTGCCGCATTCTATGATTACGAAATATGGCAAATGGACGTCAAAACGGCATTCCTTAATGGTTTCCTTAAGGAAGAATTGTATATGATGCAGCCGGAAGGTTTTGTCGATCCTGAGAATGCTGACAAAGTGTGCAAGCTCCAACGCTCGATTTATGGGCTGGTGCAAGCATCTCGGAGTTGGAACATTCGCTTTGATGAGATGATCAAAGTGTTTGGGTTTACACAGACTTATGGAGAAGCCTGCGTTTATAAGAAAGTGAGTGGGAGCTCTGTAGCATTTCTCATATTATATGTAGATGACGTACTTTTGATGGGAAATGATATAGAACTCTTGGACAGCATCAAGGCCTACTTGAATAAAAGTTTTTCAATGAAGGACCTTGGAGAAGCTACTTATATATTAGGCATCAAAATCTATAGAGATAGATCGAGACGCCTCATAGGTCTTTCACAAAGCACATACCTTGATAAGATATTGAAGAAGTTCAATATGGATCAATCAAAGAAGGGGTTCTTGCCTGTGTTACAAGGTATGAAATTGAGCTCAGCTCAATGTCCGACCACGGCAGAAGATATAGAAGAGATGAGCGTCATCCCCTATGCCTCAGCCATAGGTTCTATTATGTATGCCATGCTGTGTACCAGACCTGATGTTAACCTTGCCGTCAGTTTGGTAGGAAGGTACCAAAGTAATCCCGGCAAGGAACACTGGACAGCGGTCAAGAATATGCTGAAGTACCTGAAAAGGACTAAGGAAATGTTTCTGGAGATGACGAAGAGCTCGTCGTAAAGGGTTACGTCGACGCTAGCTTCGACACAGATCTGGATGACTCTAAGTCACAAACCAGATACGTGTATATTTTGAATGGTGGGGCAGTAAGCTGGTGCAGTTGCAAGCAAAGCGTCGTGGCGGGATCTACATGTGAAGCGGAGTACATGGCAGCCTCGGAGGCAGCACATGAAGCAATATGGGTGAAGGAGTTCATCACCGACCTAGGAGTCATACCCAATGCGTCGGGGCCGATCAAGCTCTTCTGTGACAACACTGGAGCTATTGCACTTGCCAAGGAGCCCAGGTTTCACAAGAAGACAAGGCACATCAAGCGTCGCTTCAACTCCATTCGTGAAAATGTTCAAGATGGAGACATAGAGATTTGTAAAGTACATACGGACCTGAATATAGCAGATCCGTTGACTAAACCTCTCCCTAGAGCAAAACATGATCAACACCAGAATTCTATGGGTGTTCGATTCATCACAATGTAACTAGATTATTGACTCTAGTGCAAGTGGGAGACTGTTGGAAATATGCCCTAGAGGCAATAATAAAAGCATTATTATTATATTTCCTTGTTCATGATAATTGTATTTATTCATGCTATAATTGTGTTATCCGGAAATCGTAATACATGTGTGAATAACAGACACCGACATGTCCCTAGTGAGCCTCTAGTTGACTAGCTCGTTGATCAACAGATAGTCATGGTTTCCTGACTATGGACACTGGATGTCATTGATAACGAGATCACATCATTGAGAGAATGATGTGATGGACAAGACCCAATCCTAAACATAGCACAAGATCGTATAGTTCGTTTGCTAGAGTTTTCCAATGTCAAGTATCTTTTCCTTAGACCATGAGATCGTGTAACTCCCGGATACCATAGGAGTGCTTTGGGTATGCCAAACGTCACAACGTAACTGGGTGATATAAAGGTAGACTACGGGTATCTCCGAAAGTGTCTGTTGGGTGACATGGATCAAGACTGGGATTTGTCACTCCGTATGACGGAGAGGTATCACTGGGCCCACTCGGTAATGCATCATCATAATGAGCTCAGAGTGACCAAGTGTCTGGTCACGGGATCATGCATTACGGTACGAGTAAAGTGACTTGCCGGTAACGAGATTGAACGAGGTATTGGGATACCGACGATCGAATCTCGGGCAAGTAACATATCGATAGACAAAGGGAATAGCGTACGGGGTTGATAGAATCCTCGACATCATGGTTCATCCGATGAGATCATCGTGGAGCATGTGGGAGCCAACATGGGTATCCAGATCCCGCTGTTGGTTATTGACCAGAGAGTCGTCTCGGTCATGTCTGCTTGTCTCCCGAACCCGTAGGGTCTACACACTTAAGGTTCGGTTACGCTAGGGTTGTAGGGATATGTATATGCAGTAACCCGAATGTTGTTCGGAGTCCCGTATGAGATCCCGGACGTCACGAGGAGTTCCGGAATGGTCCGGAGGTAAAGATTTATATATGGGAAGTCCTGTTTCGGGCATCGGGACAAGTTTCGGGGTTATCGGTATTGTACCGGGACCACCGGAGGGGTCCCGGGGGCCCACCGGGTGGGGCCACCCATCCCCGGGGGCCACATGGGCTGTAGGGGGTGCGCCTTGGCCTGCTTGGGCCAAGGGCACCAGCCCCACAAGGCCCATGCGCCTAGGGTTTCCAAGGGGGAGGAGTCCTACTAGTGGACACAAGGACACGTTCCGCACCAGAGTGGTACGGCAACCCTGTCTTGGAAATCATGTTGTTAGACAACGGTGAACCTTCGAACTATGAAGAAGCGATGGCGGGCCCGGATTCCGACAAATGGCTAGAAGCCATGAAATCCGAGATAGGATCCATGTATGAAAACGAAGTATGGACTTTGACTGACTTGCCCGTTGAACGGCGAGCCATAGAAAATAAATGGATCTTTAAGAAGAAGACAGACGCGGATGGTAATGTGACCATCTATAAAGCTCGGCTTGTCGCTAAGGGTTATCGACAAGTTCAAGGGGTTGACTACGATGAGACTTTCTCACCGGTAGCGAAGCTGAAGTCCGTCCGAATCATGTTAGCAATTGCCGCATTCTATGATTACGAAATATGGCAAATGGACGTCAAAACGGCATTCCTTAATGGTTTCCTTAAGGAAGAATTGTATATGATGCAGCCGGAAGGTTTTGTCGATCCTAAGAATGCTGAAAAAGTGTGCAAGCTCCAACGCTCGATTTATGGGCTGGTGCAAGCATCTCGGAGTTGGAACATTCGCTTTGATGAGATGATCAAAGCGTTTGGGTTTACACAGACTTATGGAGAAGCCTGCGTTTACAAGAAAGTGAGTGGGAGCTCTGTAGCATTTCTCATATTATATGTAGATGACATACTTCTGATGGGAAATGATATAGAACTCTTGGACAGCATCAAGGCCTACTTGAATAAAAGTTTTTCAATGAAGGACCTTGGAGAAGCTGCTTATATATTAGGCATCAAAATCTATAGAGATAGATCGAGACGCCTCATAGGTCTTTCACAAAGCACATACCTTGATAAGATATTGAAGAAGTTCAATATGGATCAATCCAAGAAGGGGTTCTTGCCTGTGTTACAAGGTATGAAATTGAGCTCAGCTCAATGTCCGACCACGACAGAAGATATAGAAGAGATGAGCGTCATCCCCTATGCCTCAGCCATAGGTTCTATTATGTATGCCATGCTGTGTACCAGACCTGATGTAAACCTTGCCGTAAGTTTGGTAGGAAGGTACCAAAGTAATCCCGGCAAGGAACACTGGACAGCGGTCAAGAATATCCTGAAGTACCTGAAAAGGACTAAGGAAATGTTTCTCGTTTATGGAGGTGACGAAGAGCTCGTCGTAAAGGGTTACGTCGACGCTAGCTTCGACACAGATCTGGATGACTCTAAGTCACAAACCGGATACGTGTATATTTTGAATGGTGGGGCAGTAAGCTGGTGCAGTTGCAAGCAAAGCGTCGTGGCGGGATCTACATGTGAAGCGGAGTACATGGCAGCCTCGGAGGCAGCACATGAAGCAATATGGGTGAAGGAGTTCATCACCGACCTAGGAGTCATACCCAATGCGTCGGGGCCGATCAAGATCTTCTGTGACAACACTGGAGCTATTGCACTTGCCAAGGAGCCCAGGTTTCACAAGAAGACAAGGCACATCAAGCGTCGCTTCAACTCCATTCGTGAAAATGTTCAAGATGGAGACATAGAGATTTGTAAAGTACATACGGACCTGAATATAGCAGATCCGTTGACTAAACCTCTCCCTAGAGCAAAACATGATCAACACCAGAATTCCATGGGTGTTCGATTCATCACAATGTAACTAGATTATTGACTCTAGTGCAAGTGGGAGACTGTTGGAAATATGCCCTAGAGGCAATAATAAAAGCATTATTATTATATTTCCTTGTTCATGATAATTGTCTTTATTCATGCTATAATTGTGTTATCCGGAAATCGTAATACATGTGTGAATAATAGACACCAACATGTCCCTAGTGAGCCTCTAGTTGACTAGCTCGTTGATCAACAGATAGTCATGGTTTCCTGACTATGGACACTGGATGTCATTGATAACAAGATCACATCATTAGGAGAATGATGTGATGGACAAGACCCAATCCTAAACATAGCACAAGATCGTATAGTTCGTTTGCTAGAGTTTTCCAATGTCAAAGTATCTTTTCCTTAGACCATGAGATCGTGTAACTCCCGCATACCGTAGGAGTGCTTTGGGTATGCCAAACGTCACAACGTAACTGAGTGACTATAAAGGTAGACTACGGGTATCTCCGAAAGTGTCTGTTGGGTGACATGGATCAAGACTAGGATTTGTCACTCCGTATGACGGAGAGGTATCACTGGGCCCACTCGGTAATGCATCATCATAATGAGCTCAGAGTGACCAAGTGTCTGGTCACGGGATCATGCATTACGGTATGAGTAAAGTGACTTGCCGGTAACGAGATTGAACGAGGTATTGGGATACCGACGATCGGATCTCGGGCAAGTAACATATCGATAGACAAAGGGAATAGCGTACGGGATTGATTAAATCCTCGACATCGTGGTTCATCCAATGAGATCATCGTGGAGCATGTGGGAGCTAACATGGGTATCCAGATCCCGTTGTTGGTTATTGACTGGAGAGTCGTCTCGGTCATGTCTGCTTGTCTCCCGAACCCGTAGGGTCTACACACTTAAGGTTCGGTGACGCTAGGGTTATGAAGATATGTATATGCAGAAACCCGAATGTTGTTCGGAGTCCCGGATGAGATCCCAGACGTCACGAGGAGTTCCGGAATGGTCCGAAGGTAAAAAATTATATATAGGAAGTGCTATTTCGGGCATCGGGACAAGTTTCGGGGTTATCGGTATTGTACCGGGACCACCGGAAGGGTCCCGGGGGTCCACCGGGTGGGGCCACCTGTCTCGGGGGGCCACATGGGCTGTAGGGGGTGCGCCTTGGCCTAGATGGGCCAAGGGCACCAGCCCCTATACGCCCATGCGCCTAGGGTTTCCACCATGGAAGAGTCCATGTGGTGGAAGGCACCCCTAGGTGCCTTGGGGGGGAGGGAAACCTCCCCTTGGCCGCCGCCCCCCCTAGTAGATCTCATTTACTAGGGCCGGCGCCCCCCTGGCACCCCTATATATAGTGGGGGGAAGAGGAGGGATTACACACCAGCCCCTGGCGCCTCCATCTCCCCCCGTTACGTCTCTCCCTCGTAGTCTCGGTGAAGCCCTGCTGCTGTGACGCCCTGCATCCACCACCACGCCGTCGTGCTACAGGATCTTCATCAACCTCTCATTTCCCCTTGCTGGATCAAGAAGGAGGAGACGTCTCCCGTCCCGTACGTGTGTTGAACGCGGAGGTGCCGTCCGTTCGGCGCTGGTCATCGGTGATTTGAATCACGTCGAGTACGACTACATCATCACCGTTCTTTTGAACGCTTCCGTGCACGATCTACAAAGGTATGTAGATGCATCTAATCACTCGTTGCTAGATGAACTCCTAGATGATCTTGGTGAAACGAGTAGGAAAATTTTTGTTTTCTGCAACGTTCCCCAACAGTGGCATCATGAGCTAGGTCTATGCGTAGTTCTTCTTGCGCGAGTAGAACACAATTTGTTGTGGGCGTAGATTTGTCAACTTTCTTGCCGTTACTAGTCCTTTCTTGCTTCAGCAGTATTGTGGGATGAAGCGGCCCAGACCAACCTTACACGTACGCTTACGTGAGACCGGTTCCACCGACTAACATGCACTAGTTGCATAAGGTGGCTGGCGGGTGTCTGTCTCTCTCACTTCAGTTGGAGCGGAATCGATGAACAGGGTCCTTATGAAGGGTAAATAGAAGTTGACAAATCACGTTGTGGCTTTAACGTAGGTAAGAAAACGTTCTTGCTAGAACCCTAATTCAGCCACGTAAAACTTGCAACAACAATTAGAGGACGTCTAACTTGTTTTTGCAGCAAGTGGTTTGTGATATGATATGGCCAAAGTTGTGATGAATGATGAATGATCTATATGTGATGTATGAGATGTTCATGCTATTGTAATAGGATTCACGACTTGCATGTCGATGAGTATGACAACCGGCAGGAGCCATAGGAGTTGTCTTTATTCTTTTTATGACCTGCGTGTCATCGAGAAACGCCATGTAAATTACTTTACTTTATTGCTAAACGCGTTAGCCATAGTAGTAGAAGTAATAGTTGGCGAGCAACTTCATGGAGACACGATGATGGAGATCATGATGATGGAGATCATGGTGTCAAGCCGGTGACAAGACGATCATGGAGCCCCAAGATGGAGATCAAAGGAGCTATGTGATATTGGCCATATCATGTCACGTTTATTATTTGATTGCATGTGATGTTTATCATGTTTTGCATCTTGTTTACTTAGAACGACGGTAGTAAATAAGATGATCCCTCACAATAAATTCAAGAAGTGTTCCCCCTAACTGTGCACCATTGCGACAGTTCGCTGTTTTTTTTCACGTGATGATCGGGTGTTTTATTCAGACGTTCACATACAACGGGTGTAAGACAGATTTACACATGCAAACACTTAGGTTAACTTGACGAGCCTAGCATGTACAGACATGGCCTCAGAACACAGAAGACCGAAAGGTCGAGCATGAGTCGTATAGAAGATACGATCAACATGAAGATGTTCACCGACGTTGACTAGTCCGTCTCACGTGATGATCGGACACGGTCTAGTTAAACTCGGATCATGTAATACTTAGATGACTGGAGGGATGTCTAATCTAAGTGGGAGTTCATTAATAATTTGATTAGTTGAACTTAATTATCATGAACTTAGTCTAAATATTTTACAATATCTCTTGTAGATTAAATGGCCAACGTAGTCCTCAATTTCAACGCATTCCTAGAGAAAACCAAGCTGAAAGACGATGGCAGCAACTATACGGACTGGGTCCGGAACCTGAGGATCATCCTCATAGCTGCCAAGAAAGATTATGTCCTACAAGCACCGCTTGGTGACGCACCCGTTCTCCCTGCAGAACAAGATGTTATGAACGCTTGGCAGGCACGTTCCGATGACTACTCCCTCGTTCAGTGCGGCATGCTTTACAGCCTAGAGCCGGGGCTCCAAAAGCGTTTTGAGAGACATGGAGCATATGAGATGTTCGAAGAGCTGAAAATGGTTTTCCAAGCTCATGCCCGGGTCGAGAGATATGAAGTCTCCGACAAATTCTTCAGCTGTAAGATGGAGGAAAACAGTTCTGTCAGTGAGCACATACTCACTATGTCTGGGTTACATAACCGCTTGACTCAGCTGGGAGTTAATCTCCCGGATGATGCGGTCATTGACAGAATCCTCCAGTCGCTTCCACCAAGCTACAAGAGCTTTGTGATGAACTTCAATATGCAGGGGATGGAAAAGACCATTCCTGAAGTATTTGCTATGCTGAAATCAGCAGAGGTAGAAGTCAGGAAGGAACATCAAGTGTTGATGGTCAATAAAACCACTAAGTTCAAGAAAGGCAAGGGTAAAAAGAACTTCAAGAAGGACGGCAAGGAGGTTGCCGCGCCCGGCAAGCAAGCTGCCGGGAAGAAGCCAAAGAATGGACCCAAGCCCGAGACTGAGTGCTGTTATTGCAAGGGAAGCGGTCACTGGAAGCGGAACTGCCCTAAGTACTTAGCGGATAAGAAGGCCGGCAAAACAAAAGGTATATGTGATATACATGTAATTGATGTGTACCTTACTAGTGCCCGTAGTAGCTCCTGGGTATTTGATACCGGTGCAGTTGCTCACATTTGTAACTCAAAGCAGGGGCTGCGGAATAAGCGGAAACTGGCAAAGGACGAGGTGACGATGCGCGTCGGGAATGGTTCCAAGGTCAATGTGGTCGCCGTCGGCACGCTACCTCTGCATCTCCCTTCGGGATTAGTTTTAAACCTTAATAATTGTTATTTAGTGCCAGCTTTGAGCATGAACATTGTATCGGGATCTCGTTTAATTCGAGATGGCTACTCTTTTAAATCTGAGAATAATGGTTGTTCCATTTTTTTGAGAGATATGTTTTATGGTCATGCTCCTATGGTGAATGGTTTATTCTTTATGAATCTCGAACGTGATGCTACACATGTTCATAATGTGAGTACCAAAAGAAGTAAGGTTGATAATGATAGTCCCACATACCTGTGGCACTGCCGCCTTGGTCACATAGGTGTCAAACGCATGAAGAAGCTCCATGCTGATGGACTTTTAGAGTCTCTTGATTATGAATCATTTGACACATGCGAACCATGCCTTATGGGGAAAATGACCAAGACTCCGTTCTCAGGAACAATGGAGCGAGCAACCGACTTATTGGAAATCATACATACTGATGTGTGCGGTCCAATGAGTGTTGAGGCTCGCGGTGGCTATCGTTATGTTCTCAACCTCACTGATGATTTGAGTAGGTATGGGTATATCTACTTAATGAAACACAAGTCTGAAACCTTTGAAAAGTTCAAGGAATTTCAGAGTGAGGTTGAAAATCAACGTGATAGGAAAATCAAGTTTCTACGATCAGATCGTGGAGGAGAATACTTGAGTCACGAGTTTGGCACACACTTAAGAAAATGTGGAATAGTTTCACAACTCACGCCGCCTGGAACACCTCAGCGTAATGGTGTGTCCGAACGTCGTAATCGCACTCTATTAGATATAGTGCGATCTATGATGTCTCTTACCAATTTACCGCTATCCTTTTGGGGCTATGCTTTAGAGACTGTCGCATTCACTTTAAATAGGGCTCCGTCGAAATCCGTTGAGACGACACCGTATGAATTATGGTTTGGGAAGAAACCTAAGCTGTCGTTTCTAAAAGTTTGGGGATGCGATGCTTATGTCAAGAAACTTCAACCTGAAAAGCTCGAACCCAAGTCGGAAAAAATGCGTCTTCATAGGATACCCAAAAAAAACTATTGGGTACACCTTCTACCTCAGATCCGAAGGCAAGATCTTTGTTGCCAAGAATGGGTCCTTTCTGGAGAAAGAGTTTCTCTCGAAAGAAGTAAGTGGGAGGAAAATAGAGCTTGATGAAGTATTACCTCTTGAACCGGAAAATGGCACAACTCAAGAAAATGTTCCTGAGGTGCCTGCACCGACTAGAGAGGAAGTTAATGACAATGATCAAGATACTTCTGATCAAGCCCCTACTGAAATTCGAAGGTCCACAAGGACACGTTCCACACCAGAGTGGTATGGCAACCCTGTCTTGGAAATCATGCTGTTAGACAACGGTGAACCTTCGAACTATGAAGAAGCGATGGCGGGCCCGGATTCCGACAAATGGCTAGAAGCCATGAAATCCGAGATAGGATCCATGTATGAAAACAAAGTATGGACTTTGACTGACTTGCCCGTTGAGCGGCGAGCCATAGAAAATAAATGGATCTTTAAGAGAAAGACAGACACGGATGGTAATGTGACCATCTATAAAGCTCGGCTTGTCGCTAAGGGTTATCGACAAGTTCAAGGGGTTGACTACGATGAGACTTTCTCACCGGTAGCGAAGCTGAAGTCCGTCCGAATCATGTTAGCAATTGCCGCATTCTATGATTACGAAATATGGCAAATGGACGTCAAAACGGCATTCCTTAATGGTTTCCTTAAGGAAGAATTGTATATGATGCAGCTGGAAGGTTTTGTCGATCCTGAGAATGCTGACAAAGTGTGCAAGCTCCAACGCTCGATTTATGGGCTGGTGCAAGCATCTCGGAGTTGGAACATTCGCTTTGATGAGATGATCAAAGCGTTTGGGTTTACATAGACTTATGGAGAAGCCTGCGTTTACAAGAAAGTGAGTGGGAGCTCTGTAGCATTTCTCATATTATATGTAGATGACATACTTTTGATGGGAAATGATATAGAACTCTTGGACAGCATCAAGGCCTACTTGAATAAAAGTTTTTCAATGAAGGACCTTGGAGAAGCTGCTTACATATTAGGCATCAAAATCTATAGAGATAGATCGAGACGCCTCATAGGTCTTTCACAAAGCACATACCTTGATAAGATATTGAAGAAGTTCAATATGGATCAATCAAAGAAGGGGTTCTTGCCTGTGTTACAAGGTATGAAATTGAGCTCAGCTCAATGTCCGACCACGGCAGAAGATATAGAAGAGATGAGCGTCATCCCCTATGCCTCAGCCATAGGTTCTATTATGTATGCCATGCTGTGTACCAGACCTGATGTTAACCTTGCCGTTAGTTTGGTAGGAAGGTACCAAAGTAATCCCGGCAAGGAACACTGGACAGCGGTCAAGAATATCCTGAAGTACCTGAAAAGGACTAAGGAAATGTTTCTCGTTTATGGAGGTGATGAAGAGCTCGTCGTAAAGGGTTACGTCGACGCTAGCTTCAACACAGATCTGGATGACTCTAAGTCACAAACCGGATACGTGTATATTTTGAATGGTGGGGCAATAAGCTGGTGCAGTTGCAAGCAAAGCGTCGTGGCGGGATCTACATGTGAAGCGGAGTACATGGCAGCCTCGGAGGCAGCACATGAAGCAATATGGGTGAAGGAGTTCATCACCGACCTAGGAGTCATACCCAATGCGTCGGGGCCGATCAAGCTCTTCTGTGACAACACTGGAGCTATTGCACTTGCCAAGGAGCCCAGGTTTCACAAGAAGACAAGGCACATCAAGCGTCGCTTCAACTCCATTCGTGAAAATGTTCAAGATGGAGACATAGAGATTTCTAAAGAACATACGGACCTGAATATAGCAGATCCGTTGACTAAACCTCTCCCTAGAGCAAAACATGATCAACACCAGAATTCCATGGGTGTTCGATTCATCACAATGTAACTAGATTATTGACTCTAGTGCAAGTGGGAGACTGTTGGAAATATGCCCTAGAGGCAATAATAAAAGCATTATTATTATATTTCCTTGTTCATGATAATTGTCTTTATTCATGCTATAATTGTGTTATCCGGAAATCGTAATACATGTGTGAATAATAGACACCAACATGTCCCTAGTGAGCCTCTAGTTGACTAGCTCGTTGATCAACAGATAGTCATGGTTTCCTGACTATGGACACTGGATGTCATTGATAACAAGATCACATCATTAGGATAATGATGTGATGGACAAGACCCAATCCTAAACATAGCACAAGATCGTATAGTTCGTTTGCTAGAGTTTTCCAATGTCAAAGTATCTTTTCCTTAGACCATGAGATCGTGTAACTCCCGCATACCGTAGGAGTGCTTTGGGTATGCCAAACGTCACAACGTAATTGGGTGACTATAAAGGTAGACTATGGGTATCTCCGAAAGTGTCTGTTGGGTGACATGGATCAAGACTGGGATTTGTCACTCCGTATGACGGAGAGGTATCACTGGGCCCACTCGGTAATGCATCATCATAATGAGCTCAGAGTGACCAAGTGTCTGGTCACGGGATCATGCATTACGGTACGAGTAAAGTGACTTGCCGGTAACGAGATTGAACGAGGTATTGGGATACCGACGATCGGATCTCGGGCAAGTAACATATCGATAGACAAAGGGAATAGCGTACGGGATTGATTAAATCCTCGACATCGTGGTTCATCCGATGAGATCATCGTGGAGCATGTGGGAGCTAACATGGGTATCCAGATCCCGCTGTTGGTTATTGACCGGAGAGTCGTCTCGGTCATGTCTGCTTGTCTCCCGAACCCGTAGGGTCTACACACTTAAGGTTCGGTGACGCTAGGGTTATGAAGATATGTATATGCAGAAACCCGAATGTTGTTCGGAGTCCCGGATGAGATCCCGGACGTCACGAGGAGTTCCGGAATGGTCCGGAGGTAAAAAATTATATATAGGAAGTGCTATTTCGGGCATCGGGACAAGTTTCGGGGTTATCGGTATTGTACCGGGACCACCGGAAGGGTCCCGGGGGTCCACCGGGTGGGGCCACCTGTCCCGGGGGGCCACATGGGCTGTAGGGCGTGCGCCTTGGCCTAGATGGGCCAAGGGCACCAGCCCCTATAGGCCCATGCGCCTAGGGTTTCCACCATGGAAGAGTCCATGTGGTGGAAGGCACCCCTAGGTGCCTTGGGGGGGAGGGAAACCTCCCCTTGGCCGCCGCCCCCCCCCCCCCTAGTAGATCTCATCTACTAGGGCCGGCGCCCCCCCTGGCACCCCTATATATAGTGGGGGGGAAGAGGAGGGATTACACACCAGCCCCTGGCGCCTCCATCTCCCCCCGTTACGTCTCTCCCTCGTAGTCTCGGTGAAGCCCTGCTACTGTGACGCCCTGCATCCACCACCACGCCGTCGTGCTGCAGGATCTTCATCAACCTCTCCTTTCCCCTTGCTGGATCAAGAAGGAGGAGACGTCTCCCGTCCCGTACGTGTGTTGAACGCGGAGGTGCCGTCCGTTCGGCGCTGGTCATCGGTGATTTGAATCACGTCGAGTACGACTACATCATCACCATTCTTTTGAACGCTTCCGTGCGCGATCTACAAAGGTATGTAGATGCATCTAATCACTCGTTTCTAGATGAACTCCTAGATGATCTTGGTGAAACGAGTAGGAAATTTTTTGTTTTCTGCAACGTTCCTCAACACCAATGATATGCCTTTGTCTACTTTGATTGAGAATAACAATGAATCTATGGATATGAATTTTGTTGGTAGGAATAATTTTGGTAACAATGCTTATAGAAGAAACTTTAATCCTAGACCGTTCCCTAGTAATTCCTCTAATAATTATGGAAATTCCTACAATAGTTCTTATGGTAATTTTAATAAGATTCCCTCTGATTTTGAGAATAGTGTGAAAGAATTTATGATCTCTCAAAAGAATTTTAATGCCATGCTTGAAGAAAAACTGCTTAAAGTTGATGATTTGGCTAGGAACGTTGATAGACTTTCGCTTGATGTTGATTCTTTGAAACTTAGATATACTCCTCCTAAGCATGATATTAATGAGTCTCTCAAAGCTATGAGAATTTCCATTGATGAGTGCAAAGAAAGAAACCGCTAGATTGCGTGCTAAGAAAGATTGCTTTGTAAAGGCGTGTTCTTCTAGTTTCCATGAAAATAACGATGAAGATCTTAAAATTATTGATGTGTCCCCTATTAAATCTTTGTTTTGCAATATGAATCTTAATAATGATGGGACTGGAGATGAGTCAACTTTAGTTAAAAGGCGTCCCAATGATTCGGATTTCTTGGATCTTGATGCTAAATTTGGTAAAAGTGGGATTGGAGAGATCGAGACTTTAAATAGCATTGAACCCACTATCTTGGATTTCAAGGAATTTAATTATGATAATTTTTATTTAGAAGGTTGAATTTCCTTGTTGAAATCCATTGTGAATTCTCCTCATGCTTATAGTCAAAATAAAGCTTTTACCAAACATATTGTTGATGCCTTGATGCAATCTTATGATGAAAAACTTAATTTGGAAGTTTCTATACCTAGAAAACTTAATGATGAGTGGTAACCTACTATAAAGATTAAAATTAAAGATCATGAGTGTTATGCTTTGTGTCATTTGGGTGCTAGTGTTTCCACAATTCTGAAAACTCTATGTGATATTCTAGGTTTCCATGATCTTGATGATTGCTCTTTAAATTTGCACCTTGCGGATTCCACCATTAAAAAGCCAATGGGAAGGATCAATGATGTTATCATTGTTGCAAATAGGAATTTGGTGCCCGTGGATTTTATCGTTCTTGACATAGATTGCAATCTTTCATGTCCTATTATTCTTGGTAGACCTTTTCTTAAAACGATTGGTGCGATTATTGATATGAAGGAAGGGAATATTATATTCCAATTTCCATTAAGGAAAGGCATTGAGAACTTTCCAAGAAAGAAAGTCAAATTACCTTATGAATCTATCATGCGAGCTACTTATGAATTAAGTGCCAAAGATGGCACTACTTAGATCTATCCTCGCTTTTATGCCTAGCTAGGGGTGTTAAACGATAGCGCTAGTTGGGAGGTAACCCAATTTTATCTTTGTTTTTGTTTTTGCTTCTGTTTAGTAATAAATTTATCATCTACCTTCTGTTTAGATGTGTTTTCATGTTTTAATTAGTGTTTGTGCCAAGTAGAACCTATAGGATAACCTATGGTGATAGTTAATTTGATTCTGCTGAAAAACAGAAACTTTGCGCTCACAAAAATAATTTTGGTAATTCACAGAAACGTGCTTTTGCGTTGATTTTTTTCTGTAGATCAATAGAGAAATTGCCCAGGACTTCCTATTTTGTTAGGATTTTTAGAGTTCCAGAAGTATTCGATAGTTATAGGTTGCTACAGACTGTTCTGTTTTTGACAGATTCTGCTTTTCGTGTGTTGTTTGCTTATTTTGATGCATCTATGGCTAGTATGTAGGGGTATGAACCATAGAGAACTTGGAATACAGTAGGTTTAACACCAATATAAGTAAAGAATGAGTTCATTACAGTACCTTATGTGGTGGTTTTTCTTTCTTGCACTAACGGAGCTTATGAGATTTCCTGTTGAGTTTTGTGTTGTGAAGTTTTCAAGTTTTGGGTAAAGATTTGATGAATTATGGAATAAAGAAGTGGCAAGATCCTAAGATTGGGGATGCCCATGGCACCCCAAGATATTCAATAATAGCCAAAATCCTAAGCTTGGGGATGCCCCGGAAGGCATCCCCTCTTTCATCTTCGTCTATCGGTAACTTTACTTGGAGCTATATTTTTATTCGCCACATGATATGTGTTTTGCTTGAAGCGTCTTGTATGATATTAGTCTTTTCTTTTTAGTCTACCACAATCATCCTTGATGTACACACCTTTTGGGAGAAACCCACATGATTGGAATTTATTAGAATACTCTATGTGCTTCACTTATATCTTTTGAGCTAGATAGTTTTTGCTCTAGTGATTCACTTATATCCTTTAGAGCACGGCGATGGCTTAATTTTGTAGAAATTGTTAATCTCTCATGCTTCACTTATATTATTTTGAGAGTCTCTTAGAACAGCATGGTATTTGCTATGGTTATAAAATTGGTCCTAGAATGATGGGCATCCAAGTTGGGTATAATAAAAACTATCATAGGAAGTGAATTGGATGCTATGATCAATTTGATACTTGATAATTGTTTTGAGATATGGAGGTAGTGATATTAGAGTCATGCTAGTTGGGTGATTATGAATTTAAAGAATGCT
Source organism: Triticum dicoccoides (assembly GCF_002162155.2). Taxonomy (NCBI): domain Eukaryota; kingdom Viridiplantae; phylum Streptophyta; class Magnoliopsida; order Poales; family Poaceae; genus Triticum; species Triticum dicoccoides. The sequence goes on from NC_041391.1 coordinate 714,197,365, forward strand.
TGTGTTGAAGTTGGCAAGTCCCGTAGCATGCACGTATGGTAAAAGTTGTGTAACAAATTTGAAACATGATGTTTTCTTAGATTGTGCATCCTTATGAGTGGCGGTCGGGGACGAGCGATGGTATTTTCCTACCAATCTATCCCCCTAGGAGCATGCACGTAGTGCTTGTCTTTTGATGACTTGTAGATTTTTGCAATAAGTATATGAGTTCTTTTGAGTAATGTTGAGTCCATGGATTATACGCACTCTCACCCTTCCATCATTGCTAGACTCTTCGGTACCGTGCATTGCCCTTTCTCACCTTGAGAGTTGGTGCAAACTTGGCCGGTGCATCCAAACCCCGTGATACGATACGCCCTATCACACATAAACCTCCTTATATCTTCCTCAAAACAGCCACAATACCTACCTATTATGACATTTCCATAGCCATTCCGAGATATATTGCCATGCAACTTTCCACCGTTCTGTTCCATTTTTTTATGACACACTTTATCATTGTCATATTGCCTTGCATGATCATGTAGTTGACATCATATTTGTGGCAAAGCCACCATGCATATTTTTCATACATGTCACTCTTGATTCGTTGCCCATCCCGGTACACCACCGGAGGCATTCATATAGAGTCATATCTTGTTCTAGTTTTGGGTTGTAATTCATGAGCTGTAAATAAATAGAAGTGTGATGATCATAATTATTAGAGCATTGTCCCCAAATAAAAAAAGAAAAGAAAGGCCAAAAGAAAAAAAAAGGAAAGGCCAAGGGAAAAAAAGAAAAAGAAAAAAAAGGAAGAAAGCCAAAAAGAAAAAAAATGAAGGGCCAAAAGGAAAAAAAGAAAATAAAATAAAAAGGGGGCAATGTTACTATCTTTTTCCACACTTGTGCTTCGAAGTAGCACCATGTTCTTCATATAGAGAGTCTCATATGTTGTCACTTTCATATACTAGTGGGGATTTTTCATTATAGAACTTGGCTTGTATATTCCTATGATGGGCTTCCTCAAAATGCCGTAGATCTTCGTGAGCAAGCAAGTTGGATGCACACCCACTAATTTCTTTTGTTGAACTTTCATACATTTATAGCTCTAGTGCATCCGTTGCATGGCAATCCCTACTCCTCATGTTGACATCAATTGATGGACATCTCCATAGCGCATTGATTATCCTCGTCAATGTGAGACTTTCTCCTTTTTCTCTTCTCCACATAACCCCCATCATCATATTCTATTCCATCCATAGTGCTATATCCATGGCTCACGCTCATGTATTACGTGAAGAGTAAAATTCATTGGTGGCCATTATAGTTGTCTCGTTGATTCGCTTTAGTCCCTGTACTTAAGAACTCGGTCAATACGGTCACTATGTACTCATCTTGGTGATTATACGATCACCGTCCAAACGTACAGCTTTGTATTTTCTCTACGTTGACCGGTCAACTCCCCACCCCCACACAGGTCCCACCTGTCAGTGAATAGAATAAAGAATCACTCGCGCTAACAGCACAAAAGGTAAAAGGATCTGCAAGTTAAGTCTTAGGTTCGACTCCCCGCTTGCTATGGTTTTTTCCTTCTCTTTATTATTTTCTTCTATTCACTGACATGTTGGACCCATGTGGAGGTGGGGAGTTGACACAAACCAACTACCAAACAAATGAACCAACGCGCTACTGGGCCTGGTTCCTGTATGACGCTCGTTAGCGTCGAAACGTCGTACCTTCCACGTGCAGAATTCGCTGTTTATTTGTTTGCTGCTGCTTTCCTTCGCTGTTTCGTGCTTTTGTTTTTGTTTTTCTTTTGTGCTGTTTTTGCTTCCGGTTTTTTATTTTTTATGTTATTTTGTTCCTTTTACCTTTTGTTTTCCCTTTTTATTTTTTTATCTTTTTTTCTTCTAATTTTTTGGTGTAATATAAAAGTTTACTGTGATACAAAAAACTTCATCGTATATTAAGAAAATGTTCACCGTATATTATAAAAATTTCACCATATGATGATAAAAAATGTTCATAGTGTATTACAAAAATATTAATCACACATTTAACAAAATGTTCACCATATACTAAGAAAATTTTCAACGTATTTATAAAAATGTTCATTGTGTACTTCAAAAAATATTCAATGTGAATTTAAGAATTGTTCAGCGTATATCACAAAAATGTTTAATGGTCGAAAGGTTTCAAAAAAATTATCTTCCGCTGCGTTTAGTTCTTATAAGCTTGTGCGGCCTACATTTACTAAAGATTGAGCAGCTCAAGTGTTATTGGACACCATCATGGGGGTGTCGAGTTTGATTCCTCTTAGCCCCATCATTTTTTTGGGGGATTAATAGCAGCTCGCTTTGACGCGATTGAATGGGCCGGCCCATTCAGATCGTAAACCCCGCGCGAAAGCTCGTGTCGTTGACGCTTGCGAGCGTCAGTTACGAGCTCTCATCAAATGGATAGGGCGACACCCACGTGCGAGGAAAAATGGGCCGACCCATTTTGGGGTTGTCCGCTTGTTTGCTGCTCAAGCTTTCTTTTTCGGTTTCCCATTGCAGTCTTTTTGTTTTGATTTTTTTCCTGCTATTCCATTCGTTGCACTGCTGCAATGTGTTTTTTGGTTTTTCTATTGTGGCTTTTGTTTTGGCTTTTACATGGTGCTTAGTTTGCAGCACCACTCCGGTGTTTTTTTTTCATGCTCCTCTGTTGTGGATTTTGTTTCCATTTTTTGTTTTTTCCTTCCAGTTTTTTTATTTTATACTTACATTTTTAATACATGATGTAATTCTTTTTCCTTCCAGTTTTTTGTTTTTTCCTTCCAGTATTTTTTATTACATGGTAAACTTTTTAAATATATAATGAACATTTCCTAAATAAATGGTGTAATTCTGTTAGTATACAACAAACATTTTGTTAAATAACTATTGGACACTTTTAAATACATTAAAAAATACTCCATGCCGAATAGTTTAACAATGCACATTCATTTTTGTGTATTTTTATAATTCTTTTATTGAGGAAAAGCACAATAAATAGAAAGTAGAAATAAAAAGGATAAATCTAAAATAACCACTACAGGGCGCTGCCTGACTACATAAACATAGGTTTGCACGTTACTCGGTCGGCCTTTGAGCCTTACCTCAAGTGTAGCCAGTCTATTTGGTGCAAATAGGCATTACCGAGGAGCCCTCGTTCGCTACAAGCAAGACAAACCCATCCTGGGAACCCTATTCGACACGTGTTGACAAATAAATAGCGCTCACGCACCCCCCACACTATTTAAATATGGGACAGTCCAGGTAGGTTTTTTCTCCGAGCTGATTTCGAAGGATTTTCGTTTGGTTTTCCAGGACGGCTTTTATTTTCCTTTTGTTGTCAAATTCACAATATTTGTCAAATTTATGCAAAAAAAATTCATATTTGTGAACCTTTTCTGTTTCATGAATGTTTTTCAAATTTGCAAATATTTTAACAAACTTGAACTTTTTCAAATTCATGAATTGTTCTGAATTCTTGAATTTTTTCAAATTACGTACATTTATGAATTTTCAAGATTTTGTAATGTATGCTGATTGATTTGTTTAAACTTCATGACATTATTTTAATACATGAAAAAAAATTGTGTTACACACAGCGAACATTTTTGATTATGTCATGAACTTTTTTAATAAGCAGTGAACCTTTTCTAAATACGTGGTGAACATTTTTAATATATGTCAAAAAAATTAAATATTGTTTTAATCCACTTTTTTCGAAATCGTTGTATTTCTGAAAAGCGGAAAAAATTTACAACTGGAGCAAAATGAATAAACCCAAAATAACCACTACACAATAATGCCTGGGTCGGCCCTTTGCGCTTCGCTTCAACCGTAGCCTGTCTATCTTTTACGCCAATAGTCATCAATTAGAAGTTTTAGGTCATTGCTAGCGACACAAAGGCCCTAACAGAAAACACTATTGGCACATGTTACCGTAGATAGCGCTTACACACATCCACATATGCTAGTTCTTATACGGGCCGACGCCTCGCCCACCGGTTTAGGATGCTTATTCCTTTGTTTTCTAGGACAAGTTTTATTCAACTTTCCTGTTTTTTTCACAAATCCGATAATATTCATTTCAAGTTTCTGATTTTTTTTTTAAATTCATGAAAGCTTTTCAAGTTCATGAACATTTATTATAATTCATAAATTTTTTATATTCAGGAATGCTATTCAAATTCACGAAGATTTACAAATTTATGAACTTTTTTGAATTCATAAAATTTTATCAAATTCATGAACATCTTTTTTCCAAATTCATGTACATTTTATTATATTCCTATTTTGTTAAAGGTCAATATTCAAGCAGCCAGCCAACCAGCGAGCGAGGTCAATATTCAAGCAGCCAGCCAACCAGCGAGCGAACCTAGTACACTCGAGAAGGCGAAGGAGCGCCAACGCAATCCACTACATCCTCAATCACCCACTATCATAGGTAGATGAGCCGACCGATTAGGAATCGAAGCGTAGCGAACTAGCAAACCACTATGACTGGTTTTAGGAAGTTTCTCAGACCGGTTATGTCTGAACCGTTTTGTTTGTAGTGAATGTTTTGTTCTTTTTTTGTTTTTTCCTATGTATTTTTTCCTTTTTCCATGTTATTTTTCTATTTTTTAAATGTAAAAAAATGTTCAAAATCTTTAAAAACTGTTTGAAATAAAAAAATCGTTTTGCTCTCACAACATGTTTGTAATTTCAAAAATTGATCACAATAAAAAAATTCATAATTTTAAATATTTTTCACAATTTTTCAACTTTGAAAACTTTTTTTGGATTATGAGCATTGTTTGAATTTGAACAATTTTTCAAATCCATTTTTTTGAATGTGTGAATTCTTTTCTTTAATGAACATTTTCCCAAACCGTTTTTGAGAGCCGACATGCCCTTCTTCGTCCCGTCACTGCTTTCCCGATCGCCTCGGTCGTCCCCGCACGGCCGTCATCCTCCGCCCCCTCGTGAGGTCTCTCTCACTCTCCTTCTCGTAGCCGCAGTTGGGCGTGCGTGGGCGGGGTTCGCTAGCTTCTGGATCGGCCGTGGGTTCGCTGGGGGCGGACTGGCTTTGGAACTCCACTAGTTTTGATTTTGGCAGCGGCGTGGTTTGAACTTTAGTTTAATATATAGTCATTTCTTGTTCCACATGAACCAGATTCGTTCGTTTAGGCATCGGTAGCTGCTATTGCATTGCGGTCGCCTGACGGTGGCGCTTCTTTTTTCTAGGCGGCAGGAGGGTGTGCGAGATTGATTGCTGCTGATTGATTTGAAAATTCGTTGGCCCAGTCAAAATTGTAAACTAAATCCAAAATTGAATACCTCAATTCAATGAAAGAGCTTCAAAAATAGGAAACATGGTGAATTAAAAGAATTGAATGAGAGAGCTTGAGAAATTGTTGAAGCGGTCAAAATCGGATGACCCAATTCTAAATTGAATAACTCAATTAGTTGTGACACCTTAAAAATTATGAAGCATAGTGTATACTATAAAAGAATTGAATGACAGAGCTTCGAGAAATTGTTGACCCGGTCAAAATTGGGTGACCCAATTTTAATTGAAGACCTCAATTGAATGTAGGCTTTTTAAAACTAGAGAGCTTAGTGTTATATAAATGATTTTATAAAAACATGAAATCAAAGTTGGGGATAAAGTAGCCGGAAGAAATAGGAATAAAGGGAGGAAAATAAGATAAAATAAAATAAATAAGATATGTTTTTCAAATACAGGACTTTGTATCGACTAAAGTATATACTTAGACTTTCATGCGCTGGAACTTTATCACGTAAATATAAAAGCATGATACGAACTTTAATGCGATCTGTTCACCATACTAGCCCCTCTATTATGGGAAAGATTAGTGTGAACTTATGCAATTTAAATTACATGGTTTTAAAATTCATGATAAGTGGAACCGATAAGTTCGGATTGTATCTACAATGATGATTCGAACATTAGTGTCGAAACGAGCTAAAACATATAACATTTGTACTAAATTTTCATACTTACATAGAATTTATTTTATAATGTTAGAAAGTTAACTATTATATTTTTTATTTAGCCACAATTAGTAATAATATTCTTTGATATAAATTTCTAACATGTATCATTGAAAGATACCACACACACACACAATATACTAAATGTAAACAGTATTATGTAGCCACAAAGTTTTTTTTGTTCCAAACAATGTCTCTTAAAAGAATATGTTGGAACCACTTAAACCCTAAAAATAAAAATAAAATGGAATCTCATAACGCCTGTGATTATTATATTAAACTCATGTCAAATTATAGTGTATGTATGTGTGTTATGGTGTATATATTAGTATTCTTAAATATCTCGAGACAGATACATAAAACATACAATTTTACAAATATCCCCAAAGTGGTTTCTAGTGTAACAGCTACACACAAATATAATAGAGTACACAATGTTTTTATTCGGAGATTATCACCTAATAGCTCGCATGATGCTTTAACTGTGATCAAATGTGGCTTACATGTTCATGTTGGTTCAATACTAGGTTGGGCAAGTTGTATCTGAATTGAGCTCGATATTGAAATGAGATATATTTCAATAACAAACCGCTTATAAAATTGGAAGTGCATTTAGTGCCTAATGATATTTTGGCGTTGATGACAATGTTGTTAGTGAGACTAATATTGCTTTTTAAGTTGGAAAACGATTGTTTTTGCCCGACTGATCTTTCAGGAAATCAGTCGCCTCTTACGCTCGCCACGTGTTCCCGTTCGTGCTAGCGCGAACCGTGAGCCACCCATTTTTCTTTCTTTCCCATGTCGTCATACCTTCCATCTGCTTCTTCCCTCCGCACAAGCGTGCTCATTCTCTGCCATGACCGATGCAGCTCAAGCACCCTACGACGCCCCAATCCAACTCAAGCACCCTACGACACGCCAATCGAGGATGCACAAGCTGGAGGTTGTGTTGCAATGCAACGATCGTGGACGCTGGCGAAGCTGCGATGCAACGGTCATGGACGCTGGCAGAGTTGTGATGCAGTGGCGACCGAAGCTGCGATGCGACCGTCGTTGATGCCGCCGGAGCTTGCAATGCAGAGGGTGTTGATGCCGCCGGGGCTGCGATGCAGCGGTCTTCGACGTCGAAGCCGCTGGAGTTGTGATGCAACAGCAGCAAAGCCGGCGGAGCTGGTATGCAACGGTCTTCGACGCCGCCGGAGCTGCGATGCAGCGGCCGCGAAGCCGCCGGGGCTGCGATCTAGCAGTCGTTGACACCGATGCGCCGGAGCTTTGACGACGCTACTGCCACGCTGATGGCGGAGCTGCGTTGCAGCAGGAGAGATGACGAGCTTCTGCCATGGCCGGCGGCGGAGCTGCGCTGCAGCACGCGATTCTGCGATGACGGATGACGACGGAGCTGCGTTGCAGTAAGTGAGGCCACGAAGATGCTGCTGCCACGGACGGCGGAGCTGCGTTGCAGCAGACATGGCTGGCAAGAGCGGTGACGGTGCTGGAAGAGAATGCACGCGGAGTGCTGCAAGGGGATTTTCATCAGCAGCGATGGCATTGCTCAGACGAACGAGGAGAACGAAGCAACAGGACAGGGAAGTTCCGTTTGCGTGAGGACCCAGTTGACTAATCCAATGGCTATAGAGGCCTTAATCTGACGGTAGATAAGTCAGCTGCTAACTGGAAGTTATCAGCCGGTTTATTTGTAGCACGTGCCATAAGTTTGTCTGAGGACACTGGTCTGTCCATGAGTTTATATGGAGTTGGTTGACCCCCACTTCAAAAAGAAAAAGGTGTCGGTTCTTCTAAAGACTTGAAGGTTTTATTGTTTTCTTTAGAGTCATAGGATAACCGCAATATTAAGACGAGTTTAGGTGATTGCATAAGAATGGGGATCATGAAAAATATATATACCAACGCATCGCATTCTTATCGCAAAGATAATGGGTTAAAATCGTGTGCGAAGTTTTGGAGGCCGAGCTCCAAGGAGCTCGGTATTTTAAAAAATAAATCAAAAAGCATATTTACAAGTTTCAGAAAAATCCGAAAATACTCCATGGGAAGATATGTGTATTCCGCAAGAACATGTTAAATTTCGTCTATGAATGTTGTGATTTGTAGGCTGTAAAAAAAATTCGGTCCAATAACAAAGTAAAAAGTGTGTACTTCTCTTTATTCTGTACGCCACATGTGAAAGTATAACGCTGTGTGTGTGTGTCCATAAATAAATTAAAAAAACCATGCTCTGGAAATATGATTTTTGAAAACAAGCTCCCTGTAGCTCGGGCTTGATTGGCATTTTGCGGTTAAAACCTTCCTAATATGACTACATGGACATTTTTTAAAAAGTTATGTGTGTTTTATACTGCATAAATATTTTTAAAATTAAAATGAATAATTTTTTTTAAAAAAATAGCTAATAAAACAGTTGAAATATGTATAAAAAATAACTAACGAAAGCACAAAAAAACAGACAAACGACTAACAAACATTTAAATTAGCGGACTTCTGGGCCAGCCCAGTAGCTCGTCATTTCATGGGAATTTCCGAACGGACGCTTGTTGCGTCAAGTTGCCGCTGCTCCGCACAGAGGGGGGCCATCGAGATGGCCCGGCCCAACGACGAGATAGCGCCCGCGCTACAGTATCTGGTTTTGTGATCCGGTTTGGGGAACCTTCCAGAAGGTTCTTGAACCGGTTTTTCACTGTTTTTTCTGTTTCTCTTTTCTATTCCTTTATTTCATTTTTCAATTCCTATTTATTCTCTTTTTATTTCCTTTTTGTTCTTCTGATTTTTAATTGTTTTCCAAAATTTCAAGAATGTTCAGAATTTCGAAACATGTCTTTGTTAGTAATATTTGTTCACAAATTCAAAAATGTTCTTCATTTTTCTAAAAACTATTCGCATATTACCGAAAAGTTCACTTTTCAAAAAAATGTACATAAGTTTAAAATATCACGTTTTTAAAATATACATAAGTTGAAAAATGTTTGCGAGTTTCAAAAAATCTTCCCATTTCATTTTTTTCACCAATTTAAATAAATGTTCATGTTTTCAAATTTTGTTCGGACATTCAATAAATGCTTTATTTAAAGAATTGTTCGCAAATTCCAAACAATATTCATGTTTCAATTTTTGTTCGGGAGTTTTAAAAAATCTACTCAAATTTAAAACTTGTTCATGTTTTGAAGTTTTGTTCGGGAGTTTCAAAAATGTTCCCACTTTTCACAAATGTTCGCGTATCCAAAATTAGATTTGGAATTTGAAAAATGTTCTGGTTTTCCAAAAAAAAACGTTCTCATTTTCTATTTTGTTTTTTTTTTCTAAAAATGTTCCCATTTTCCAAAAAATGTTTGCATTTTCGAAATATTTGATTTTTTTCAAATTTGATTCACAATTTCGAAAAGTGTTCAGTGTTTAACACAGCCTTCACATTTTCTCTCAAAATAATGTTTCCGTACAATTTTTTTTTAAAACGTTCGGATGTGCACTTAGTTTGGTTCTTAAGATTTTGCGCTGCATTATAAACCAGGTGGATATGTAACTCAAATGGCAATCTATACTTCTTTGAAGCGTTAGGTCTCATGTTCGAACCAAACATACTTCTTTATTTATCACTTTATTTTCTGTTCGTCGCTAGCCTATGCGTTTGCTCTACAATCTTCCGCTGAGAGCGGCAGATAGGACCTCCCGAGGCGATGCTCGCATTGGCAAATCCTATTTGACACCCGCAAACATCAAATCAATAGGGCGATGCCCACGTGCGATGCAAATTGGGTCGGCCCCCTTCGGTGTTTGCCGCTTGTTTTGTTTGCTAACCTGACACCCGCAAGCATTCATTTTCGGTTTTCAGTTGCTGTTGTTTTTCCTGCTATTTCATTCGTTGCATTGCTGCAATGTTTTTTTTTGGTATTTCTATTGTGACTTCTGTTTCATTTTTTTCCCGCTGTTTCATTTGCAGTGCCATTCCGGGGTCTTTTTTCAGCTTTTTGTTATGCATTTTGTTTTTTCCTTACTTTTATTTTTTTTTCTTTTGACTTTTATTTCTTAATACACAATGACCATTTTTTTTAAAACTGAGAAAATTATTTTTATACGTGTAAAATATTTAATTTTTAATACCATGATGAATTTTTTATGACATGGTGACCTTTTTTGATGTACATTGAATATTTTCTAAGGACATGGTGAACTGTTTTAATATACGGTAAATATTTTAAAATATGTGTTGACCATTTTCAAATACATTAACTATTTTTTAGTCCATGTCAAATATTTTTCAAAATACACATTCATTTTGGTGTATTTCAATGTTCTTGTATTTATGAAAAGCAGAAAAAAAAAGCAAAATGAATAAACCCAAAATAACCATTACAGAGCGTTGCCTGGCTACATAAACATAGGTTGGCACGTTATTGGGTCGACCCTTTGCGCCTCGCTTCAAGCGTAGCGTGTCGATTTAATGCTAAAATGGGTGTTAATTAGGAGTCTAGGAGCTGGCATGACCTGTTCCTCGGGGCACCCAGCGGCGCTTGAAGCTCAGGCATGATGTGAAGCACTAGGCCTTGCTACGGATCTTCACATCGATTCCATTTGCTCTGCGTCTGACCTACTATTCTCCATGAAGTGGTGGTGAACATCCGGGCCTTTGCTCCGTGTTGATATGCTGCTATTCTCCATGAGATAAGCCACCGGCAAGGATCATTTTGAGAAACCAAGTTTATGCATGAAAAGCGGGAGGACAATGGTGAAGCTCATTCTTTGGCCAAGGCTGCTACTTTAGAGCATCTCTAGGAGACCCCGCAACCCGTCGACCTGCAAAACGCGTTTGTAATTCGTGGAAAAACGGTTTTACAGGTCGGCACGGATGGCTGCATGGCAGACTCCGCAAAATGGACCCGTATAAAAGGATATTCGCGGAATATGCTATTTTACAGGTTGATTTTAGCGCAGAACAGACCCCTCAAACTTAAACTGTAAAATGGATTATTTGCTTATATTCTTTCACCGTGTCTTCTTCTTCCTCTCGTTCATGTCCATGGTCAGTTAGCTTGCTCCTGTGAAACCGATAGATAGCACATGAAACACGAAGCCGCAGACGACCAAATATGAAGCGCACGAAGCGGCCAATTGAGGAGCTAGCAAGCTCCTCCGTCGGGGCTCGAATCGATGGAGAGCTAGCTAGCTAGCTCAGCTCGAATCCATCCACGGGCGGCTAGCTAGCTCCTCCGTTGTCGCATCGATTTACAGCTAGCTAGCATGGACGGGCGCGGCGGCCGGGCGGACAGGTAGCGGACGGCCGCGGCGGCCGAGCGGACGGACGAGCTTCATGGCGTTGGCGGGAGCAGTGATTTCTCAACCGTCAACGTTGACCGGTATGCAGGGCCCCGACAAAATTGCCTTCAAAACTGTAGATATAAGGGTTTCGGCTTCGCGTTCACAGTCGGACGATTTTAGAGGATCTCTTTGGGTCCGTTTTTTCGACTGGAACTGCAAAAACGGTTATTTTGCGGTTTGACCATTTATACAGGGTCTACTAGAGATGCTCTTAGTTTCCTTCGGATCCCACGTGTGGCTTTCTGTCTTGCCGGGCATCATCTATATTCCTATGAACATTGCTTAATACAGGTTTACAGTTTTCTCAAATAAAAAAACTAGGATTCTAGGAGCTCTCGTTCGCTGCGAGCGAGAAAAGCCTTTCTCGGAGAAAAAACTATTTGGCACGTGTTAATCATAAATACCTTACGCTCGCACTACTAGAAAAGGGGGCAATGGCCCAGGCCAGTTCAGCCCATTAGTCCCGGTTCAATCCAGAACCGGGACCAATGGAGCTATTTGCCCCGGTTCGTGAGCCCAGGGGGCCGGCCGGGCCACGTGGGCCATTGGTCCCGGTTCGTCCGGACCTTTTGGTCCCGGTTGGTGGGACGAACCGGGACCAATGGGCCTGGCTCCTGGCCCACCACGATTGGTCCCAGTTGGTGGCATGAACCGGGACCAATGGCTACCCGTTAGTCTCGGTTCATGCCACGAATCGGGACCAATAGTGCTGCCTATATATACCCCCTCGCTCGCGAGGAGAGCACTCCAGTGCTCTGTTTTTCTCTTGCCGGCGAGGGGGGGCTTTGTGGTGCTCTAGCTCACCTCCATAGCACATGAGGTGTTCGATGAAATGCCCGAGCCACACTACTTAAGCTTTCTCCTCTCCAAGCTCGACCTCCAACCTCTATTTTCCTCAATATTTGTCTAGGTTTAGCGGTCCATCACGCCCCGTCCCCGTCTTCACCGCCGTCGATCACCCGCGCCGATCTCATCGCCAGCACCACCGTGGTGAGCCTCTTGTTCTTATCTTCTTTCTGAAAGGAAAAATATTCTTACTTGTATTATTTTCTTACTTTTATTATTGCATCTTATATAGTGTGATGGTTTTGGTATCCGCCCCCGTCGGCCCTCGTCCTGTCTATGATTCAGATGTGGTATATATTATCTTTTCATAACTATTGGTTCATTTATTGTTTATGAAAATTATGCCGACCAACGTGACATAGATTTTATTTATCTAGGAGGTTGTTGAACCGGAAATTCCAACCGACCCTATTGTCGAGAGGTTAAATTTAGTTGAAGAAGAAAACAATTTCTTGAAGGAAAAAATAAAAAAACTTGAGGAGGAGAAGATGATATTGGAGTTGCATGTTGCAGATGTCGTCGATGATCACAAGATCAAGATGGATGCAATGCGCTTGAAGATGAGAAAGATTCGAAAATATGCCATTCATACCGAGGCTTGGTATCATTATGCCGTTGGATCAGTTGTTACCTTGGTTGTGATTATGATCACATTTGTTTTCGCATTGAAATGTTTTACATAGTTTCAATGTATGGTTTAACTAATTTAGATGCTCTGCAGAGCTTTATGTTGTTAGATGAGAACTATGTATGTACTTTGGTTTTTATGTGATGATGAACTTCTATTAATTTGGTCACTTAATTATCTATTCATGATGTTCTGTAATGATTTTTGACACACTTAATTATATATAATGCACGCAGATGAACCGGCAATGGATGTACGGTGACAGACACACCTCCGAGTACATTAAGGGCGTGCATGATTTTCTCGAAGTGGCTGAGGCAAACAAGCAGAATGGTTTTATGTGTTGTCCATGCCCTATATGTGGGAATACGAAGTCTTACTCTGACCGGAAAATCCTTCACACCCACCTGCTTTACAAGGGTTTCATGCCACACTATAATGTTTGGACGAGGCACGGAGAAATAGGGGTTATGATGGAAGACGGCGAGGAAGAAGAGTACGATGACAACTATGTGCCCCCTGAATACGGTGATGCTACTGAACATCAAGGTGCACCAGACGATGTGCACGATGGTGCTGCAACGGGCGAAGCTGCTGAAGATCAAGAGGAACCAGACGATGTGCCCGATGATGATGATCTCCGCCGGGTCATTGTCGATGCAAGGACACAATGCGAAAGTCAAAAGGAGAAGCTGAAGTTCGATCGCATGTTAGAGGATCACAAAAAGGGGTTGTACCCCAATTGCGAAGATGGCAACACAAAGCTCGGTACCGTACTCGAATTGCTGCAGTGGAAGGCAGAGAATGCTGTGCCTGATAAAGGATTTGAGAAGCTACTGAAAATAATGAAGAAGAAGCTTCCAAAGGATAACGAATTGCCCGACAGTACATACGCAGCAAAGAAGGTCGTATGCCCTCTAGGATTGGAGGTGGAGAAGATACATGCATGCCCTAATGACTGCATCCTCTACCGTGGTGCCTACAAGGATCTGAACGCATGCCCGGTATGCGGTGCATTGCGGTATAAGATCAGACGAGATGACCCTGGTGGTGTTGACGGCGAGCCTCCCAGGAAGAGGGTTCCTGCGAAGGTGATGTGGTATGCTCCTATAATACCACGGTTGAAACGTCTGTTCAGAAACGGAGAGCATGCCAAGTTGATGCGATGGCACAGTGAGGACCGTAAGAAAGACGGGAAGTTGAGAGCACCCGCTGACGGGTCGCAGTGGAGAAAAATTGAGAGAAAGTACTGGGATGAGTTTGCAAAGGACCCAAGGAACATATGGTTTGCTTTAAGCGTGGATGGCATTAATCCTTTCGGGGAGCAGAGCAGCAATCACAGCACCTGGCCCGTGACTCTATGTATGTATAACCTTCCTCCTTGGATGTGCATGAAGCGGAAGTTCATTATGATACCAGTTCTCATCCAAGGCCCTAAGCAACCTGGCAACGACATTGATGTGTACCTAAGGCCATTAGTTGAAGAACTTTTACAGCTGTGGAATGGAAACAGTGTACGTACGTGGGATGAGCACAAAAAGGAGGAATTTGACCTAAAGGCGTTGCTGTTCGTGACCATCAACGATTGGCCCGCTCTCAGTAACCTTTCAGGACAGACAAACAAGGGATACCACGCATGCACGCACTGTTTACTTGACACCGATAGTATATACCTGGGAAGCTGCAGGAAGAATGTGTACCTGGGCCATCGTCAATTTCTTCCGACCAACCATCAATGTCGAAAGAAAGGCAAGCATTTCAAAGGCGAGGCAGATCACCAGAAGAAGCCCGCCATGCGTACCTGTGATCACGTACTTGCTATGGTCAATGATTTACACGTAATCTTTGGAAAGGGTCCCGGCGGACTAGCTGTTCCGAATGACGCTGAGAATCACGCACCCATGTGGAAGAAGAAATCTATATTTTGGGACCTACCCTACTGGAAAGACCTGAGGTTCGCTCTTCGATCGACGTGATGCACGTGACGAAGAACCTTTGCGTGAACCTGCTAGGCTTCTTGGGCGTGTATGGGAAGACAAAAGATACACCTGAGGCACGAGAGGACCTGCAACGCTTGCACGAAAAAGAGGGCATGCCTCCGAAGCAGTATGAAGGTCCTGCCAGCTATGCTCTTACGAAAGAAGAGAAAGAAATATTCTTTCAATGCCTGCTCAGTATGAAGGTCCCGACTGGCTTCTCGTTGAATATAAAGGGAATAATAAATATGCCAGAGAAAAAGTTCCAGAACCTAAAGTCTCATGACTGCCACGTGATTATGACGCAACTGCTTCCGGTTGCATTGAGGGGGCTTCTACCGAAAAACGTCCGATTAGCCATTGTGAAGCTATGTGCATTCCTCAATGCAATATCTCAGAAGGTGATCGATCCAGAAATCGTACCAACGCTAAGGAGTGATGTGGCGCAATGTCTTGTCAGTTTCGAGCTGGTGTTCCCACCATCCTTCTTCAATATCATGACGCACGTCCTAGTTCATCTAGTCGACGAGATTGTAATTCGGGGGCCCGTATTTCTACACAATATGTACCCCTTTGAGAGGTTCATGGGAGTCCTAAAGAAATATATTCGTAACCGCGCTAGGCCAGAAGGAAGCATCTCCATGGGCCATCAAACAGAGGATGTCATCGGGTTTTGTGTTGACTTCATTCCTGGCCTTAAGAAGATAGGTCTCCCTAAATCGCGGTATGAGGGGAGACTGACTGGAAAAGGCACGCTTGGAAGGGACTCAATAATATGCAGGGACGGATATTCTTGGTCTCAAGCACACTACACGTTCTACAGAACTCTACCTTGGTGACCCCGTATGTCGATGAACACAAGAACAGTCTGCGCTCCAAACACCCGGAGCAGTGCGACGACTGGATTACATGTGAACACATCAGGACTTTCAGCAGTTGGTTGGAAACACGTCTAAGAGGTGACAACACTGTTTGTGATGAGCTGTACTTGTTGTCCAGGGGACCATCTTCGACTGTAATGATTTGGAAAGGATACGAGATAAATGGGAATACATTTTACACGATTGACCAAGATGAAAAGAGCACCAACCAAAACAGCGGTGTCCGCTTTGATGCAGCAACCGACAATGGAAATGACACATATTATGGTTACATAGTAGACATATGGGAACTTGACTACGGAGTAGATTTTAAGGTCCCTTTGTTTAAGTGCAAGTGGGTCAATCTGTCAGGAGGCGGGGTACAGGTAGACCCACAGTACGGAATGACAACAGTGGATCTGAAAAATCTTGGGTACACTGACGAACCGTTCGTCCTAGCCAATGATGTGGCACAGGTTATCTATGTGAAGGACATGTCTACCAGACCGAGGAAAAGAAAAGATAAGAAAGTGAATACATCATACAATGAGCTAAAGCGCCACATAGTTCTTTCAGGAAAAAGGGACATTCTGGGAGTGGAGGGCAAGACAGACATGTCTGAAGAATATGAAAAGTTTCATGAAATTCCCCCCTTCAAAGTCAAGGCTGACCCAAGCATCCTGATAAACGATGAACATTATCCATGGTTACGGCGCAATAAGCAAACGACACAAGCGAAGAAAAAGTGAAGACTTTCTCCCGCAACTATTATGATGATACCATGCCAACTTTGTAACAGACGAGTATGATACCATTGTCCTTTTGTACATGCACATGCTATGCCAACTTTTTCAGAGTTCATTTGAAAACTATGAATTTGAAAACCTCGCCAACCGAAGGGCGCTCACACCGGTTTATAAGCCCGTCCCTCTACACGCCTTGTTGAGCTCACAAACTTGTGATTCACACAAATTTCAAAGAAAACTAATGGCACAAACAGAAAGTTTATAATCTTGCTGACCTAAAAGCAAAAAGAATTAAAAAATAAAGCAAAAAATCAAAAGAAAATAAATAATGCAGAAAACAAAACAAAAAAACTTGAAAATAAAAATAAAAATAACAACAATAAGTATTTTGTTGTAAGTAAAAACAAAATAAAATAAATAAATAAAACAAAAAAGTGTTTTCAAATTTGAAAACTAATGGCACTAACAGAAAGTTTTTAATTTTTCTAAAACTAAAAGCAA
>NC_041391.1:714214536-714224257 GCF_002162155.2 Triticum dicoccoides
AAATAAATAATGCAGAAAACAGAACAAAAAACTGAAAAATAATAAAAAAAGCAACAATAAGTATTTTGTTATAAGTACAAACAAAATAAAATATATAAAGCAAAAAGAAAACAAAAAAAGTATTTTCAAATTTGAAAACTAATGGCACTAACAGAAAGTTTAGAATTTTTCTAAAACTAAAAGCAAAAAAGAATTAAAAAATAAAGCAAAAAACAACAAAAAATAAATAATGCAGAAAGCAAAACCAAAAAACTGGAAAAAAAATAAAAATAGCAACAATAAGTATTTTGTTGTAAGTAGAAACAAAATAAAATAAATAAAGCAACAAAGAAAACAAAAAAACAAAAAAGTGCCACCTACTGGGCCCCCACGGCCTGAATACGACTAGAAACCCTACCATGGGCCAGGATTCAGGCCCGCGGGAGGCCCAGTAGGCCCACAGGCACAGATTGCATGGTCAGGCCCGAAAGCCTGCAGTTGAGAGGAGCTCGAGAGGCTGGGCGCTGCAGCGCTTATAAACCACTCTCGAGCTCTCTCAACTAGCGAGGTGGGACTAAACTTTTCGGCGCGGGGCAGCACATGGCCTTTGGTCCCGGTTGGTGCCACCAACCGGGACTAATGCCCCCTTTAGTCCCGGTTGGTGCCACCTGTTGGAAATATGCCCTAGAGGCAATAATAAAAGTATTATTATATTTCAATATTCATGATAAATGTCTTTTATTCATGCTATAACTGTATTATCCGGAAATCGTAATACACGTGTGAATACTTAGACCACAATATGTCCCTGGTGAGCCTCTAGTTGACTAGCTCGTTGTGATCAACAGATAGTCATGGTTTCCTGACTATGGACATTGGATGTCGTTGATAACGGGATCACATCATTAGGAGAATGATGTGATGGACAAGACCCAATCCTAAGCATAGCATAAAAGATCGTGTAGTTCATTTTGCTAGAGCTTTGCCAGTGTCAAGTATCTCTTCCTTCGACCATGAGATCGTGTAACTCCCGGATACCGTAAGAGTGCCTTGGGTGTATCAAACGTCACAACATAACTGGGTGACTATAAAGGTGCATTACAGGTATCTCCGAAAGTAGCTGTTGGGTTGACATGGATCGAGACTGGGATTTGTCACTCCGTATGACGGAGAGGTATCTCTGGGCCCACTCGGTAATGCATCATCATAATGAGCTCAATGTGACCAAGGTGTTGGACACGGGATCATGCATTACGGTACGAGTAAAGTGACTTGCCGGTAACGAGACTGAACAAGGTATTGGGATACCGACGACCGAGTCTCGGGCAAGTAACGTACCGATTGACAAAGGGAATTGCATACAGGGTTTGATCGAATCCTCGACATCGTGGTTCATCCGATGACAACATCGAGGAGCATGTGGGAGCCATCATGGGTATCCAGATCCCGCTATTGGTTATTGACTGAGAGCATCTCGGTCATGTCTGCATGTCTCCCGAACCCGTAGGGTCTACACACTTAAGGTTCGGTGATGCTAGGGTTATTAGGAAGACTAGTATGTGACTACCGAATGTTGTTCGGAGTCCCGGATGGGATCCTGGACGTCACGAGGAGATCCGGAAGGGTCCGGAGGTAAAGATTTATATATAGGAAGTTGTCAAACGGACACCGGGAAGTTTCGGGGTCATACCGGTATTGTACCGGGGCCACCGGAAGGGTTCTCGGGGTCCACCGGGAGGGGCCACCCCTCCCGGGGGGCTACATGGGCTGCGTGGGGCAGGGAGCCAGCCCCTGGTGGGCTGGCCGCACCCCCTCCCTTGGGCCCATGCGCCTAGGGTTGAGGGGGGAACCCTAGAGGGGGCGCCCCCCTTGGCTTGGGGGGCAAGCCACCCTCTCCCCTCTCCCCTAGGCCGCCGCACCCCCCCTAGATGGGTTCTAGGGGGCCGGCCCCCTTCTCCCTTCCCCCCTATAAATAGAGGGGTGAGGGGAGGGCAGCCGTACCACCCTCCAAGGCGCAGCCCTCCCCTCCCCAACACCTGTCCTCCTTCGTTGTGTGCTTGGCGAAGCCCTGTCGGAGTACTACCTCTCCACCACCACCACGCCGTCGTGCTGCCGGTGGAGCTGTCTTCCTCAACCTCTCCTCCCCCCTTGCTGGATCAAGAAGGAGGAGACGTCTCCCGTCCCGTACATGTGTTGAACGCGGAGGTGCTGTCCGTTCAGCACTTGGTCATCGGTGATTCGAATCACGTCGAGTACGACTACTTCATCACCTTGCAAGCTTCCGTACGCGATCTACAAGTGGTATGTAGATGCAAACTCTCTCCCTTGACTCGTTGCTTAGATGAACTCATAGATGGATCTTGGTGAAACCGTAGGAAAAATTTTAATTTTCTGCAACGTTCCCCAACAGTGGCATCATGAGCTAGGTCTATGCGTAGTTCTCTTTGCACGAGTAGAACACAATTTTGTTGTGGGCGTGGATTTTGTCATCTTACTTGCCTCTACTAGTCTTTTCTTGCTCAACGGTATTGTGGGATTTAGCAGCCCGGACCAACCTTACACGTACGCTTACGTGAGACCGGTTCCACCGACTGACATGCACTAGTTGCATAAGGTGGCTGGCGGGTGTCTGTCTCTCCCATTTTAGTTGGAGCGGAATCGATGAACAGGGCCCTTATGAAGGGTAAATAGAAGTTGACAAAATCACGTTGTGGTGATTCGTAGGTAAGAAAACGTTCTTGCTAGAACCCAATTGCAGCCACGTAAAAGATGCAACAACAATTAGAGGACGTCTAACTTGTTTTTGCAACGATTGATCATGTGATGTGATATGGCCAGAAGTTGTGATGAATGATGAATTGTGATGTATGAGATCATGTTCTTTGTAATAGGATTCACGACTTGCATGTCGATGAGTATGACAACCGGCAGGAGCCATAGGAGTTGTCTTTATTTTTTGTATGACCTGCGTGTCATTGAATAACGCCATGTAAACTACTTTACTTTATTGCTAAACGTTAGTCATAGAAGTAGAAGTAGTCGTTGGCGTGACAACTTCATGAAGACACGATGATGGAGATCATGGTGTCAAGCCGGTGACAAGATGATCATGGAGCCCCGAAGATGAAGATCAATGGAGCTATATGATATTGGCCATATCATGTCACAACTATATAATTGCATGTGATGTTTATTATGTTTATGCATCTTGTTTACTTAGGACGACGGTAGTAAATAAGATGATCCCTTATAAAAATTTCAAGAAGTGTTCTCCCCTAACTGTGCACCGTTGCTACAGTTCGTCGCTTCTAAGCACCACGTGATGATCGGGTGTGATGGATTCTTACGTTCACATACAACGGGTGTAAGACAGTTTTACACAGACATGTGCAGACATGTGCAGACATGGTTACGAAAACACTTAGGGTTAACTTGACGAGCCTAGCATGTGCAGACATGGCCTCGGAACACGGAGACCGAAAGGTCGAACACGAGTCGTATGGAAGATACGATCAACATGAGAATGTTCACCGACGATGACTAGTCCGTCTCACGTGATGATCGGACACGGCCTAGTCGACTCGGATCGTGTAACACTTAGATGACTAAAGGGATGTCTAATCTGAGTGGGAGTTCATAATTTGATTAGAACTTAATTATCATGAACTTAGTCTAAAACCTTTGCAAATATGTCTTGTAGATCAAATGGCCAACGCTCATGTCAACATGAACTTCAACGCGTTCCTAGAGAAAACCAAGCTGAAAGATGATGGCAGCAACTATACGGACTGGGTCCGGAACCTGAGGATCATCCTCATAGCTGCCAGGAAACAATATGTCCTAGAAGGACCGCTAGGTGACGCTCCCGTCCCAGAGAACCAAGACATTATGAATGCTTGGCAAACTCGCGCTGATGATTACTCCCTCGTTCAGTGCGGCATGCTTTACAGCTTAGAACCGGGGCTCCAAAAGCGTTTTGAGCATCACGGAGCATATGAGATGTTCGAAGAGCTGAAACTAGTTTTCCAAGCTCATGCCCGGGTCGAGAGATATGATGTCTCCGACAAGTTCTACAGTTGTAAGATGGAGGAAAACAGTTCTGTCAGTGAGCACATCCTGAAGATGTTTGGGTTGCACAACTGTATGACCCAGCTGAACATTAACCTCCCAGATGAGGCGGTCATTGACAGAATCCTCCAGTCGCTCCCACCAAGCTACAAGAGCTTTGTGATGAACTACAACATGCAGGGGATGGAAAAGACCATTCCTGAAGTGTTCTCGATGCTGAAGTCAGCAGAGGCTGAAATCAAGAAAGAAAATCAAGTGTTGATGGTCAATAAGACCACTAAGTTCAAGAAGGGCAAGGGTAAGAAGAACTTCAAGAAGGACGGCAAGGAGGTTGCCGCGCCTGGTAAGCCAGTTACCGGGAAGAAGTCAAAGAATGGACCTAAGCCTGAGACTGAGTGCTTTTATTGCAAGGGGAAGGGTCACTGGAAGCGGAACTGCCCCAAATACTTAGCAGATAAGAAGGCCGGCAAAATCAAAGGTATATTTGATATACATGTAATTGATGTGTACCTTACCAGTACTCGTAGTAACTCCTGGGTATTTGATACCGGTGTCGTTGCTCATATTTGTAACTCACAGCAGGAGCTTCGGAATAAACGGAGACTGGCGAAGGACGAGGTGACGATGCGCGTCGGGAATGGTTCCAGAGTCGATGTGATCGCCGTCGGCACGCTGCCTCTACATTTACCTACGGGATTAGTTTTGAACCTTAATAATTGTTATTTAGTGCCAAGTTTGAGCATGAACATTGTATCTGGATCTCGTTTAATACGAGATGGCTACTCATTTAAGTCTGAGAATAATGGTTGTTCGATTTATATGAGAGATATGTTTTATGGTCATGCTCCGATGGTCAATGGTTTATTCTTAATGAATCTCGAGCGTAATATTACACATGTTCATAGTGTAGATGCCAAAAGATTTAAAGTTGATAATGATAGTCCCACATACTTGTGGCACTGCCGCCTTGGTCACATTGGTGTCAAGCGCATGAAGAAGCTCCATGCAGATGGACTTTTAGAGTCTCTTGATTATGAATCGTTTGACACGTGCGAACCATGCCTTTTGGGCAAAATGACCAAGACTCCGTTCTCCGGAACAATGGAGCGAGCAACCAACTTGTTGGAAATCATACATACCGATGTGTGCGGTCCAATGAGCGTTGAGGCTCGCGGAGGATATCGTTATGTTCTCACTCTCACAGATGACTTGAGTAGATATGGGTATGTCTACTTAATGAAACACAAGTCTGAGACCTTTGAAAAGTTCAAGGAATTTCAGAATGAGGTAGAGAATCAACGTGACCGAAAGATAAAATTCTTACGATCAGATCGTGGAGGAGAATACTTAAGTCACGAATTTGGTACACACTTAAGGAAATGTGGAATCGTTTCACAGCTCACGCCGCCTGGAACACCTCAGCGAAACGGTGTGTCCGAACGTCGTAATCGCACCCTATTGGATATGGTGCGGTCTATGGTGTCTCTTACCGATTTACCGCTATCATTTTGGGGATACGCTCTAGAGACAGCTACATTCACTTTAAATAGGGCACCGTCTAAATCCGTTGAGACAACACCATATGAATTATGGTTTGGGAAGAAACCTAAGCTGTCGTTTCTAAAAGTTTGGGGATGCGATGCTTATGTCAAGAAACTTCAACCTGAAAAGCTCGAACCCAAGTCGGAAAAATGCGTATTCATAGGATACCCTAAGGAAACTATCGGGTATACCTTCTACTTAAGATCCGAAGGCAAGATCTTTGTTGCCAAGAACGGATGCTTTCTGGAAAAAGAGTTTCTCTCGAAAGAAGTAAGTGGGAGGAAAGTAGAACTCGATGAAGAACTACCTCTTGAGCGGGAAAGTGGCGCAGCGCAGGAAACCGTTCCTGTGATGCCCACACCAACTGAAGAGGAAAACATTGATGATGATCAAGGTACTTCGGATCAAGTTACTGCTGAACTTCGTAGGTCCACTAGGACACGTTCCGCACCAGAGTGGTACGGCAACCCTGTCCTGGAAATCATGTTGTTAGACAACAATGAACCTTCGAACTATGAAGAAGCGATGGCAGGCCCGGATTCCAACAAATGGCTTGAAGCCATGAAATCCGAGATAGAATCCATGTATGAAAACAAAGTATGGACTTTGACAGACTTGCCCGATGATCGGCGAGCGATAGAAAACAAATGGATCTTTAAGAAGAAGACGGACGCGGATGGTAATGTTACAATCTATAAGGCTCGACTTGTCGCTAAGGGTTATCGACAAGTTCAAGGGATTGACTACGACGAGACTTTCTCTCCCGTAGCGAAGCTGAAGTCCGTCCGAATCATGTTAGCAATTGCCGCATACTATGATTATGAGATATGGCAAATGGACGTCAAAACGGCATTCCTTAACGGGCATCTTAAGGAAGAACTGTATATGATGCAGCCGGAAGGTTTTGTCGATCCTCGGAACGCTAACAAAGTATGCAAGCTCCAGCGATCCATTTATGGACTGGTGCAAGCATCTCGGAGTTGGAACATTCGCTTTGATGAGATGATCAAAGCGTTTGGGTTTATGCAGACTTATGGAGAAGCCTGCGTTTACAAGAAAGTGAGTGGGAGCTCTGTAGCATTTCTCATATTATATGTAGATGACATACTCTTGTTGGGAAATAATATAGAATTTCTGGACAGCATTAAGGCCTACTTGAATAAGTGTTTTTCAATGAAGGACCTTGGAGAAGCTGCTTATATATTAGGCATCAAGATCTATAGAGATAGATCGAGACGCCTCATAGGTCTTTCACAAAGCACATACCTTGATAAGATTTTGAAGAGGTTCAAAATGGATCAGTCCAAGAAGAGGTTCTTGCCTATGTTACAAGGTGTGAGATTGAGCTCGGCTCAGTCACCGACCACGGCAAAAGATAAAGAAGAGATGAGTGTCATCCCCTATGCTTCAGCCATAGGATTTATTATGTATGCCATGCTGTGTACCAGACCCGATGTAAACCTTGCCGTAAGTTTGGTAGCAAGATACCAAAGTAATCCCGGCAAGGAACACTGGACAGCGGTCAAGAATATCCTGAAGTACCTGAAAAGGATGAAGGACATGTTTCTCGTTTATGGAAGAGACGAAGAGCTCGTCGTAAAGGGTTACGTCGACGCTAGCTTCGACTCAGATCTGGATGACTCTAAGTCACAAACCGGATACGTGTATATGTTGAATGGTGGAGCAGTAAGCTGGTGCAGCTGCAAGCAGAGCGTCGTGGCGGGATCTACGTGTGAAGCGGAGTACATGGCAGCCTCGGAGGCAGCGCATGAAGCGATTTGGGTGAAGGAGTTCATCACCGACCTAGGAGTCATACCCAATGCGTCGGGGCCGATCAAACTCTTCTGTGACAACACTGGAGCTATTGCCCTCGCCAAGGAGCCCAGGTTTCACAAGAAGACCAGGCACATCAAGCGTCGTTTCAACTCCATCCGTGAAAATGTTCAAGATGGAGACATAGAGATTTGCAAAGTGCACACGGATCTGAATGTCGCAGATCCGCTGACTAAACCTCTCTCGCGTGCAAAACATGATCAACACCAGAACTCTATGGGTGTTCGATTCATCACAATGCAACTAGATTGGTGACTCTAGTGCAAGTGGGAGACTGTTGGAAATATGCCCTAGAGGCAATAATAAAAGTATTATTATATTTCAATGTTCATGATAAATGTCTTTTATTCATGCTATAACTGTATTATCCGGAAATCGTAATACACGTGTGAATACTTAGACCACAATATGTCCCTGGTGAGCCTCTAGTTGACTAGCTCGTTGTGATCAACAGATAGTCATGGTTTCCTGACTATGGACATTGGATGTCGTTGATAACGGGATCACATCATTAGGAGAATGATGTGATGGACAAGACCCAATCCTAAGCATAGCATAAAAGATCGTGTAGTTCGTTTTGCTAGAGCTTTGCCAGTGTCAAGTATCTCTTCCTTCGACCATGAGATCGTGTAACTCCCGGATACCGTAAGAGTGCCTTGGGTGTATCAAACGTCACAACGTAACTGGGTGACTATAAAGGTGCATTACAGGTATCTCCGAAAGTAGCTGTTGGGTTGACACGGATCGAGACTGGGATTTGTCTCCGTATGACGGAGAGGTATCTCTGGGCCCACTCGGTAATGCATCATCATAATGAGCTCAATGTGACCAAGGTGTTGGACACGGGATCATGCATTACGGTACGAGTAAAGTGACTTGCCGGTAACGAGACTGAACAAGGTATTGGGATACCGACGATCGAGTCTCGGGCAAGTAACGTACCGATTGACAAAGGGAATTGCATACAGGGTTTGATCGAATCCTCGACATCGTGGTTCATCCGATGACAACATCGAGGAGCATGTGGGAGCCATCATGGGTATCCAGATCCCGCTGTTGGTTATTGACTGAGAGCGTCTCGGTCATGTCTGCATGTCTCCCGAACCCGTAGGGTCTACACACTTAAGGTTCGGTGACGCTAGGGTTATTAGGAAGACTAGTATGTGACTACCGAATGTTGTTCGGAGTCCCGGATGGGATCCTGGACGTCACGAGGAGATCCGGAAGGGTCCGGAGGTAAAGATTTATATATGGGAAGTTCTCAAACGGACACCGGGAAGTTTCGGGGTCATACCGGTATTGTACCGAGGCCACCGGAAGGGTTCCGGGGGTCCACCGGGAGGGGCCACCCTTCCCGGGGGGCTACATGGGCTGCGTGGGGCAGGGAGCCAGCCCCTGGTGGGCTGGCCGCACCCCCTCCCTTGGGCCCATGCGCCTAGGGTTGAGGGGGGAACCCTAGAGGGGGCACCCCCCTTGGCTTGGGGGGCAAGCCACCCTCTCCCCTCTCCCCTAGGCCGCCGCACCCCCCCTAGATGGGTTCTAGGGGGCCGGCCCCCTTCTCCCTTCCCCCCTATAAATAGAGGGGTGAGGGGAGGGCAGCCGTACCACCCTCCAAGGCGCAGCCCTCCCCTCCCCAACACCTGTCCTCCTCCGTTGTGTGCTTGGCGAAGCCCTGTCGGAGTACTACCTCTCCACCACCACCACGCCGTCGTGCTGCCGGTGGAGCTGTCTTCCTCAACCTCTCCTTCCCCCTTGCTGGATCAAGAAGGAGGAGACGTCTCCCGTCCCGTACGTGTGTTGAACGCGGAGGTGCTGTCCGTTCAGCACTTGGTCATCGGTGATTCGAATCACGTCGAGTACGACTACTTCATCACCTTGCAAGCTTCCGCACGCGATCTACAAGTGGTATGTAGATGCAAACTCTCTCCCTTGACTCGTTGCTTAGATGAACTCATAGATGGATCTTGGTGAAACCGTAGGAAAAAATTTAATTTTCTGCAACGTTCCCCAACACCACCAACCGGGACCAAAGGCCGCCGCTTCCCGCCCTTTGGGCTGCTGAAAATTGGCCTTTGGTCCCGGTTGGTGGCACCAACCGGGACTAAAGGTGGTCATTAGTCCCGGGTCGTGGCAGGAACCGGGACCAAAGCCTTTTCTATATAAGCAAAGACTTGGCGTTTTTTCAGATTTCATCGCCAGTTCCCCGCCCCGACGACGCCGCGAGGCTGCCCGAGCTTGCCCCGACGACACCGTCAGGCTGCCCGTGCTCGCCGTCGCCGTCGCCCCGCGCCCCTGCCCC
>NC_041391.1:714226115-714252519 GCF_002162155.2 Triticum dicoccoides
GAATAATAATTGCCATGTTGTAAATATTTGTAGAAACTATGGACACCCCCCGAGACGAAGCACAAGAAGCGTTGTTGAGGGACATAATCGCACAAGGAAGTGATGCCGTCTCCTCGTTGATGTTTCTCAACGACAACGATGGTCTGGAAGGAGAGGGTGAAGAAGCAGCTGGCTATGATTTACATGGCTCCGATGACCCAATGCCGGTGCAAGAAGGAGAGGGTGAAGAAGTAGACCGTGAGGACGGCTCCGGTGATCACCAAACCGAGTCCGGCCAGGTATATATATTAGTTAAGCCTGTGCTGACTAGCTAATTGATGCATTCATTGTTTTGGTATGTACACATATTAATTAACTCTCGTCTTTGTTCTTTTTTCTAGCCCTCCGGATCGAGCACAACTTCGGTAAAGAGACGAGGCCCGAAGAAAAAGTTGAGCTCGGATGAAAGGTTTGAGATCATACAAATCGCGCGCGACGGCCAACTGATTGAACCCTACCGGACAAAGAAGGCATTTGTTGCTCAGTGCGGGGTTCTGGTTAGGGACAAGATCCCGATCAGCATCCAGCAATGGTATAAGCCTAAGAACGAAGACCCTGAGGTGTCTTATGTCAATGATATGCAGAAAAAGAATCTTTGGACTGAGCTGAAGTCAAATTTCACCCTACCGCCGGAGGATGATCCGGAGAAGCCAGTTATAGAGCCATTAATCAAGTCTTTTGCTCTTAGGAAGATGGCAGACCTATTCAGGAATTGGAAGAAAGACCTCAATAGGTATGTCGAAAAAAATGAGACACCAGAATTCAAGGGCAAATATGAGAAGATCAGAGATGACTGGCCCGCATTTGTGGCCCACAAGACATCGGAAAAGAGTAAAAAGATGTCGGCGACAAACAAGAGAAATGCTGAGAAGAAGAAGCTTCACCATCGCACGGGGCCAGGTGGCTACCTCGTAGCCCGGCCTAAGTGGGCCAAGGCTGAGAATGATCTGCTTGATAAAGGGATCGAACCAGAGACAATGAACTGGCCAGAACGTTGCCGGACTTGGTTCTTTGGGGCCGGCGGATCCTTGGACCCTATAACAGGGAAGTGCATTTGGACGGACGAACAATTGGACATACCAGTCAAGAGGCTTCAGCAATATATCGAAGCAGCGCAGCAAGGGACGTTCGTTCCAAACAGGGAGAAGGACGAGCTCACAATGACCCTCGGCAATCCTGAGCACCCTGGACGGACACGAGGCACGCCAGGCTCCGTTTCGTGGAAGGCTGGATTTCCGGACGCAGGGGGTTACAAAACCCAGGAGAGGAGGAAGAAACTGGAGCAGAGCCAACTGCAGGCGCTGCACGAAAGGGTAATGGGGCTAGAGGAACGAGAAGCAGATCGCAGCAAACGACCTGCCGAAGCTTCCCCCGAAGCTACCCCGCCATCTCAGCGGAGAAGCAGCGTGGCTTCCACCGAGCTGCTTCAACCAGAGCATGCCTTGACGGCTCCTGCCAGCTATCCCGTGGATGCTATCACGGATGCTGAAAATTGCCACCTTATGGCGCAATGGAGCAATTTGAAGGTCAAGGCGGCTGTTGGCTCTGTTTATCCTACTAAACCCGACTCAACTTTTCACTGCCGGCCGATTCCAGAAGGATATGCTAAGGTGATGGTCAATGAAATAACGGAGGGATTTGAGGACCTCCGGCTTGACCACCCTACCGGTGAAGGGGAGTATCGGCTGGGTTCTGCTCTGAAGAATCCATGCCTATGGCGGAAGGATCTCATCAACCTTCCGAACTGGACGCCTCCGCCTCCTCCTCCTCCTCCGGCGAGTCAGGGCACTCCGCCTCCTCCACCGCCTCCTCCTCCGGCGAGTGACGATCAGGGCACTCGGCCGGCTCCTTCTCCGGCGCGTGGCGGCACTCCGCCTCCTTCTCCGCCTGCGCCGACGCGCCCGAGCAGCCAGCCTCCTCCTTCTCCGCCTCGTCAGCAAGGGCGGAAGAGACCCGCCGCCGCTCCGGCTGCTCCGGCGCGTCGTAGTCCTTCTCCTCCGCCTCGTAAGCAAGGAAAGAAGACATCCGCTCCGTCTACTCTACCGGCGTCTAGCCGTACAGCCAAAGGCGGGAGGAGATACAGATTTGGTCCTTCTTTGAAGACTCCAGAGAAGTTACCGTACGAGAGGAGCGAGGAGGAAAACGCGAAGATCACGCAGACCGAAGTGGATGACTGGTTTCAAGGTTTGAAAGCAAAGAGACATCCACCTCCGGAGGAGACGATAGATCCGGTGAAAGCGAAGCGCACTCTGGCTGCCCTGACAAAACCACCCAAGTCTCCGCCGAAAGGCAACTATGAGCGCATTATTGGAAAGGCATTTGCCGAAGCGGAGAGGTCGGGAAGTACTAAAAGTGATCAAAGGATGAAAGAACGACGAGCTGGGAAACAAATTTCCCAGCTCGGCGAACAAGTGAAGCAATCGTGCCCCCCGCTCAAGGTACCTGCTAGCGACATCGTCGATCCGAGGATGGTGCCCGGTTATGGCAATCCTGCAGATTACCTGCCCGACGATGTACATTATGATATCTTGGAGCTGCAGATACAAAGATATGAGTACGGGAAGCCTCTCGTCAAAGATGAAAGTTCTCTATCAACGATGATGCGAAGATTGCATGATTGGTACATGAAAACCTGCAAAGAGTCTGAGGGGAGGAGTACTTTGTATGTGAGAGTTAAAAAGGAGCATGACCTCCTTGGAATTGAACTGTTGCCTATTCCATTTGAGGAGTTCTATCAGTTTTTCAATCAATTGGCCATCGATAAAGCAACGGTCACCTCCTACTGT
The DNA here is from genome assembly GCF_002162155.2 of Triticum dicoccoides. NCBI lineage: Eukaryota > Viridiplantae > Streptophyta > Magnoliopsida > Poales > Poaceae > Triticum > Triticum dicoccoides. The sequence continues at coordinate 714,228,941 of NC_041391.1, forward strand.
CTGTAAGTAGTACTACTTCTTTCATTAAGTCTCTCTATATAACTCAGCCCTTTCATTGCATGTATTTATAATTATCCTCACTATATTATGCAGATTGAAGATCGCCGAATTGAAGAAAAGACAAGCGGGAGATATTGGGTTCATTAACACGTATCTCATAGATGCAACTGAGGTTCAATATCATGCCCAAGAAACCGAGGCCAACTTGCTACGATCGTTGGAAATAAATGAACACACAGATATAATACTCTTTCGTTACAACTTCAAGTGAGTGTTACTGTCTTGTGGCATATTCGGTTTCCTTATTAGTCCAGGTTATAGTAATGTAATATTGATGAGTTATGCATGTGTGCGCAGCTACCACTATATTCTCCTAGAGATTAAGCTTGAGAAGGGAGTAGTAACTGTCTTAGACTCCAAGCGAAAAGATCCCAAGGAGTATGCGAACATGACTGAAATGCTCGAGAAGTAAGTTAAATCGATCATTATCCACCATATCAGCAACTTTATTCATTTCTGATATCAAGTAATTGTTTTCTTTGTATGGCAGGGCTTGGAGAAAATTCACCAAAAAATCTCCGGGACTACCGAAGAAGCTGCAATTTAGGCACCCGAAAGTAAGTACTATATAGTAGCATATTCCAGGCATCTCCTAGTGATTCAAGCGCATCAATACCATTTAGCATGCTTGCTAATTATCAGATTGATTGACCTCTATTTCTTGTAAAGTGGTTGTGGCAGGAACAAGGGAATGATTTCTGTGGATACTACATTTGCGAGTCCATCCGCCACACGACCTGTGAGCGGGGCTACTCCGACAAACAATATGAAGTGCGTAAATAACAATATTCACAATTTTATTTTATTACCATCATTTGTGAGTTTCATTCATTCATATATATATATATATATGTATTGACCCCCTTCTTAAAATTAGATGTTTCGGATGCGGGATGAACTCCTAGCACCAGATCGCATGCGAGCAATTCAAGAGGAATTGGCGGCATTCTTTCTTGACCACGTGATCGCTGAAGACGCAGAATACTATGTGGACCACGCGTCCATATTTTAGGAGATTATATATTTGTAAAAGATAATTATTGTATATATGTAGCCGGTAGTGTCGGATAGATATACGAGAACTTGTTGTTCGACCAATCTCTCGGAGAAGGAGAGGTGGTCGATATCACTTCTCTCTGTATGCATATATGTTCATTACGATCTTCTGTTTGCTTACTAGCTAGCTAGCGTGTCTAGCTAGTCCTCTCTATACGTATGTATGGTACGTAGCGTCGACCAAGTACGGACAAAAGAGAGGACACTTCTCTCTATTAATTAGCTAGCTATAGCACAATATATGAAACACCTAAATTAACCCCCCAACCCCCCCCCCCTTTCAAAAAAAACAAATACCCCAGCCACAAAAATGTTGACGCGTGGATGCCTATTGGTCCCGGTTGGTGCCACCAACCGGGACCAAAGGCCCTCCTGCCTGGGCTCAGCGGACAGGCCACGTGGAGGCCCATCTGTCCCGGTTCTGGATTGAACCGGGACTAAAGGGTCAGGGCATTAGTACCGACCCTTTAGTCCCGGTTCATGAACCGGGACTAAAGGCCCTCACCAACCGGGACTGTAGGCCCTTTTTCTACTAGTGTCGTTCTATATGGGCCGACCCATGTAGGATTTTCCCCACCGGTTTTGGATGTTTTTGTTTTGTTTTCCAGGACAAGTTTTTTCTCTTTTTTCCATTTATTCTTCTGCGAACATTTTTATAAATTATTGAATTTTTTAATAAATGCATGAATGTTTTTGAAACTTCTGAATATAATTCAAATTAATGAACATTTTTTCGATTTGCTAACTTTGAGCGAATTCATGAACATTTTTCAAGTTGAAATTTTTAATACTCCATTGGCAGGGTCTTGAACTCGAGACACCTTGACTCATATACCATATTAAATTTATGTTCCAGCCAACTCATCTATAAGTTCAAACTTATGAAGATAGGTGAATAATATATTTCGACATTCTTTCATGGTAGAAATTTGCATGCTCAATGATTGCTTTGTTAGCACCCCTTAACAACTTATTTTTTAGAAACACCTGTAATTTTATTCATACATAACTATTACATGTACAATGCTTTGAAGCTAAGACCCCTCCCCCCCTCCCCAAAAGAAAGTAACTTTTATGATTAAGAATTACAGTAAAATTTCTTGGAAACACTTTTTTCATGGTACCAATCTCTACTAGAAGAAATACTTTTGAGACTTCGATAAAGAGGCAGCTATTTGACTGGAACAACGAAATTGTCACTCTTTCACTTGCACGAACAAATCACGATATCTTCACCATGGCGTTGATAAAAAAAATTCACCTTCACAATGAACCAAACCAGCAAAAAAAAGCGGGACACACTAATATAAACTCATCAGATGCGAATAATCAGATATGTGACGGCATAAAACTCTTAATTCCATGACACTGCGAGAAAAACAGGAGTAAATTAATTCTCATAAAACTATGATGATTACTAAATATTGATGTTGGAATTTGCTAGTAGGCCTTTGGCCCAAAGCCCAACTAAAATTCTGAAATTCTCTTGGCCCATTCATGCACACATGTGAGTGGTGTAAGTGAGACTAAAGTTTAGTCTCACCCCGGAAGTTGAGGGGGAGTTACACCTCTTTAAGAGGTGAGCTCTTCTACCACTTGTATGAGCATGAGAAGAGGAGACCTATGCACGATTGAGCCGAGCCGAGCCGAGGAAAGAGCTATGCACGTTGTCTATATTTTTGCTGCTCGGAAAAATTAACGAGTCATTAATTAATAATTAGCGAATGCGTTAATTACTGAACCATTCTCGATTCTTTTGGATCGGGACGACTCGGACGTGGGGTTTACTCCCATGATCTACCCGGCCCGCACTATATAGTCAGACAGACGTCTACCCTAGCCGCCGTCACTTCGTATGGTTTCGCACCACCGTTCCACATCATTGCACCGCCATGCAAGTCTTCTCCATCCCTCCTTCCGGCGTGCACCGCGAGAAGGGACAACAGGCCTCTGGAACCCCGCCACTCGTGATTATATATTGGAGAGGGGCGATCAGGTTTTTGGGGAGCGTACTCGCGCGACTGCTGGCAGGGACGACTTCGTCAACGACGACTTCTTCCCCGAACTCGCAACCTCATCCTCAATGACATGGGCGACAACATCAACACCGGCGGTGCTGCTCCCGTTGCACCGTATGTGATTCTATCCTTCTTGTTTCTAGTATGTGCCCTAGATATGATATGTTCATCTACTATGCTAGTTTGCATGATTAGTTTAATCTCTGCTAGTGCTTTCATGATGTATCTTCTGTTTATTCGGATTAAAAACTTGTAGTAATTTGCTCATACTTTCAACAATCCAAAAACCTGAATATAGGCAATTTACTCCGAGTGGTTTTGCTGTGCATCTGAAGCCGCCTGCCTTTAAGGGGGTGCAATATAAGAGGTGGTGCACGAGAGCAGTCTACTAGTTTCAGAACATGTGCTGCTATGACGCCACTAAGGGCAAGCCTGAGGGCGATCTTAATCCTGCACAACAGGAAGCTTTTGAGAAGATCGATACCCTCTTTAAAGGCGCCCTTCTGAGTGTACTTGATGATTCCATTGTGGATTCGTATATGTCGTTTGACAACGGCAAGGACATGTGGGCTGCGCTCGAGGACAAGTTTGGGGCCTCGAACGCCGGCAGCGAGTTGTACGTCATGGAGCAATTCTATGACTACAAGATGACTAATGAGCGCTCTGTTATATAGCAGGCTCATGAGATACAGTCGCTCGCAAAGGAACTTAAGTACTTCAAGTGTGTGTTGCTGGGCAAATTTGTTGGCGGAGGTATCATCGCCAATGTTCCACCTTTGTGGAACAATTTTGCTACTTCCCTGAAACACAAGAGGCAGGAGTTTTCCATTGCGGATCTCATTGGTACTCTTGATGTTGAAGAGAAGGCGAAAGAAAAGGACACACGTGCTTGAGTCGTTGAGGGAGCTTCTAGTGCCCACATGGTACAGAAGAAGAACTTCCAGCCGAACAAGTTCAAAAACAACAAGAACAAAAACTCAGGGCAAAGGCAAGTTTGATACAAAGAACAAGCCATCACATTCAACCAACTTCAAGAAGAATTCTCATAAGAAGGGGAAGGGACTTTGCCATGTTTGCGGTGATCCTAATCACTGGGCTCCGAAGTGTCCTAACCGCTTTGAGGAGCGTGAACATGAGAAGAGTGACAAGTCCGCTAATGTTGTCATCGGTGATACTGATATGAAGGAATCTGGGTACGGTATTCTTCCTACCATCCTTTCAGTATTTCAATCTCCTGATTGGTTAATTGACACCGGTGCCAATGTACATGTTTGTGATGATGCCTCTATGTTTTCTTCTTACCAGGTCACAGGGACTTCTCCCGTGCTGATGGGGAACATGTCACATGCCATCGTTCGAGGTGTCGGTACGGTCGATCTGAAGTTTACTTCGGGGAAGACCGTGTGTCGGAAGAACGTTCATCATGTGCCGTCCATCAATAAAAATCTCGTTAGCGGTTCCTGTTTATGTCGAGATGGTTTTAAGTTGGTTTTTGAGTCCAATAAAGTTGTAATTTCCAAGTGTGCACAATTTGTTGGGAAATGCTATGAGTGCGGAGGCTTGTTCCGCCTATCTTTGTTAGATATTTGCACTAAAGTTATTAATAATGTTTGCCACAATAATGAGTCAGATATTTGGCATTCACGACTTTGTCATATTAACTTTGGTTGCATGACGTGGCTAGCCAATATGAATTTAATTTCGAAAATCCCTACTGTCAAAGGCTCCAAGTGCCAAGTATGTGTGCAAGCTAAGCAACCTTGCAAGTCCCATAAAACTGCAGAGGCAAGTGACTTGGCGCCACTAGAGCTTATACATTCTGATCTTTGTGAGATGAATGACGTGTTGACGAAAGGTGGAAAGAGATATTTCATGACGTTGATTGACGACTCCACTAGATATTGTTATGTGTATCTTCTGAAATCAAAAGATGAGGCTACTACCAATAGTATATTAATCTTCCCACTGCTAACCCATGATCTATTTCTCATTGTAGCATTGCTGATGCTACTACGATTCCTACGCGTGTTGCAGCTCGTAATTTGTCTAGCAGAAAAAGGATGAGAACCGAGTAGGAGTCAACACACATCACCGCAACTAATCCAAACAGTTGGAATAAGGATGCATTTTCTGAAAGGATACAAGACATCACTAGTCAACTGCAAGGCAGGCGAGAGGCTATCACAGGGCTTCTCAAGATACTTGGGCCATACTCAGGTGGTGCAAGTTCAAATCACCGTCAGAGTACTCTCTCAGATCCATGCCGAAGAACATCAAGTCTTATTCAAGGAAAAGTGTATGGGAGAGCTTTTGAGAAGAGATCCATCAAAAGCTTGATAGAAGAACACAGATCAACTGCTGATGTAACTGTTCTGCCTATTGTAGGCATCGGAGGTGTTGGGAAGACAGCTCTCGCTCAGCTTCTATACAATGATCCAACTTTGGGAAGCCAATTTGATCACAAGATATGGATTTTGGTTTCTAACAACTTTGATGAAATGAGACTCACAAGAGAGATGTTAGATTACGTTTCCCAAGAACCGCATGATGGCATATGCAGCTTTCCCAAGCTTTAGGAGGCCTTGAAGGGTCCTATTAAATCAAAGCGGGTTCTACTTATTTTAGATGATGTTTGGGATGACAAGGATCACTGCCAATGGAACCAACTATTAGCTCCTTTCAAATCTGACAATGCAAAGGGCAACATGATAATCGTCACAACTAGAAAACCGTCTGTTGCTAAGATTAGAGGTACAACTGGACCAATTAACTTAAGTGGTTTGGGAAAGGACCATTTTTGGCAATTGTTTAAATCATGCGCCTTTGGTGATGAGAATTACGAAGCGCAAGCAAGTCTAAGTGACTTTGGACAGGAAATAACACAAAAGTTAAAAGGAAACCCGTTAGCAGCACAAACTGCTGGGGCGCTATTAAAAGATCATCTTATTGTGGATCACTGGAGTAACATTCTAAAGACCGAAGCTTGGAAATCCCTGCAACACATTGGTGGCATCATGTCTTCTTTGAAGCTTTCCTATGATGAGCTGCCCTACCCTGTACAGCAATGCTACTCATATTGTTCTATATTTCCCTACGGTTATATTTTTTTGGCTGAGGAGCTAGTTCATCTTTGGATTTCACAAGGATTTGTGAAGCCTGATCATTCAAGTAAGAGTTTGGAGGAGATTGGATGGCACTCTGTGACCGCCTTGGTAAACCTGGGTATATTTGAGGAGGTTGAAAGAAAAAGATCATCTCTTGGTACTCAAACTCAAACTTGCTATCCATGTGTGGCCTGATGCGTGTTTTTGCAATGATAGTTTCAAGAACCGAGTGTGCAACTTTGGATGGTTTGCAATGCAATGAGATTTTACCAAATGTACGCTACCTGTCCATAGTAACCAGTTTTGTATACCAGATGGATGATCAAAATGTGAACATACCTCGTAGGGAGATGTTTCAATCTTTCTTGCAAAACAGAGTCGCATCAGTGAGAAAGTTGAGGACATTAGTGTTAATTGGGGTGTATGACTCCTTTTTCTTCAAAGCATTCCAAGATGTGTTTGGAAAAGCACATAATCTGCGTCTGCTGCAAATGTCTGCAACATCTGTTGATTTTGATTCCTTCTTGTGTACCTTCGTAATTCCTACACGTCTTCGATATCTAAAACTTCAGGATAATGATACTAAACAGAAGAGTTTGCCTCATGTTTTGAACAAGTTTATACATCTTCAAGTGTTGGATCTTTCATTCAATATCGTTGATCTAGAGGACTCCGAAGAATGGAGAATACTTCCATCTCTGGAAATGCTTTGGTCTCTTAAAAGGTTGAAGTTGAGCAACATGCAAAGAGTAAGAGAAGTAACGGTTCCATCATTGGAGGAGCTGGTTTTAGATGGAATGCTAGATTTACAGAGATGTTCATTTACTTCCGTGGTGGATATAAAGTCTAGTTTACGACTGCTGGAGATTCAGAGTTGCCCTGCACTTGAGGCGTTTGATCTGTTTCAAAAACGTCATAACTATGAAATAGAGCATAAGCCATGGTTGCCTAGTTTGAGGAAACTCATTATGTGTGACTGTCCTCATTTGCAAGTACAGATCCCCCTTCCGCCTTCATCCACATTTTCTGAACTATTAATCAGTAGAGTTTCAACAATTATGGCAGTGGAGGGATCTTCCATGGGAAGATTCAAAATTGGCGGAAATATACTTATGAATGAGATGACTTCACTCAGTGACAAAATTTTGGCATTCCATAATCTTAAGGATATCAAATACTTGGAGATCTCATCGTGCAAAAGCCTAACATATATTTCATTCAAAGGTTTAAGTCAGCTCGTCTCTTTAAAGAGTCTGAAAATAGTGGACTGCATTGAACTTTTCTCTTTAGATGTTGTGCGAAGGCACACCCATGAAGACATGATAACTGCAAATGATGCTGCTCTTCCGGCTCTTGAAAGTCTTGATATTAGAGGATGTGGAATAACGGGTAAGTGGCTATCTTTGATGCTGCGACATTCGCCAAGCCTAAAGGGATTGAATTTACATTACTGCTCAAACCTGAAACAGTTAACGACAGAAGAGAAAGGAAAGATTCAGCCAAACCTTCTCCCAGCTTTCGAGGCTTCATCATCAAGGTATCTATATGATGCATCATTACGATATGTAGATGAGACACGGTCAAGCTCCACTAGTAGAAAAAGGGCCTATTGTCCCGGTTCATAAGGGCCTTTAGTCCCGGTTCTGGAACCGGGACTAAAGGGTCGTTACTAAAGCCTCCCCCTTTAGTCCCGGTTCTTACACGAACCGGGACTAAAGGCTGTCCATGTGGCCGCTGCCTGGAGGTCCACCTTTAGTCCCGGTTGGTAACACCAACCGGTACTAAAGGAAATTTTGATTTTTTATGATTTTTTTATTTTCAAATTTCTGAATTATTTTAACCTCTAATCTCTAATCACCCCTCATCACTGCTCAATTTAACCTCTAATCTCTAATCACCCCTCATCATTTCAAATCATCTAACTTCCCGGACGGTCACCCATCCTCTCACTACTCCAGCCTGAGCATGCTTAACTTTCGGGTTCTATTCTCCCTCGTTTCCAAGTCTGCACTTGTTGTTTTCCTGACAATAGTAAGATGTCAATCCTATTAACCCTCAGGAATTTAGCTTCAGCATGAAGTCACACATTTCACTGTTTGAGTTTGAAATTATTGTTCTAAAAAACAATAATTATTTAGTAACACTAATATTTCTTGAACAAGTAGTTTGACCACAGTTTGACCAGATTTGACCAAAATTCAAAAAAACTGAAATAATTATTTAGTAACACTAATATTTCTTGAATAAGTAGTTTGACCATAGTTTGACCAGAGTTTGACCATAGTTTGACCAGATTTGACCAAAATTCAAAAAATCTGAAATAATTATTTAGTAACACTAATATTCTTGAATAATTATTTAGTAACACTAGTACTTCTTGAATAAGTAGTGTGACCATAGTTTGACCAGATTTAACAAAAATTAAAAAAATAAAAAAAAACTGAAATTTAAGCATAACTTTTTTTTCTTTTAGAATTTGAGGATTCTAAAAATTTGCAAATAGGCCATAGGCCGTCAAAATCGGATGCGGATATTCGTGCTGAACATTTTGATATAGTATATGTTTTTTTCTGACATAGTATGCAAAAGCTATAGCCGTTTTACATTTTCCCTACACTTTTTGCAAAACATGTCCAAATTTAAGTTTTTAAATTTTCCTAACTAGTAGATGTAGTAACATAACTACATCTCGAAGGATTTTAATTTTTGAAGTCTTTACCATTTTCTTTTGCTTTTTACAAAACTGAAAAGGCGAGGGGGGGTAGAGTTTGGAAATGGGACCTTTAGTACCGGTTCGTGGCATTGCCTCAAACCACATTAGTACCGGTTCGTGCCATGAACCGGTACTAATGGGCATCGCACCCTTTAGTCCCGGTTCGTGGCACCAGCCGGGACTAAAGGTCCCATTTGAACCGAAACTAATGACTTTGCCGCATGAACAGGGACCAATTCTCACATTAGTCCCGATTCATGACTGAACCGGGACTAATTGACTTATCTGTCCCAAACGAAAGCCCTGTTTTCTACTAGTGCTCAGCTGTAGACGGACTCGTGCACATTCCTTTGAATCTCAGAATGATTGCAATTGTTGGATGCCCTCATCTAATATTTGATGGGAGTAGAGAAGGCTTTGCAGGATTTACCTCCCTCGAGGAAGATGGCCAAGAGAACGGAAGATGTCTCCTCCCGCAATCACTTGAACAATTTGTTTGGTCCGAGTGTTCCCGAAAAACCCTGCGGCCCTGCTTTGTTGGTAATCTCACGTGCCTCAAAAAATTAGTAATAGGTAGCAGAAGTTTGGAAAAAATTAGTAATAGGTAGCAGAAGTTTGGAATGTCTACAGCTGAATTCCTGTATGGCATTGGAATATTTGAAAATTAGATTTTGCGAACAGTTTGTCGCATTAGAGGGCATGCGATTGCTTCGAACCCTCAAGTCATTTTTTTTAGAAAAGGAGGATTACCCCCGGCCTCTGCATCTGAGCGATGCATGCAACCATTTTATTAATTATTCCCAGAGATCTTACAAATCATTACATCAGTAAGCCTGAAGCCACCATCTTCGCGACACCTGTCGCTACTCCTATTCCCTTGATGTAGGGGTGCCGAATGTCCGAGCCTAATACCAAACAGACATCGCACAAAAACCTAACATCTAATGCCGGTTGCCCCATCCCAGCCACTTACCGGGAATTGGTCACACACCGGTCCGGCGCACTCACCGAGGCTACCGCAGCCGTCATCCACCTAACCATCTTCAGAGCAGTTACCGACGCAAAGACCTTGCTAGGTCAGCTGTCGACGCCACCATAACGCCAGACAGCGCCGCCGCCCTGCGCTCGTCCATCTAGCCGCATCTGTCGTCGATATCCAGCTGCACCATGCCGCCAATACTCATCGTCATCGACGCGGTAGAAACAACGCCGCACCTCCTGGCAACCTCCACACCATCGCCACTGCTGGAGCTACCGGAGTCCATCACCCACAGCATCTCTCCGCCGAACATCAGAACCTCCCAAGACGGCGCCTCCAAGGAGGGTACGACGCGAAGGACGCCGCCGCCGCCCAATCCAGACTGAATTTTGGACTTTCGTCCGGGAGGGGTTCGGAGATGGATATGAGAGACCTCGACATCGCCTCCACGGAGGGTAACAGCGTCGAGAGACGTCGCCGATGCCGGACCGAACAAGCCGATCAAAGTTTCCTCCGGTCCCCATCCTATACCACCAAAACTCCATCGGCTCTGGATCCGGCTGGACCACGAACTGGAACCTGCAGAGATGAAAGAGCCATGGGGTCCAACCCACCATGAAGGAGGATCGAGAAGACTCCATCGTAGATCTCCAAGCGCCGAATCCAGCGATCCGGCGTGGTCAGCGACGACCACCACCACCCCGCGGCGGCTGATGGCGTTCAAGCCCAAGACCCAGATTGGATCCGATCTGAACCCGACAGCGCCCGCGACCACCGATCTTTCCACCACACAGCCGTCACCATGCCGCGAGCAGGCCGCCGCCGCCGCCGCGCCACACGACGTCGCCAAGAAACCTGCCGCGCCACGCCGCCCAACCCCGCGCTAGTCCGGCGCCCCGTCCGATCTGGCTGCCCCGCGCCAGCCGAGATAGACAAGAGGGAGATACGCCCCGCCGCCGCCCAGCCGTCCAAGCTTTGCCCGGCGGCGCTGCGGACGGCGGCGAGGGGAGGTGGAGGCGGGAGGAGGGACGAGAGGACGGTGGCTAGGGTTCCCCCTGGGTCGAACCCTCAAGTCATTGGTACTAATTGATAACTCAAGATTGCAATCTCTACAACTGAATTTCTGCACATCGCTGGAACGTTTGGAAATCCGTTGGTGTTATTCGCTTGTTGCACTAGAGGGCTTGCGATTCCTCGTGAACCTCAAGCATTTGGTAATACTCAAGTCCACTGCCTTTGGCTCCCTTACCACATTGGAGAGTTACGATTCAGTTGAGGGAATTCCAAGTCATAGCTACGAGTTATTCCCTGCACTGGAAAGTCTTGAGATCGATTACTTGTCTCTCCTCAACACGTCATTCTGTAAGGGCCTCACCCGCCTCCGAAGCTTGAAGCTTTTTTATTTGAGGGCACCGAGACTAATAGATGAGCAAGAGAGAGCACTTCTGCTCCTCAGGTCCCTGCAAGAGCTACAATTTCAGTATTGTTTTGGTCTGGTACATCTTCCTGCGGCGCTGCGCGGCCTCATTTCCCTCAAGAGATTGGAGATAAATAATTCTAGGGCCATCTCAGGGCTTCCGAAGGATTGCCTTCCCCCTTCACTGGAAGAACTGGTGATCCAAGAGTGCAGCGATGAGTTATCAGAAAAATGCAGATCGCTACCAACAAGCAAGCTAGAGGTCACAGTTGATGGGCGCTATGTGGACTGATTACCGAGTATCGCTCATAGACAATCATTTTTCGAGAAAACACCAAAATAGTACAATCATATGCTATTGGAGGGGTCTCCCAGGCCACCCCTGTCCAGGGTCACCTGTTACATTTGAAGTGGGGGGAAATGCTTAATGTATTTTTCTTGTGATATGGATAGGTTTGGTTTCACTTCAGGACATCATCCTCAACCTCAGGCGGTCATGATAACGGTGTCTTATCCTCATAAACTCAATATTTGTTCTCGACCTGTTGGGATTTCCAATTATATACGCTGCTAAAAGTTTGATCCATTTGTAAGCTGCCGTCCCCTCCCACCCAACTTGTCTGTCTGATGCACCTGTTCTCTTCCAGCCTTTTCCGTATCACCATTCTGAATGTCTCGCTGCTCGCTGAATGAATCCATCGTCTCTGGCTCTCAGGAACCTCCTGTACAGGTTCCAGTGGGCCAAGAGACAAAACTGGATTCCGCTACAAGAGGTTGTAGTCTGAAACTAGCAGATGACACTTTTCTTTACAACTGGAACTGGGAATTCCGTCAGAAAATTCGAGCATGCACTCTGCATTTTCCTAGTCTGGTGGTGTATCCAAGGTGTGCAGCAAAGAGGGGATGCATCTTTCCAGCTCTGTGTTGTGCTGAAGTTTTAACAGTGCAGTGACTGAATGTTAGTTTTTGCCAGGATTTTGGTTGTATTATTCTGAGCAGTTTGATATATTTTTCTCAAGTCTGGCTGTGTGCTCAAGGTGTACAATTGATGCATGTTTCGAGCTCTGTTATATTCTTGTTCAAGGTTTTAGCATGCCATTCTATTTTTGGTTTTCGTGGACAGCAAATTTTCATATTTTTATTTTATTATTTTACAAAAAAGGAAGTTTTCATTTGTTGCGCATTAACAAGTATGGGTTTGCCTTTTTTTACAGCAAACATCAAGAAACCATTGTAGTTCGGGCTTAGATTTTAGAAGACCAGAATTTGCCGGTGCAATGCAGTTGACATCGTTTTTGACTAGTGGGACCCACAAGTCAGGCCTACATCTCCAACGCGACATGACCAACCCAAGCTCGACTAGCGCAACACCGCATCGCCCTGACGTAACACATTCTGGAAAGGAAAAAAAAGAGTGCCACCCTTGAAACTTTGAATTTTTCCCTAGTGGAGATTTTCTACCATACTGCACCTTACATTGTTGCTGATAGAGGACCGGGCGGTCGACCTGTTGGCTGGGTAGCTGCAAGCCCATCCGAGGCTTTAACACGCGGTGCTCGCCTATAAAAAGAAGCAACGAGGGTTAGAGCATCTACATCAGGACATCTCAAACCCGCCTCGTCCGGGCGGGCCGCTCGGTCACTGCGTGATCACGATTTTTCGATCCAGACGGACGCCTCAAACGTCTAGGCTGACCGGCACCCTTCATATCCAGCCCAAATATGGGGCGAATGTGGGGGCGCCTGGGCACGCCCTCCATGTCAGACTGGCGAAGGGGTGCCAGCCGAAAACACCCTCAAACCCGACAGTCCAAATCCCGTCTCCTCCGTTGAACCGGTGGCACAGTTTTGGCTGGCCGCATAGTGCATTGTCCGGCTATTTAAGTCGACCGGGGGCACCAAAACCCTATCATCCATTCACATTTTCCTCCTTATGTTCGCCGTCGCCGCCACTTTCCAGTCCACCCGTCCGCCTAGTAGCCATACTCCCACGCCGCCGGGTGACGAGTGAGCCATTTCTGACCCTGGAGCGCCCACTCGAGCTCCTTGAGCAGATCCGGCTAGCGCGCGAAGGTCGGATGTCGCTGGGCTACCTCCGGATGCAGTGGATCTCGAGGAGGAGTTGGAGGAGGAGGAGGAGGATGAGGACGAGGACAAAGACGAAGAGGAGGAGGGGGATGAGCCGAAGGAGGAAGATGGCGGGCACGCTGGCGACGGGGATTTGCAGGCGGAGCAGCAGGCCATCCTCGATCCTGTCCGGTCGGAGTCAGCTACGGAGGCAAGACGCTATCGCCGACAAGAGACGGAGGCGCAAGAGATTCCTTCTGGAATATTCGATGCTATGCAAAACCCAGACCCCGAATCATCCACCTCTTCATGAAAATTCATGACCGTGGCCCCCAGCAATTATCTCTTTTGCTTTTTAGTTGGAAATCCCACTTATATTACTTAGCGTAATTCGATATTTGTTTTCATGTACAGTTTTTCGTTTTTATATTTCTCCACCCGGGAACCTTCACTCATCGCATTTGTCTCGTTCCCCTTTCGCCACGTGTTCGGCGCCATGGATTCGATCTGCCGTCGGAGCCCACCGCCGCCGCTGCCTGGCCCCAGCCGCGAAGCGCGGCGCCTCTCCTCGCCGCCAGCCGCCTCTGCTTTTCACGGGCGGTGCCTCCGGAGGCCCCGCCGTAGGGCCGCAGCGCGGGCGAGGGTGGCGTTCGGCTCGAAGCAAGGAAGGGAGGAAGGGGGCGGTGGCCATGGCTGCCCCGACCGGCGTGCTGGGGCCGCGCTTCCTTCCCGGCGGCGACGCCTAGGATCTCCGAGGTTCGACCTATCCTCTCCTCTCCTCTCCTCTGCACCACCTTCTTCCCCTCAGCGGCCCGGGGGTGCTCTGCATATATTAAAATTAACAACTACTTCCTCCGTTCCTAAATAATTGTCTTTCTAGAGATTTCAACAAGTGACTACATACGAAGCAAAATGAGTGAATCTACACTCTAAAACATGTCTACATACATCTGTATGTTGTAGTCCATTTGAGATGGCTAGAAAGACAATTATTTAGGAACGGAGGGAGTATTAATCCTGTCATCGGTGTGAAGCCTAGCATGCAGCTAGTGACGAGTCCCATTGTCAATTAGATAAACTAGCACGCGATCTGATATATACAATTGATCATTGAAGACCGTGTTAGCATGTGCGGCTTTCGTCATAGATCGATAAATAGGCAAACTTGACGCCTGACAAGTTTTGATTAAGTATGCAAGCTGAGAAACAATCGAGGTCTCGAAGTAAACTTCCATTATGTATCTAAGCAGGACATAGGGGCGGCCTTCTAGCAAAAAAAGAAAAAGAAAAAAGCAGGACATAGCGGCCTGAAATCTACATCTCAGATCCATCCACACACAAAGGGCTAGAGGAGAAGAAAGATGCTTGAACTGGTACCAAAGGAGGTCACCGAGGTAAGGATTGGCAAATCCGTGCTGAATGAGTGCTTGGGTACGCCAAATTCGCCACCATGTATTTGGTAGCTGGATTTCTCACCCAACAAACATAATACGGGAGGATGTTAGGACTGGAAAACCCCAAAAGTTATATGTGGGCACATAAAAGTAGAAACATAGTAGAAATTAAAAACGCTCGCACAACTCTTAAAAGGTAAGTATGAAGTATGAACCCATTATCAAATATATATATCTGACATAAATCAGAATTCGTGAAATGGGTCCGTTCAATTCAGTTTCTTGCAAGTTTGAGTACAAGTCAGAAGATATGGAACTCCTAATTATTTTTAAGTGAACACTAATATATTTCAGATTGGTTTTGATTTCATCCAATCCTGTATATGCAGGTTTTTTTAGGACACTGGCATAGTTTTCAAGTTGATTCTTGGAACATCAATTCTCGTGAAAACATGTTGCCTCACAAAGAAGTAACTACATTTTATAATTATGTAGTTCATGATAAATCTCGCAATATCAGTTTGATCTTTTGGAAGATACTAATTTTTCTCTTATAAATAGTCAGATTTTGATATAATTGCCACGGTCTTGGGGTCAGGATATGCACTTTGCGTAAATTAAACATCTAAGAGTTAACGCTCTTCGTGAGTTGTGGCTAAGAAATCACATGCCTCACGCAAGTCCCCACTGTTGTATTATGTCAGTCAAACCTTGTGGCTAGGAGTACATATTATGTTCATTATTGCAGCCGGCAGAAAGCTATTGGCATCAAATTTGTATGCATTTCCACTATTTTAGGCTGTGACGTGGGTTGTTAGAGGAAGGATGCCACATGCATACTTGGTCGAAATAACTAATGTATGGTAGCTCCTACGAGTGAGGTTGCTCCTGCATACTTGTCTGGGTTTGATCCTTAGGATTCAAATCATGTTCAGGTACACAACTGCACGTATAAGTACTTTTGTTTATTTATTTAGCGTGTACAGAGAGGATGCTACGCTGAGGTGTATACATACACAAGTGGTTATGAGTGCAGCTGGCGTCTAGAAAAATACAAATTAAGAAATATATTGGGAACCATACCTCAAGAATTATGTTGAAACATACATACACAAATTAAGAATGGAAGTTGTGAAGCAGGTCGATCAGTAATTCTTCATTATCTAAAAAGGGCATGAGACTGCTAATAATGAATAGATCTAATCGTTAGACTCTATGCTAGTATAAAAAGGTGCGATGTGAATGTGATCTTGGGTACGCGAAATCGGTGCTGAATGGAGCATATGCCTCACACAAGTCCCAACAACCCACAATTTTTGTGCATATCGATAGATAGGTTAGGCTTTGTGTTATATGCAATTGATCCTTAAACATTTGCGTTTGTTATATGCCTTTGTTTTACCCGGGCAGTGCCTCCGAAAGCAGGCCGGAAGCAGGGGAGGAAGGGGGTTATTAGCGGGGGCTGTGGCTGCTTCGACCGGCATGTGCGCTGGCTGTGCTGGAATTGTGATTTCTCTCCAGCAGCGACTCCTAGAACCCCCAAGGTTTGAACTCCCATCTCCACCACCTTCTTCCCCTCCGGTGGCCTGGGGTTGCTCTGACTATTTAGATTAACAGTTAATTCTGTCATCATTGTAAAGCCTAGCTAGTGATGACTCGCACTGCTAATCTAATTAATATGCCTCACGCAAGTTCCAACAATCCACCTAGCATGTGCGTTCAAACTCCTTGAATCCACTTCGACGTAAAGTCAAACACTGTGTTAGCATATACTCCCTCTGTAAACTAATATAAGAACGTTTAGATCACTACTTTAGTACTGAAAGTTTGATCCTTGATGCTTGCCAAGTTGATCCTTGAACATTGCGTTGCCATGTGCATTCGTTGCATATACTGTTTGTTTGTGCTGAAGTTTCAACAGTGCACTCACTGAATGTTTGTTTTATTAGTCAGGATTTTTCTTGGATTATTTTGAGTACTTTGATATATTTTTCTTATGTCCGGCTGTGTGCTGGAGGTTTACACCAATTAACAGTTGGAATCCCAGTTATATTACTTAGCGTAATTTGATATTTACTGGAGTCACCCACAGGATGAGATTGGAACAGGACAGAGGGAACTCATTGCCTCTGTCTCGTTCCCTTTCCGCCGTGTGGCGCCATGGATTCGATCTGCCGATGGGTTCGAGCCCACCGCCGCCGCAGCTGCCAGGCCCCAGCCGGCGAAGCGCAGTGCCCCTCCTCGCCGCCAGCCGCCTCTGCTTTTTCTGGGCGGTGCCTCCGGAGGCCCCGCCCGCCGTAGGGCCGCAGCGCGGGCGAGGGTGGCGTGCGGCTCGAAGCACGGAAGAGAGGAAGGGGGCGGCGACCGTGGCTGCTCCGACCGGCGTGCTGGGGACGCGCCTCCTCCCCGGCGGCGACGCCTAGGATCTCCAAGGTTCGACCTCCTTTCCTCCTTCTCGTCCGGCGGCCGGGGGTGCTCTGCATATATTGAAATTAACAATTATTAATCCTGTCATCGGTGTGAAGCCTAGGAGCTAGTGATGAGTCCCACTGTCAATTAGATAAATTAGTACGCGATGCGATCTTGGGTGCTGAACTGGAGCACATGCCGCACGCTAACCCCAACAACCCGTAACGTGCATCTACGCAGATCTATAGGTAGGTTAAATTTTGTGTTAGCATGTAGTAGTACACTTGATCCTTGAACATTGCATTGGCATGTGCATATGTAATAGATCGATAAGTAGTCAATTTGAGGCCTGACAAGTTTTGATTAAGAATACTAGAAGATGTGAAACAATCGAGGTCGCTAAGTAAACTTCTATTATCTAAACAGGATCTGAGAGCCTGAGATCTGCATCTCAGATCCATCCGCATACAAACGCTCAGAGGAAGAGAACAAAGAAGTTCGGACGGTACTGATGGAGGCCACCGAGGTGAGGATTGGCAAATCCGTGCTGGACGAGTCGGTACGCCAAATTCGCCATCAAGTATTTGGTAGCTAGATTTGCTCACCCAACAAACATAATACAGGAGGATGTTAGGATTGGAAAACCCCAACAATATTATATGTGGGCCCATAAAAGTAGAAACATAGTAGAAATAAAAAATGTTTATACAAATCTTAAAAGGCAAGTACAATGTGTGTGCAGATCGGTAAATAGCATAGTTCAAAAAGCACTAGGCGTTAATTGTGCGTTTTGCCACTACCTTGCGCTTTTCTGACCAAAGCGCATGCTTATGCGTAATTAACCGCAGATTAAACGCAGTTATGCGCTAGGCTTTTTGCTATCGCCTAGAGTCTAGGCGCACTTAAACGCTCGCTTAGGTGTGCCTTTTTTAAATATGGTAAATAAGTTAGGCTTTGTGTTTATATGC
Organism: Triticum dicoccoides; assembly: GCF_002162155.2. NCBI lineage: Eukaryota > Viridiplantae > Streptophyta > Magnoliopsida > Poales > Poaceae > Triticum > Triticum dicoccoides. The sequence goes on from NC_041391.1 coordinate 714,247,125, forward strand.
AGTTGGTCCAACATTGCAATGGCATATGTGTTTTTAGTAGATCAATAAATAGTCAAATTAATGAAATACATTAGTACAAATTAACAGTTCGTTCCTAGCCTAGTTAGTAGCATTGTCACTACATTTGAATTTTAAGCCGTAATGTGGGTTGTAAACGTTGGACGGAGGAAGTGACAAGCAGGCTTGGTTCATGCAGCTTAAGTAGGCGAGTGAGGTTTGTTCTTGTGTGTACATATACATGTGGTGGGTGAGTACAGCTGGCGTCTATACTCTATAGAAATATAAATTAACAATTGATCCTTGTATGAGAGGGTGGTGAGGCATCGCTGTATCTTGTAACGAGAGCCTGGTGCAGAATTAACTAATGAGTCTTGCTGCTAAAACTAATATGTGAGGACCCGAGGCCTGCCGAGTCTTGATTAAGAATCAAAGTTGTGAAACGACGACTACACTTCCTCTGTCTAAACAGGACCTCAGAGCCTGAGACCTGCATCTCAGATCCATCCACGCAAACACTCACCATAGAGGGAAAGAGAGAGGGAAGCTCGAGTGGTACTGATGGAGGCGACCGCGTTGAGCATCGGCAAGTCGGTGCTGAGCGGGGCGCTTGGCCTCGCCAAGTCCGCCGTTGCGGAGGAGGTGGCCCTGCAGCTGGGAGTACAGCGCGACAAGGCCTTCGTCACAGATGAGCTGGAGATGATGCAATCTTTCTTGATGGTGGCGCATGATGAGCGAGGTGAGCACAACAAGGTGGTCAGGACCTGGGTGAAGCAGGTCCGCGACGTCGCCTATGACGTCGAGGATTCGCTCCAGGATTTTGTTGTTCGTGTGGACAAACAGTCTTGGTGGCGCATCCCTCGTACGCTTCTCGATCGTCGCCATGTTGCCAAGCAGATGAAGGAGCTAAGGACCAAGGTTGAGGACGTGAGCCAGAGGAACTTGCGCTATGGCCTCATCAAGGGCTCTAGCTCCACTCAGCCTGCTACTGATGCTGCCCCTGCCGCTGATGCTGCCATGTTCGGCGTTGATGAAGCAAGGCATGCGGCGAGGCAGCACCAAACAAGATCCGATCTTGCCCAGCTGATCAACGAGGAGGGTGACAACCAAGTTGGAGTGATCGGTGTATGGGGAACAAATGGCAGTGTTGGGCATACCTCCATCATCTGGGAGGCCTACGAGAATCCAGACGTCAAACTGAATTTTCCGTGCCGAGCATGGGTCAGGGTGATGCGTCCTTTCCATCCAACAGAATTTGTCCAGAGTATGGTGAAACAGTTTCACGCAGCAGTAGGGGTTGGTGTTCTGCTGGAGGGTGAAAAGAAGGGGCAAGATTTGGCTCAGGCTTTCAATGAATATGTCAATGAGAAGAGGTGCCTGATTGTGCTTACTGGCCTGTCCACAATTGAAGAATGGCACCAGATCAAGACTTGTTTTCCAGAGAACAAACTGGGGAGCCGGATCATAGTATCCACGGAACATGTTGAAGTTGCAAGCCTATGCCCGGGGCGGGAAAGTACTGTATCAGAGCTCAAACAATTGTCTGCTGAACAAACCATCTATGCTTTCTACCGGCAGGTACTACTTCTGTTTTAAACACATGTTTTTGATTTTCAAAAGGACAGCCCAAAATCTGAACCATTTATCAGTTAGATGTAGTATATAGTGGCCAAGGGTAATCACTATGGAGCGTCTCGTGGGTAGGATTAAATTAATTTGCATGTTTGGGCAAGGCGGGGGAAGGGGACCTTCCTGGTCCAACCCCTCCTGTTCCATGCGGGAAAGAATAACCCCCCTAGGTGTGGAACAAATCTAGCTCTCGAATTGGAATCTCCCCGGACTACCATGATGGTCTTAACCGGATGCATTCTCAGCCTCCCTGGATTCCTCATCGACCTGCGGATACAGATGTCCTCTGCCCAGGTCCCTGGATGAGGTAATGTCTGTTGAGTGCAGAGGTATTAGCGGGTATCCAATGTGAATTACCAAAGCATTCCTGCTCGCTGGCTAGTGCCTAGGCTTGGCAATGTGTCTCCTCTAGCCTTCACGCCAGGGGTGTGCAGGGAGCTGCCCAGAAAATGGGTGTAAATATGGATATTCCATCCGACAAATAAGCGCTATGTTGCAATGCTTTGATAAAAATGGCAACACAAGGATTTTTTTGCATTTGTTTGAAAAGCAGTTGTCCATGCTGTTCATACCTGCTGAGGGCTAAGGTTTTCAATAACTTTATGTTCTCTTGTAGTAGTAGCCAACTTTTGATGTAATTCGTGAATAATTTGTGCTCTAGTTCTTTTTCGCCTTTTAAACTTCTAGACTGCTTTCACTATTTCTGGGAAAATCAAGTCTGACCAGGTCATCCTAGCTACATTAACTTGTTGCATACCATTGGTATACTATTTCTGGTTCGTTGTCACATTAATATTCCTGTATAGAAACTGACACGCTAGAGCTGACCCGGCATTTTTTTTTGAGTATCCATCATTAAATTTTCATCTAACTATTGTTTGCTTGTGTTCAGAGCTCTCATGATGTTACATATCCATCAAAGCCAGCATCTAGGTCAAAGTTATCCAACATCCCTGAGAATGAGATACAAGAAGACCAATCCAATGCTTTTGTTAATGGAAATATGATAGCGCAAAAGAGGTTAACACGTGGCTACACAATGAGAGGTGTCCTTGAGGAATTTCAGCTTATTGGGCGAAATCAAGAAAAAGAAGATATTATTGCACTAATTGAAAAACAAGATAGCACTCATGAAGTTCAGGTGATAGTAGTATGGGGAATGGGTGGTCTTGGAAAAACCACTCTGATAAAAAATGTTTTCCAAATCAAAGATGTCAGTGGCCTGTTTGAAAAAAAAGCTTTCGCCACGGTCTTGCGGCCTTTCAAGCTTGATGAGCTCCTTAGGAGCTTGGCATTGCAACTAGATGCAAACAAGGAATCCATGGACTTTACAGGTGACACCCAAAAAAGCATTGCTTCGATGGGAGTTGAAGACTTGATTAAAGTGTTGGGCAGACGTTCAGAAGGAAAGAGGTGTTTGATTGTTCTCGATGACCTCTTAGCTATGGAAGAATGGGATAAAATATCGCCAAGTTTACGTGAAATAGAAAATCTGGTTATTGTGATCACCACAAGGCGAGAGGATATTGCTAAATATTGTTGCCAAAAACCAGAATGCATACGCTTGCTCAACGGTCTTCAAGAAGAGGATGCAATTAACCTGTTCACAAGAAAGGTAACGAAATAGTTTCTCTATATTATTCACCTTATTTGTTAGCAAAAAATATTATCCCTATATCTCATTTCAGTTTTTGGTTTTGAATGGTCATCTCGAATTAGTATATTGTAAGCAAATCACGACCAACCATCCTTGGCGCACATACTTTAAAGTGGGTTGTAAAAAGAGTAAATTGATCAAAACCATCACATTTGTGGCCAGGGTACTTCAAAACTATCGCTTTTGCCAAAAATCACAAATGACCACCGCTTCTGCGCCAAGTGAATAACAAATTGCACTAAACTTGTTACCAGCCGTGACTAACAGCAAAACTGTCGGGTGGGACCTGTCTGTCGGGCTGATTTGGCATGCCTATGTGGACAATATGCTGAGGTGGAAAGATGGCCCCACTAGTCAGCCTCTCATCTCTTTTCACTTTTTTCCTTCCACGATCAATGCCATGCCCGCCGTCCGCCAGCTCTGATCAGCTCTGATCTGCGTCGCACGCCCGATCAGCCGCACATGTGGTCGCGTCATCCCCTGCAGCTCCCTCCGCCGCCTCCCCTCCAAGCACCGGCTCCGGCCTAGCTTCCCCCGCACGGCCGCGCCACAAGCGCCACAAACTCGCGATGTTCCCTGCATCTACCTCCGCCGGCGCCGGATATCCACTCCCCGGCCCCGGCCGAGCTTCCCCCAGTGGCATCCGCCGTTGATGGACTTGACGGGATGGGCGCTTCGCTACCTTCCTTTGCTGCCTCATCAAGCCGCCTCCAGCCGCCGCTGGCGGCCACAACGAACTGCCCACAACCACGACCGCTCTCGTTCCTGGCAACCTCATGGGCCCTTGTGTGTGGCGTGCGCGTGCTTCTGCATGCCCGAAGCGCCACGCGCTCGTCATCAGGTGCTCGCTCGCATGCTCCGGTGAGCAGCCGACGTGAGTTCAGAGCACGACTTCATCAATGCAACGGGTGTTGATGTTCCCGTGTGGAGACGGGACTCGCCCAGGAAGCACACTCATCCATTCGGCCAGAGTCGGCGAGGTGTGGCCCAGCACCATCGAGCTCCACATCCTGTGTGCGGTAGTGTACCAACGGGTCGACGATTTTGTCACCCATACAACCAGAGTTGATGCCCTTATTTTGATAAAGGGTGGATTTTATTAATTCAAAATGAAGTATCAAGTGGATACAAACATGATAAGTACATAACCAACATCAATGCACACAAAGAATCATGTCGGCGGAAAGCAAAGTCATACAAGACCTAAGATATGCCTAGACGGAGATAAAATAATCCAAAGCGGTCGGCAAACTACAACAACAACCATTCGCTCCAGTGATCTCTTGACATCACAAGGGCAACGGGGAATGTTCTCCAGTAGCAACACCTCTAGAAAGGGATGACGCTCGAGCACCACAATGGCTAGATCCAACCACTAAAAGCTAGATCTTGGATTTTCACCCTAAAGATCATATCCGAGTAAATCCGAGCAATGCCTTCAATAAGGTAATGATGCAAAAACATCACCATTGCCGATTATGACCAACTAGGGTCAGATCTAGTTTTGAACCCCGAAGCTCGAGACCGGGTACTCGAAGCAACACCAAATCGAAGTCATCATGTTGTGTTGCCACCGCTTTCTACTATCCAATCAGATATATGCTTTCCGCTATCCCATCAGATGCACAGATAGCACGACATATGTGAGATGCCACACAAGTGAATACCATGATCACACAAGAAGGTAGTTGAGCCGCGACTAGAGCTAATCATCACGAAAGCCTCCGAGCAATGAAGGTCATCATCACTTTTGATGAGGGTGGAAAGTCATTGACACTACCGAAATCCAATCCAGGATGCTCCGACAGTCCTGGGTCGTCCCCTTCTCTGCCTTCCTTGAAAGGGGCAAGCTTTATGGCAGACACGTGTGAGCAGCCTATGCTGAATCCGATTCTCCGTCGTGATCTAGCTGGTTCCACTAGTAGAAAAAGGGTCTAATGTGAAACTCATTAGTCCCGGTTTGCAATTGAACTGGCACTAATGTGACCATTAGTGCCGGTTCCAACGGCCAGGCGGGCGGTGCTCATTAGTACTGGTTCGTTTAGTACCGGTTCGTGCCACAAACCGGTACTAAAGATGTGATGGCCTTTAGTACGGGTTGGTGGCTCCAAC
>NC_041391.1:714252789-714269507 GCF_002162155.2 Triticum dicoccoides
CCACCTCGCTAGTTGAGAGGAGCTCACACCGGTTTATAAGCCCTGCCGCGGCTACCGTGTCGAGCTCCTCTCTAAGCAGGCCTTTGTGGCCCTATTGCAAGTCTTCTGCCCTGTGGGGCCTACTGGGCCGTACGGGCCTGCATCCTGGCCCAACTAGAGATTGGGTTTCTAGTCGTATGCAGGCTGTGTCGGCCCAGTAGGCGGGCTGTTTTTGCTTTATTTCAAAAATAAAAATAAAAAAAAAATTCTTACCAACCGGGACTAAAGGTACCCCAGACCACGGCGCGCCTCATGCCACGTGGTGGGCCTTTGGTCCCGGTTCGTGTTGAACCGGTACTAAAGGGAGGGACCTTTAGTCCCCACTCTTTAGTGCCGGTTCTAGAACCGGTACTAAAGGTCCTTACGAACCGGTACTAAAAGTCGTTTTTCTACTAGTGTTCGACCACTGGCCACTGGGAAAAAAACCCTGCAGATCTTTTGCGCCAGTCGTGTCCGACGGTCAACGCCTAGTCTCTAGTGTGCACTGACACTGCTACTACGCATGTAATGTAACCACATCTGCTCGTCAGTTGCTCCAAGTTCAAGGATACAATTTTACCTGGTACACGTTCGACAACGACGCCCACATCTGCGATGGATGCACACCAATAGCAGCCATGATCTTGTGCTTTATGCCACGTGTCATCGCCATCAAAGTATCCTAAGTTGCCACCTCTGTTAGCGTGAAACCACATGGATGCCAACCAAGGGCGGCAACAGAGCCTTCACCACCCCTCAAGCATCGTTGGCCGCGCAGGATTCCCATGGGGGCGGCAGGGGAGGAATTAGAAACAAAGTAGGCATTAGGCTGGTCATAGTGGGGAGTAACTTAGACTAGTAACATACATATGTTACTAGTCTATGTTACTACCTTCATAGTGGGTAGTGTCATAGGTGTGGTAACATAGTTGCCTTCATTTATTACTTTGTAAACTCATTATGCATTGGAAACCGCTATGTGATGGTAATATATTATGTTACTCTATTTGCCTCTCTCCTCATTAACTACTTGCCACATCATCATTTTTGCTTATGTGGCATCTATGTTACTACCTATGTTACTCCCACTATGACCAGCCTTAGTAGGACGAATGAGCACCACCCTTGTTGCCCGTATGGTGACGTGTAGAGTTGATGCCCTACAACACCGAAGTACCAGGTTGGTTTCTGAAGCCACCGATTCAACCTCATCTCAACAAACACCTGGTGCCCAAACCCGTTCGCCGAAGCACAACTAGACTAGGTTTTTGCCTTCTAAGGCGACAACTCCAAGGAGGAAGCAACGAGAAACGTTACGGACACCTATTCGAGTAAGGGACGTAAACTTGGATCCTTGCATGGAGGATCCATAAAACGTTGTTGGCTGGAGATGAGATGGAGCATGACGCGTGCAAGGAGGGGAATGATGACTGTGGGCACTGTCATCGTCCCTGCAACCAAAGTGGAGCTGATTTTCACCTTGGGCTCTTATGTTCCCACGACCGCCGCCTAGCAAGTGACATGCGGCACAACACTTCATTGTTGCCATGCATTCGCCACTTCCCACACATCACCACTCGATGCCCTGCCTCCCACACCCACATGACTAGCGATCGACACTTCAACCTCCGCTTTTCCCTCCCTTCTCTTCTCTTTCGCTGCCCCTTTCTTGGGAGATGTCCAAGGCTGCCCGACCCGATCGAATGGCTCGTCCGACGGTGATGCCAGCCGTTGATGGCTGCGGAGAGATGCTCAGGCCTTCCTTATGCTTATCAGAGTAGTAGTTATCCTAGTAAGTCTTGGTGTTATGTTGTGGTTTGGTGTTATGCCAGATGAATGCCTTGCTCTGTTGCTGACGAGTATCGTACGGAGGTTGCCTTCCTCCTCCTCTAGTCGACTTCCATGGTGGATGATGGTGGCGGGCGGTGGATTTTACGAAAGCATCATCAATAAGTTTGGGATAGCCCCTGTTCGGCCATATCTGGAACCATCCGTTCTTCACCGGCATGGTGCCGAGCGGACAAGAAGAGGTGGATCCTGCTGCTTCCTTTGCCATGCATTGATCTCGGCCACCGCCATAGAAGGTGCGGATCAACAAAGGTATTGCTTCTGGTGTGCCATCTTCAACTTCCAAGTGAGGACCTTATAACCTTGCTCGTCATTGGCAAGGTTTTTGTCAAAGACGGTGAACGTGGAGTCTCCGATGTGGTTGCTACATGTGATATGACTCAATTGTGTTCCATTTGTATGGTTTGGGGTCCTATTTGCAATAAGGGAGTGTTGTATTGAATTTGATATGAAATGACAGCTTCAGGGGCCTTTGAGTCCCAACCCCTGTTTAGAAAAAGCAAGCCAAGGCAGGGGCCTAGCCAGGTCTGGAGCGATACTTGAGAACAGAGCCACATGATGCAGTACTACCGCTGCTACCTGACGACTTGGACGACGCATTGTTTTTGTCAAACCATGTCGAAACACTTGTTTTCCGATTCATGTTTTGTGAGGATTTTTTGTCTCACATTGTCAACTCCTTTCACATTAGGGACCTATTCGGTTCACAGGAATAGAAAACATAGGAATGGAGAAAACCACAGGAATGAAGTAGGAATTGAGGTGCAAACCAGAGGATTCAAAAACAGAGGAAAAGCAAAGTAACACAAGTTCGGCATAGCATAGAAAAAATGGAGGATAATTTTCATCGCCTGACGCTAGAGAAACAACTTTATCAATACTTTATTTTGTCGCATGGTTGTTCTCTCACGCGAAGCACCTAGTGGCTGCATAGTTTATTTGGAAAGTGAAAGGTTTGCCTCGGGCATACGCGACAAATGAGGTTCGACTGGATTTTCTTTTTCCTGAGGAATCATGAGGTTTAATCAGCGTTTTGGAGGAAACTAGAGCAACTATTCCTTCAATCCGAACAACTAGTTTGCTGAAATTCCTCTAGAACACGTAATCCTGTAGATTTCCCATGAAAAATCCTTTGAACCGAACAAGGCCTAGATAAAGATATTGATAAATCCAATGTATTCACAATCATTTCTTTTGGGAAATTTTCATTTGAAATTGTTTGGTTGGTGTATTGACAAATTTATTAACATGTTGGCTGTGACAAACAACTGCATCCCAATTTGTTTTGGTCAATATTCTTATTTCATTTTGTCAAGACTTCATGTTCACATTCGTGGTTTTTGGTTTTGTAGATCCATACTTATTACTGTGTTTAGCAGATTTTACCGCCTGATTGCATTGATTGTTTGGTTGAATTACTTAAAATGTGGTCCATCTTGAGAGTTGAGTAGTACTTTGGAAAAGTTGAGGAATCTAGAGCTTTAGAAGCAATATTTAATCCCGAACTTACATTTTGCTTGAGATTAATCTTGCTATTCATTACTAAATGTGGTTCGTGTTCAGAGTTGAGTGTGTTGTGAAAAAGTCTATGTCTACAATTTTACGAGCAATATTTAATCATGAACAATATTAGATGATTTAGTTAGTGTTTGTGAGGAAAATATCAGTGCTGATTCCATCATTTTGTTGCTGATATACATTTAGTATAATACAGTGTACACTTAATATGGTATTTAAATGTTAATAATCATTAGCAGCGCTGTACTGGCCCATGTTCGTTCCTCCTTTCCATTGACGTGACCTGTACATGATGCCTACAGTGCTTGTTTATGGACCTGTTGTGCTAAATGCTGGGTCAATGAACTGTACAAATTACAAAATGCATGTCCATTTAGTATATATTGTACTGATCTTAATATGATCTCAATGTGGCAGAGCAGCTGACAACAGAGCTACCTGTCGCTCAAGCCTTAAAGAGCATTTGTATCGTTACACAGTCTATTGTGTACTTACCACCCAAAGTGCGGGGAGGCTAGCTAGCTCTCATGTAAACTAGGAAAAGTGGTTTGGATGCACCTAATTCATTGTTAGTTAAATGACTAATTATATTTCCTACAATTGCAGGTATTTAGGAATATGACTACTGATTTGGCTGAGCAATATCCTGCATTGGTCGAACCAGCAAAACAAATCCTGAAGAAGTGCAATGGACTTCCCCTTGCCATAGTCACCATAGGTGGTTTCTTGGCTGATCAACCAACAAAAACTGCTGCAGAGTGGAGGAGACTGAATGAGCATATCAATGTTGAGCTGGAGATGAATCCAAAGTTTGAAGTCATAAAAACAGTCGTCATGAAAAGTTATGATGGCCTACCCTATTATCTCAAGCCTTGTTTCTTGTACATGTCCATCTTCCCTGAAGACCGCAATGTTAGTCGGAGGCGTTTGGCTTACCGATGGGTTGCTGAAGGTTATGCGCGAGACAAGCCCACAGCAGATAGATACTTCATGGAACTCAGAGAGAGAAGCATGATATTACCAACTCAGCAATCAGTTTGCAGCATACAAGGATTCGACTCTTGCCAGCTACACGATCTGATTCGTGATATCAGCATTGCAGAGTCTTTGGAGGAAAATCTTGTTTTCAGGTTGGAGGAAGGCTGCAGCTTGAACACCCACGGCGCAATGCGTCACCTTGCCATAAGCAGCAACTGGGAGGGTGATGAGTGTGAGTTGGAGAGCACCATGGAGCTATCCCGTATACGGTCATTGACAGTGTTTGGCAAGTGGAAGCCATTTTACATCTCTGAAAAGATGAGGTTTCTCCGGGTGCTGGACCTGGAAGGAACAAAAGGGTTAAGAAATCATCAGCTTGAGCACATTGGGGCGCTTCTTCATCTGAGATACCTCTCTCTTCGTGGGTGTGATGACATCTTTTACCTCCCAGATTCTGTGGGTAATCTGAGACAACTTGAGACACTAGACATCAAAGGGACGGGTATAGCTATGTTGCCCAGAACCACCATCAAGCTTAGTAAGCTATGTTATCTGCATGCTGGCAGCGGTTCAGGGGATAATGAGAAAACTTATTTTTCAAAGTGTAAAGACATTTGTGAAATGCAATGTGATTTATGTGTCGGATGCTGCTCACTGGATCCTTCAGACATGGGTGGATTTGGCAGGTGTGAGGTTTTCCATCTTGCTTGCTGCCTAATGTACCCTAATGTCATTAGGGGCATAGAGGATTCTGGTGTTAAGGTGCCAAGAGGGACCAGGAAACTGAAGGCCCTCCGTACACTACGGTATGTTCACCCAGGGTTTTGGATTTCGGTTTGCAGAATTTTTCGCCCCAGGGCGAAATGGCTGAAAATCGGGTTTTCAGAAAAATTTCAGGAAACTTCGGACGAAAAGCACAAACCAAAATTTGAATTTTGGGACGAAAAATGACCGAAATTTGCCCAGAAATTTGAAATAGCCACAAGAAAACATGTACAAGCAAAATATAGAATCACAAAGCAGCAATTTACATGTTATACCAGATTAGAACTCCATCTCAATGGTAAACATCGGTTCAGAGCATGATATAACATCCAGTAGTCCAGATCTACTCAATAGGCTAGTTAACAGTCCATATTAGCCCAAGGTACACACATAACAGTGCATATTAGAACTTCAAATTACAGTCCAAAATACCCACACACCAATCCCTACTACGAGTCCAAAATACACACACAATAGTCCAGATTCACAATCCACAAGTCATAGAGCAGAAGTAATCGAAGTTCAAACCAGCGCCTCCAAAACACATCAGGTAGACTTCAATTTTCTTCCAGTCTTCAGTCTTGCATGGAACAAAAATGCAAATATAGTCAGAGGCTTCATAAATATTGCAATACAAAACATCAGTTATGTGTACATGAAACAAAAATGTCTAGCATTACAAATTATATAAACGGCATGGATGCTAGCATTGCAAAGTATGTCCAGGCAGTAAGCTTCTACCATGTTATTTATTACTAACGCAAAAACATGAGTGCAGTATGAAGAAAAATATACAACCAGAAGCTAGCTCATATAAGAAAAAGTAACTTGTTACCTAATAGTAAAGGGAGTTGACGTCCTTGACCTTCTTGGCTTGCCGTCCAGATCTACGATTCACCATATTTTCATCCCTTGTTACCTCAATATCATTCACTTGGCTTCGTGCATCTTTTTAAGCTTGTCTTGGCAAACCTTCTCCATCAGATTCATCATCCTCTTCTTGGCCATCATCACCATCATCAATGTCCATGGATCCATTCGCTTCATCATCATCCTCACTGCTAATGAACTCATCCTCCTCATCTTCACGTACCCTCTTTCCTTTCCTGCTAATTTCCTTCCTTCCAAGATGAGAGGCTTTCCTCCTTGAGTTAAGGCGACGTATTTCCTCCAACACAGCAGTAGCAGCATCAGATCCATCAAGGACTATATGCTCTTCATCCTCGTTCAGCCACTCCATCATTGGGTTTGATTCGTCATGCATAACTGTATCCATCATCACTGCACATGGATCAATTTCCTTCTCCCTATAACTCAGCTTCACAATATCTTCATCTTCTTCAGCACGTAACTACAATGTATAAAAACAGAACCCAAGATTTAGCAAAGTAAATACTTGTAGCATAGCTAAGTTGAGACTTTATGCATAGACCATGGCAAACATACCTTCAGGTTGTAGCGTACAGAAACACTTTTGTGAAGCTTGCAGTACAGAAGGCGATTTCTTTGCTTCGTGTGGACCAAGGCAAAAGCAGTCCAATTCCTCTCACAGCCACTTGAAGAGACACACTGTGAAACAATTCTCAATGCCCACTTCTGCAAATTAGGAACTTCTTGTCAAAGTAGGCTGTGATACTCTGTTTCCCAAGGGAAACGCGAACACCACTGCCACTACCACGCCTCCTCTCAACTGCACGAGATACATTCCTGTAAAACATAAGTAAACAAAGTTCAACTCAATATGTATGATGATATCAAGTAAAGCAAGAGTAAGGCATAATACAAAGAACTCTAAATGCATCATGATATAAAGTAAAACCAGAATAAGACAAAATAAAGTAAAAACAGAACATTCCTGTCTCTTAGTGACTCCCGTAGTGCCATATGAATTTCTTCATCTTTATCATCATCAATATTTATCACACCATTTCTCTGGTACATCTCATCCATCAACTCACGTTCAAATCTAAGCTTACGACTTTCCTTCTCCCTCTTCTTTTTCCTCATCTCAAGCACGGCCTTCCTCATTATATCATGCACATTTCTTGGAACATTTGGGCACTCCTTCACTTCACCTACTATCTTGCCAAGATGCTCTTTGAAGCGGGTTGCACCTCCTCCAGAATTCTTCATGTTGCAATACCGACAATGAAATCCTCCTCCGTGCTTGGGGCCATGGTTCCACACATGATGTATGTCGTTGGTCTTAAGTCCTGCATTTCAAAATGCAAGCACCATGTTAACAATGAAACAAATAAACCACTCTTGTAATAGGCAAAAACAATGCATACATTGCATAGGCAAAAACAGAATTAAACAACTAAACAAAAATAGACAGAACATAATTAAGCACAAGTAAAAAATGCATTGGCAAAAACAGAACTAAGCAAGCAAATGGAATTAGATTTCCACAAAATATGCGTAGGTAAAATCAGCATTAAAAAACTAAACAAAACTAGAATAAGTACAAGTAGTGCTAGTAAGAAATTACAGAACAGGTAGAATTAAAATCATTTAGGTGCTTCACAAATTACAGGGGTAAAACATAGGGAACAAAGAGAAATACAAAAAGCAAGAGTAACACGGTATCAACCTTTAAAAGGTGCCTCTCTTGTTGCTGAACCATTCCTGATCAGACCATCATCTTCATCGTCTAAGTTGACAGTATCACTCCTTCTAGCATCGATGCCTACCCTCTTACGAGAGGAGCCTATAAAATACCGGTGTTAGTTTTCATCAAGAAGAACTTTTACAAGCTATAGCTTACATAAGCTAGAATTAAACATCTACGTAGCATAAGCTAGCATAAACTACGCAAGAAGATCTACTGATTCAAATTAGGACGGCCGGCCGGAAAGTAAAACTGCTACAAAAGCTAGCAACCACATGTATTACGTAATCTATCTACAAACTATATGCTAACGCAAATGCTAAATAAACATGCACGCACAGTAAGGCTGAAAGGCTCACCTTGCCCAGCTTGTGCATCGGCAGCTCCAAAGCCGCTGCCCAAGTCCAGCCCCATATTCGGCCAGACGTGGCCACGCCCCATGGCTCCCTCATTGTCGACCCAGTCGCCCCCTGACCTCGATCTTCTATGGCTGCCACCGCCAACTGGGTCGCCGGCCGGACGGCTGCTGTCGAGAAAGCCTTCCTCATCCATGGTCGCGGATGGAAGAAGGGGAGAACGGACTATGGGGAGGGACAGGGAGTGGTGATCTCTCGAGGCGACGGGGAGGAGGGAGATGGGCAGAGACGGCGCCGCGCCCCCGCCTCACTCGGCTTCGTTGTCTGCAGCCGCCGCACAGAGGAGTGGAGAGTGGAGAAAATGAAATTAGGGCTACGGTAGGGTTTGGTTTGAGCTTTTATAGCACAAGGTTCTATCTATGGGCTGTACTGGACCATGGGCCGGGCTGGAAATTCAAACGAGGCCGAATTTTTTTGACCGGATTGAACATTTACCGGGCCCAACCGAAATGGGCGGATTTCGGCCACTTTTCGGTTTTTCGGTCCGAAATCCAAAACCCTGTGTTCACCTTGCTTGGGGAACTGCCATTATAGAAGAGATAAAAGGCCTCACTGGTCTGCAGAAGCTAGGAGTGGTCGGTATCAACAAGAAAAATGGTCCAGGTTTCTGTTCGGCCATTTCCAGTCTCAGCCATCTTGAATCATTGTCAGTGCGGTCAGGTGATGGCCTAAATGGCTGTTTGGATGGCATGTCCACAGCTCCGGAAAACCTGCAGAGCCTCAAGCTATCCGGCAGCCTGGAAAAATTGCCGGAATGGATCAAGGGGCTCCAGAATCTTGTGAAGCTCAAGTTAGAACTCAGCGAGCTATCAGGGAACCTTGAAGCCATGCAAGTCCTTGGGAACCTACCAAACCTATCCATTCTGGGTTTGTGGGATCGCTTTCTTGAGATTGATGTACTCCAGTTCCAGACTGGCCTTTTCAGAAGGCTCACGGTGCTTGATCTTTTCTACACAGCTATGGAAATTGAATTAGTGGAGTTCCAGAAAGAATCAGTGCCCAGTCTTGAGATGCTGACCCTTAGCCTTGGAGGTACCGAAATTGCCTTCTCTGGGCTAGAACTTCTCCAAAGCATCAAGGAAGTACGGCTTAGTTTTCATCATCGCTTTTATGGCACACGCAAATCATCAAAAAATGGGGGAAATGAAGAAAGGAGGAAAAGAATGTATGAAGAGCTGAAAAAAGAAGAAAAGAGAAACAAACCAATGCAAGATAAATTCAGGGAGGAGTTGCAGATGCAGCTTGATAGGAATGAGAATCGACCCGTCTTGAAGATGCAATGAGCTCAGAAACCCGGGGCAACTTCTGTCCTGAATATGCTGACTGAGCGGCTGCCATGCCATTCCGTTCCATTGGAAAATCTATCTTTTACCTACCCTCTTTGTTTTATCATTTGCATTCCTTGTTAGTACTATATTGTAATAATGGGCTGAAATAAAGCCCACCCGTCAAGTAGATTGTTGTTCTGCAGCTGTTCTAGGTGGTATTTCTCTTTTCTGCTTTGGTATCTCTTTGAGTTGCTGAAGAATGGATGGCCACTGCAGTATATATGATGCTCTGTATCTGTATCCTCTGGCGGTGTGTGTGCACCATGGCTGGGCAGCTTAGTAAAGGTGTGGTGATATATTACACAATTGTAAACTGTTTGGATCTATGCTACGCCTGTAATCCTTTTCTTTTGCCCTTAGCTATGATGCCATGTCTGCTTCGGGGCTCTGTTTTGATTTGGTGAATAATGAGTCGGCCCTGCAATATATAAGATGCTCTGCTAGCCTTTGTATCTATATATCTGTATGTGCACGCGCGCCATTGTTGGGCGGCAGTGATATCTTTGGTAATTGTATAAACTACGTATACTACGTATTTAGATTACATGCAGAAACCTTGTCAGTATTTTGCACCCATCATATGCGATTGCTTATTTGCAATCCTTTTCTTCTGTCCTCCTTGGATATCATGTGGGTCGCTCGGCTCTGTCCCTTTCATCTGTCAGAATGGAATAAATGATGTAACCACATATAATAATCTATCTTACTCATCTACAGCTTTCAAATGAAGGAAGGGTACTAGTACTCACTACTCACGCAGATTTGACTACTCAGGCAGATTTTTTTTTTGAGGTGTGACTACTCAGGCAGATAAACTGCTTCAGGTGGCGAGACGGATGTCCGCCTCACCTTAGAGAGACTCTGGTGGACCGGCCCACTAATAGTTCTTTATTTACGCTTGTTTCTTTGACTCGTTTGTTTTTCTATTCCTTTTGTTTTCTTACATGTATTTATATTTTATAACTAAATTAGTTTACATACATTTTCAAAAAAGTTCAATGTGCATTTAAAAATGCAACAGCGTATAAATTTTTATTTGTGCATTTTTTTGTACCATTCAAAAAAATATTCTTGACATTTCCAAAATGTTCGTATGTTGAAAAGTTTAAATTTTTTTCATCACATTTGACAAAATGTTCACCGTTATTAAAAAATTCTCATGTAGTATAGAAATATCTGTTTGCCCCGTTTTCAAAAATATTGGTACCCATTAGAAAATATTCACGACATCTAAAAATGTTCACAGGTTTAAAAATTGGTTCATGAAATTTTAAAAGATTCATATAAATCTAAAAATTTGCTCACATTGTTCGATAAAATGTTTGCAGCACACAAAATTGTTCGTAAAAAAATATTCACGCTTTTAAAAATAATTCTTGTGATATTTTAAGAAAAAGTTCATGAAAGCACAAAAAGTTGTTCAAGAAATTTTATAAACAGTTCAAGATGTGTTTAGAAAATGTTTAACATATATTTTTCAAATGTTCAACATGTATTGAATAAAATATTTAAGTATATCTACAAAATTTTTGACCTATATATGAAAAATGTTTAGTGTGTATTAAAAGAGTAAACATGTATTTTGCAAATGAAAACAAAATAACAATGGAAACCAAACATACAAAACAACATAATAAAAATTGATTACGAAAAACAGAAAAAAGCAAGGAGCAACTAATTAATCGGGGGTTACCCCTTGGAGGGTACCCGAAGCGTTAACTTTCTTAGGCCCGGGAGCGTGCCAAGTGGTGCATCCAGCCGCCGCCACGTGTTGTTGCACTAGGCGCACCTTGGGGATTTCGATTTTTTTTCTACAAGCGTTTTTGGGTTTACTTTGAATACACATTTCTGGTTTTTCGGCTTTTTATTGGCTCTACATTTTACATATTTTTAGAGCTCATTTGTTGCATGTTCTCTACATATATCATCTCACGCTGAACCTAATATGTGTCCATCATGCATGATTTCTGGTTTTTACTCTTTTCACTAGGAGCACTGCATGTTAGTGTTATTATTTTTTTCTTTTACCAGTTTCCTTTGTTCTCTCATGGCTATTAGTGTTTTGGAGCAACCTAGGACCGAACACAATGAAAGGGACAAGGTTGGATTCATCACGGAGGACTTCTGACACAGAATTTAGATGTTTTCAAAGTTCCCCAAATCAAGATTGAATACCACGGGTGCGTAGAGGCGCCGCTCTCATGGTTCCAATGGCCCCATCTCGGGCGTTTCAGAGAGAGATGGGGCTCAGATGGGTAGGGTTTGTGGTGTGGCCGACCGACTTTAAATAGCAAGCCCCGAGATGGCTTCTCATCCACCGCGTCGGCTTGAATGCCGGGCAGGAGTTACCCGGTATGATTGCAGTAGAAATCCGTCATGTCGCCCCGTATGCTCTGATTCACGCATGAAGAGCGAGCGGACGCGGCGAGAGAGAGGAGGAAGAGTTTTTTGGATGGTCCAAAACCCGCAAACCTTCCTCAACTTTGATTTTGATTTGTGAGATTTTGAACATCCAAACACGTCCGGACAGATTTGATGACCGATATTGGATGGCAAAAAATGTTCGAACAATCTGATCCAGACATATGGGGGCGCTTTGATGAACTGCGTCGGAGTTGAGTGTTGTATACCTGTTCGTGACCACGTTGCACATAAACAAGTATAGGCCTTCTTAAAACGAATACCAAGAAACCACAATAGTTTGATTGTAAAATTTGGATGACCGCAATTTTCCGGTGCAATGCAATTGGAGTGAATAGCATAAAACTACCACAATTCAACGTTAGGGTTCCAAAAAACTACTAAAAATTTATTTGCGACTAATAACTACCAGAGTCGGCATCAGCTGTCTAAAAAAACCCAAAACCCCCGTTGCTAAGAAATTAAACCGATTTATGACAGGTCGGACCCGCACCTAAACGAACCGTATGTTTGACCGTTAACTGACATGTGAGGCCTACATGTCAATTATCTCTTATTCTCCTTCTTTTCCTCCTCTCCTCCTTATCTTTGTCTCTCTCCGCACGAGCGCGGCGGATATGCACACCGGCCACCCCTCCTCCTCCCTCTCTCCCTCTCCGTGAGCTAGCCCTACTTCCCCCGGCCGACCCTGCTCCTCCATCTCCCCAACTGGCCGGAGTACGGTCTCCAGTAGGGTGGCAGTGAGCCCCTCCATTACACGCGGCGGTGCCCCTCTGGCCAAGCACGACGGTGCGCCCCTATGTTAAAACACGACGGCGGCGAGCCCCTCCATTGCACGCGGCGGCGCCCCTGTGGCCAAGCGCGATGGTGCCCCCATATGTCCGGAACACGACGGCGGTGAGCCCCTCCATTGCACGCGGCAGTGCCCCTCTGGCCAAGCGCGACGGTGCGCCCCTATGCCCGGAACACGACAGCGGTGCGCCCCTACATTGCACGCGGCGGCGCCCCTTTGGCCAGGCGCGACGGTGCGCCCCTATGTCCGGAACACGACAACGATGCGCCCTTCTATGCTGGCCGGCAAGGTAAGGAGCAACAACAACGGTGGCCGGCAAGGCATAACATCAGGTGCGGCCGGCAAGGAGCAACATCGCAGCCTGCAAGGAGCAGCACTGCAGTCGGCAAGCATCAGAAGGAGTAGCAGGCGCGACCGGCAAGGAAGTCCACCTGGACCGAGCCTGTCGCCTGCCTGGAGGAGCCCCGCCTCCGCACCGAGGCCGGCGCAACCAGCTCGAGTGGGCGCCGCCATGGACAAACCGCGGCTGCCGGCCACAACCACGGTCGGCTTATACAGGGACTGGATTGCTTTTTGAAAAATGATGAGGGACCCAATCGCTTTTTAAAATCTTTGCAGGCGTCATGCTGTAAAAATAAGGACACATTTTAATATTTATCAAAAAACCAGGGGTTGAAGCAAAAATTTACTTGAGATTTTTCTTATGTGTAAGAGACACTGACATTTGGGCTCCACATGCCAGTTAACGGTCAAACAAACGGTTGAACAGACGGTTCGTTTAGGTGGGGGTCCGACCTGTCATAAACCGGTTTAATTTCTTAGCGAGGGTG
Source organism: Triticum dicoccoides (assembly GCF_002162155.2). Classification (NCBI taxonomy): domain Eukaryota; kingdom Viridiplantae; phylum Streptophyta; class Magnoliopsida; order Poales; family Poaceae; genus Triticum; species Triticum dicoccoides. The sequence goes on from NC_041391.1 coordinate 714,266,316, forward strand.
TTTTGGGTTTTTTTAGACAGCAGACGCCGATTCTGGTAGTCATTAGTCACTAACAAATTTTCTATATTTTTTTACAACCCTAACATGAATTGTGATAGTTTTATGCTATTCGCTCAATGCAATTGACATGTTTTTGACCGTTGAGACCCAAAAGTCAGGCCATGGCGTGCGATTAGAACAACAGCCCCGCATAAAACGGCAGATGTGGCCATGGATGTGGAATTGCATCGGCACTGATATGTATCACCTCTAGCGATAACAAGCTCCCACTCATCGCTCACGCCCCAGAGGGCTCCTAATTTGCGCTCTTTGCGCCAGTTAACGAGCCGACGCTCACGCGCCCCACATGCTGGGCCAGCCTAACACGTGAGCTCCTCGCACGTTCAATCGTTGGCTGAAAGATACAAGTCAGCATATATACATGTGCACTGTGAACGTCTATGATTTTTGCTATCTACTGTTGATCTTACATCCCGGACATAACCACTTCGACGTCACCATGAAACCAGGTATGAACGACGCCTATAACGTGTCATGGGAGGCCCCTGTTAAAGGTCTTATGGCCTCTGAACAAACAAGCTTGTTCGTTGTTGGTTGTGGTGTGGGTGTCTACTTGTTTGGCCATAATACCAACAATCCCATCGGTAGTTGCATGAGTATGTGCCTAGACGACAAAGTGGCCATGGAGGAGGCAGATCTAACAACGACAAAGTGGCCATGAGTGTTTTAAGAAAGGGCCAAATAAGGAATTCTCTCTGAAGTAGAAGGGCGGCAAGCCCGAAGATAAGGAGCAAGGCCGACCCTAGGTCCATTGGGCTTGAGCAAACCAAACCATATACTTGAACGTTGAACAGCCCAGCGCTCTCTTTGGGCATGCACTCACTCACTAGGGTACATGCATGTGGCCTCAGATTGCAAGGTGATGGTGGAGGACTTGAAGAAGGATATCTCTTCAGTTTACGGAGCTACCATACATGAAATAACTCATCACTCGTCGGATTTTGCTTTTTGTAACTTTAACCATGAACTTAGGAGCTCAAATGTTGCAGTTCACAACTTACCAAAGTATGCTTTATGTCTCGGGGGTGGCCGTCCTGTGTGGTTGGGACACCCGGAAGATCTTTCCTCTGTCCCTGCAATTAAACATTGTAACGAATTAATAAAAGCTTCGCGAGATTGTCTAAAAAAAAGTAAAAAAAAAAGTAGTGGTACTTGAAGGGCACGCTCGCATGTCTATGTCTTTGGGGTGGACGTACGTGTGGAAAATCCGTAGGAATATTTGTGACGAGACCCGTCGATTGGCATGTACTCTGCCCGCCAAGGTGGCCCAGGGATTAATTGGATGGTCCTGAGTAGTTCCCTGCACTGCACGGCCACAAGCGTAAAAGTATCCTCCTCCATGGCCACAAAACCAGACGTACCTTGACCGCTGAAAATTTGCAAGGCGTAGTGCTCCCAAGCGGCTAGCATCATATCAGCTGGCCAAACTGCGCTCGGTATGCAGCGACAAGGTGACGACCGCGCAGGCGGGTCATGCACGTCGGAAGTACTGGTGGTAACTTCCCGCAAAAAATTAAAAGAATTTCCCCCGGATTTTTTTATAAAAGAATTTAAAAATACTGGTGGTAACGGACCAGGCGATGACCGTAATATCCGATGGCGCATCCTGCTTTTTAATACGCGATCGATGCGTACAGAGGCAGCATACATACACTCTCAATAGTATCGCTGTATCCATCTAGCTATTATTGATGCTATTGCCACCATAACACAAAACCAACAACCAACACCTAGACCAAAGTACCAAACTTGCCCGCCGTCGGAGCCACGATGAGCGCCGTGTCCCTTTTGTTGGCGTGCTTGGCGGCAGCTCTGCTGCCAACGTCGGCCACCGAGGCTGGAAGGGGTGGGATCTTGCATATCCCTTCTGCCGCCGACCTGGCTCGGGCTCGCTGCCCTTCCAGATGCGGTGGTGTTGCCATTTACTACCCATTTGGGATAGGGCCGGGCTGTTTCCGGCAAGGCTTTGAGCTCACCTGCAACAGCACCGCTGGTCATAAGAGGCTCTTTCTGGGCAACAGTGCCACTGAGGTCCTTGAGTTGTATCTCGGAGAAAACGGACTTCAAGTCTCTCCTATCCACTTCAACGTCACCATGAAACCAGGTATGAACGACACCTATAACATGTCATGGGAGGCTCCTGTTAAAGGTCTTACGGCCTCTGGAGGAACTAGCTTGTTCGTTGTTGGTTGCGGTGTGGGTGTCTACTTGTTCGGCCATGATACTACCAACCCCATCGGTACTTGCATGAGTATTTGCCTAGACGACAAAGAGGCTATGAAGGAGGCAAATGCAAACCACTATAACGATGTTGGGATGGGTTGTTGTTCCATTTATTTGCAGCAGGACGTGCCAGCATTTGGGTTCACAGTTGACCGCCTCAAAGGCGTCTCAGCACTATCAGGCCAACGTCAAGAGCTCTCTAGTACTATAAAAGTTTTCCTGGCGGGGGATTACAAATTTCATGTTGCCGACATGTATTCAAGTCGGATAGACGAACGAAACATTCGTGCGGCAATGCTTGGAATGGCCATCACGGATCAACCAAGCTGTGAAAGTGCTCAGAAGAAAAGGTCAAGCTATGCTTGTGGCGATAACAGTGATTGCGTGGATAGGCCATCTGGAGGCTACTCTTGTCGCTGCCGCCCTGACACAATCAGCAACAATCCGTACCTTATGGATGGTTGTCAACTAGGTCAGTAATTTACTCTTCAGTCAAGAATATAAAAATATTGACCTGCCATGTCATCAATATTGGACTCATATATGCATCATTGAGTATTATGGTAATTTTTGCACCAAGATTGTAACTTTTCTTCTCCTTTTCATGCTCGCCATCACTTTTTCATTGGGTTCATTGGGAAAAAAAATTAATAACTGGAACTCCTTTTTTTGCCCCCCCTCCCCTCGCGTCGCCTCCCCTGAGGAGACTCGAGGGTGAACCCTAGATTGCCTCCGCGCTCCCCCCTCACTCTCCTCTCCCTCCGCCGCCGCCTGAGGTGCTCGCCGACGCGGCCCCACGACATCTATGAAGGGGGCGACCGGGATCTGGCGGCTCCGCCGACGTTCAGAGCGGCGGCTCCGATGGGTGGTGTCCGGCGTGGCCGGTGCGGCGGCTGTGCCAGCGGGTGC
>NC_041391.1:714269859-714308458 GCF_002162155.2 Triticum dicoccoides
GACCTGCCATCCCCTTGCTTGGACGACGGTGACATCCGGTGCCGTGCTCTTTCTTGAAGGCGTCTTCCGGGGATTTGCTCGTGTGGGGTGGAGCTGCTGGTGGTGCGGTGACGGTGTGAGGCGGCCTGGTCTTCTCTGTGGCTGCCGCTGTGGTCTCGGTTGCGGTGCTCCAATCCCTGACCAATGCGTGGCATTGCCCTTTCGGCCTTCTCCGTGGATCTTCGCCTTCGTTCGATGACTCGCGACCGACTTCCTTTCCTGCGGCTTTTGGCGACGGTGCTCTTTTGGTCGGTTTCCGGTGCATGTGGGTCTGCCTATGCTGTTTCCCTCTGGTGGCTCGGCACCCTAGTCTGGGTTCATGTGGAACTACTCTGTCGACCACCGGTGCGGCTCCCATCGAGCCCGGGTGAAAGGGTTGTGGCCCTTTGCGGTTGAAGAGACAGATCTTGTGATGCTCTTGTCTGCCTGTGCAGTTGCAGCCAGCGGCACGATACAAGCCCGCAGTTGCTGTCCTCCTGTAGCCTTAGTTTGGTTTGCTTGTTTGGCATTGCAGTGGTCGTTGGTAGCAACACTGTTTGTTGTTGCCTTTGAGCCGTTCCTCTCAGCACTATGTATCTCTGCTCCGCTTTGTTTCCTTTTCTATGTAATGTGGTTTGTGTAATCATGGCCGGTTGATGGCTTTTTTAATTTAAAGCCGGGCTAGGTTCGAGCCCTTTTTTGGGCTCGGCCGATGCCTTTTCTCTAAAAAACTTTAATAACTTTGCATCTAGGTAAAATATAGCCACTGCTACAACAAGACAAGCACTAATTGTTTTCTTGCCCCCAAGACTCAGAATTGCCTGTCACGGAAGTTCGGAATCAGTACACGCCGTTTCTTCAAAATATTATGACACACTAAGATGTACTACAATTTTTGATTATATTGTTCACTAGTGGTACATGGTTTACTTAACTAACAACTCTCCTATTGTCTCTAGTAGTGGAGAATTATTGTCAAGGTGCCAGTAAGACTTAAGTTGTTTTCGTCAATGTCCACCCGATTAATGGGTCTGGTTTACAACAAGTTGCACGTTTCTTTATAAGGCTAGTCACAGTGGGGAGTAACTAGTGTCATGCATATGAAATTAGTCTATATTACTATCTTCATAGTGCAAAGTGTCATAGATGGGTGCATTTGTTAGCTTGTAGACTCATTATTTTGGGTAGAGCTATGTGATGGTAAGATAATATGTTACCACCACCATCTCTTTCCTCATTTAATACAATACCAGATCTCAAATGTGCCATTTGGCATTGCACAGGATGCATGTTACTACCTATATTACTCTCACTATGACTAGTCTAATGTTCTAGCTAACAATTAAATTGGTATCATTAATTAATGCTATAACAAAAGCGTATCTCTAGTATAGATAGAATGGCCATTCATTCCCATGCTCCTAATGTAACTTCTCATGTGCCAATTCCCCAGTGTAACTTCTTCCTTTGTCAATCTACCTGCAGAAAGTTACAATCCCAATCTCGAAGGAGGTTGCAAGAGATTATGTGGGAACACTAGCATCCCCTTCCCTTTTGGCCTCGAAAAGGGTTGCTATGCTACTGAAAAGTTTCGACTTAACTGTACATCAGAAAACGTCACAATTCTTGATCAAAGGGCCAAATACATTGTGGCCAACGTTTCAGTGAATGAAGGATATCTTAGTGTTAGGGAAACACAAAAAAACTCGGGCTACAACGACGAAGAGCTGACGGTACTAGTTCATACAGGCGAGGGGGGAATTGAACTAGGTGGCAACTATGAGGAATATGGTTTTTATTTATCAGAAGAATATAATATGAAGATGTGGTGGTCTGTTGATAATTTAACCTGTCCAGTAGCTATGAGTAAGCAAAGACGGGCTACATACGCATGTCGTAGTGTCAATAGCAAATGCATTCTTGTCACCCGTGGCCTCAGTAATGGGATGATGCAGCTTGGTTATCGTTGCCAGTGCTCTCAAGGTTATGAGGGAAATCCATACACACTGGATGGATGCACAGGTAAGCATGCTGCAACTTCCATTACAAATTTATATCCAACCACATGCATAATTTTCCTAGTACACGAAATGATTGATTGAAATATAGACAATGATACATCTAGCGAGATTAATGTGTTGCAATTCTTCAGTCATCTTGATGCAAAGAGTTGGTTTCCTTTTTTAGTGGAGTTGTGCTAAATAGGTGGATACTACAAATACTCATAGAACTGGCTCAGTTTAGTTGTGTGCATCACATCATGTAGAGAGCGGGAGGGTGATCATTTTATTACTTCAAAAGGTACCTTATGCTAAATGACTTTAGGCACACACAAGAACTAGAGTTTACCTAATTAATGGACATGCCAAAATAGGGCTTGATCCCTAATTGAGATTTGTTGGTTGAGCTAACGGTGAATACCACCATCATGTACACAATTAATGTTATACAATCATTTTCTTTTGTCTTTTAGAATGTGTGCTGGCAAAACTTGAAGATCTTTAGTGGCAATGGCATACACATAAGCATGTAAGTTTGCCTCACGGAAATGGAAAATAAAATTATATTAACATATATGGCAATAAACATATTTGTGAAATGTTAGTTTTCTATAGAGTTCGGTTGTTTACTAAGATGTACTTAGAAGCAATAATGGCCCATGCAGAATTTGGAGAACGCGTTGATGTATGGAGGTAGTTTCTGTGTGTGTAGGATGGTTGGTAGGCCAAGGGTAACCTAGCTTTGGTTCCACATTTACTACCAATGATTTTCATGCATCAATCATTTCTCACATACTTACCATTTACAGATGTCAACGAGTGTTCGTTGATGAATACTTGCAATGGCACATGCCAAAATTATCCTGGAGGCTACAATTGTCAAAGTTGCACTCATGGAAAAGAGTTTGATCAAATAAAAGGGAGATGTGTGACATCAGCAAAGAGACGAAATCTTCTCTTAGGTAAGTCATATCAAAATTAATTATCTAAATAGAATTGCAACTTGCAAAGGACATATTTTGACATCTACTACTAGATGTATAGGTATTGCAATTGGAATTAGTTGTGGCCTTGGTGCCATAATACTTGCGCTTGGTGCAACGGTACTCATCAGCAAGTGGAAGAGAGGCATACAAAAGAGAATACGAAGGGCATACTTCAAGAAAAATCAAGGCCTACTCTTGGAACAACTAATATTAGATGAAAGTGCCACAGATAAAACAAAGATATTCTCCTTGGAGGAATTAGATAAAGCAACAAACAACTTTGATGCCAGTCGTATTCTTGGCCGTGGAGGACATGGGACAGTTTACAAAGGGATTTTATCTGATCAACGTGTAGTGGCCATAAAAAAGTCTAAGCTGGTGGAGCAAACTGAGATTGACCAGTTTATCAACGAGGTTGCCATCCTGTCACAAATCATTCATCGGAATGTGGTCAAGCTTTTTGGTTGTTGTCTCGAAACAGAAGTTCCTTTGCTAGTTTATGAGTTCATATCCAATGGCACACTATATGATCTTCTTCACATTGATGTAAGTGTTCAATGCTTACTTTTACGGGGTGATCGAATTAGGATTGCTGTAGAAGCTGCAGGTGCTCTTGCTTATCTCCACTCAGCTGCTGCAATACCAATTTTCCATAGAGATGTCAAATCTTCCAATATACTCCTAGATGGCAACTTTACTACCAAGGTTTCTGACTTTGGTGCTTCGAGGTCTTTATCGCTTGATCAGACACATGTAGTGACAATTGTACAAGGAACTTTTGGTTACTTAGACCCCGAGTACTACCACACTGGGGAGCTAAGTGAGAAGAGTGATGTTTATAGCTTTGGAATTATACTGGTGGAGCTTCTGATGAGAAAGAAGCCAATTTTTATTAATGAACAAGGTATAAAACAAAGCTTGGCTCATTACTTTGTGGAAGGACTTCAGCAGGGAGTTCTGTTGGAAATCATGGATCCCCAGGTTGCAGAAGAAGCGAACCAGAATGAAATTGATGACATTGCCTCAGTTGCGGAAGCATGCTTGAAAACCAAAGGAAAAGAAAGACCTACCATGAAAGAGGTAGAAATGAAGTTGCAACTCCTAAAAACTAGAAGATTAAGGAGTCAACTTCCTCCCATAAATGATGGAGAGATCAAGTCATTTGGGTGCCTAAATGGCGCTAGCTCTCATGCACAGAGCAACATCATTGTCCGTAATGTTGGCTTAACACCTACATGCAGCTCCGGAAAGTACAGTCTGGAGCAAGAGTTTTTGAACTCGGCCAGCTTTCCACGCTAGCGAAGCACACAGTGGTATGATCATCTGCTTACTAAGCTTCTCACGTGCATGTCAGTTATCCTACGCGTGCTTATATAGAAAAACTATGCAATGTACGTAGTTCCTTTTAGTGTGAGTATGGCATGTAAATTCCCGACTTGTTTTTGTAGCTTTTCTTATGTGTGTAATTTCTTTCGACGACAACTTATTGCAATTAAGCTACAGTGGTGAATAAAGCTATTTTATCGTTGTTTTTTTTTCTTTTTGAACAAATTTCTTTTTTGCCGTACACATTTCTAACTACTCATTAGCAATAATACTCGAACCTGTAATACACTAGCCATTGGTAATGAGTGGTGAATAAATGTTGGCTTAGGACCTACTACTATATTATGGGACGGACTACAATTGATGTGAGTTATGTGTGTTTGTTAGATATATAGACAGAAGTTCTGCCTCGCCAGAAAATAGTGCGGAAACATAATTATGGATTTGTAAAGCCTAAAGCCCAGTTACTATGGCTTATTATTGTTTATTTTTATGTTTTAGGGAAAAAGAATAGTCATTCCTTTTATCTGCGATATCTTTTTCCCCTCCCCTTCCGTGCCGCCGCGTGTGGTGGCCTCAGCCGCGAAGGGTGATGCTTCTCCTCGTCGCCAGCCGGCTGGTAGAGTGCTCTGCCTGGGCGGTTTCCCATAGGAAGGCTGGGGAGCCCCGCCATCGAGAAGCAGCATGCAGCTGGAAATGGGGAGGCAGCTGCTTCGATTGGCATGCGCGCTCGCCGCACCGAGGTACCCGTCGCTGTGCTGGGGCTGCGGTTCCTCTCCGGCGGCGACGCCTAGGACCTCCAAGGCTCCAAGATTCGACCTGTCCTCCCCACCATCTTCCCCTCCGACCAACAATTCACTGTTCTGCATAATGTCTGAAATACGCTTTGGTAGTACACTACAGAGTAACACTTTTTAACCCTATCATCGATGTAGAACCTATCACTGTGAATTGAACTAATGCACGGCAAGTGTACGCCAAATCCTTGCTAATGGGTACACCAAATGAGCCCATTGCTCTTCGTTGGTAGTATGGTGTCTAGGAACCTCACGCAGCTCCCAACAACCAACAATAATAGATCGATAAATGGTTGAGTATGGCGGCGGCGCTCTGTTTTTTGTAACGCCAGACTACGTCCGATCGTCGGATTTGCGGCGTCTTTTGAGAGCGGGAACGACCAAGTATAAATTTCCCGCATCCTGGGGCCGGCGCGTGGGGGCGTGACTGGGAGCTAGGTCGCCCCCAGGGGCCGAACTAGCGCCGGCACGCCTCCAGGCCGCTCTATTTAGGCGCCCTGGGGGGCCGAACGGCTGGAGATGCCCTTAGTAGTACAGATTAACAATTATTTACCGTATCATTGATGTAGAACCTAGAAATTAGTGATGTGTCACACTGCCAATTAAACGAATGCACGGTAAGTGTACGCCAAATCCTTGCTGAATGGAGATGCTGGGTACGCCAATGACCCCATTGCTGTTCGTCGGTAGTGTAGTCGTAGTGTCTAGGAACCTCACGCGGTCACAACAACCACCAATAATAGATCGATAATGGTAGAGTATTCCCCCTTCCGGCCCACTGGCCACTGCTCTGCATACTGAAATGCACTTACTAGTACAACATTAAGAATGGTTAATCCTATGTCGCTGTAGAGTGTAGAATCTATCCACTGATGAGTCACACTGTCAGTTAAAGAAATGGGCAGCGAATACGCGCCAAATCCTTGCTGAATGGTGCTGCTGAATACGCCAAATTTGCCTCACGCAGCAGGCCAGAACAACCCACAATAATAGATCGATGAATGGTTAAACTTTGCGTTAGCAGCCAGACAGCCATATGCATTGTCACTAAATTTCAATCCGTGATGGAGGCTTTGTTCAGGTAGCGTTTGTTTGTACATGAGGTTGGTGATTACAGCTACTGTCTATTAGAAATACAAATTAGCAATGTGTACTTATATGAGTGCGGTGAGACGTCGCTGTAAAGCTTAGCTGACGACGAATCCCTGGATTAAAAAGCACTAATGAAGAGTGTCACAGTGTTAAACGCTGCCTGAGAGTGTGTTGATATATCCCTGAAATACGTTTTAGAAGTAGATAACAAGTGATCCTTATATGAGACACTTAGAGTGTTGATATATTGATGTCTATCTTTGTAATAAGAGCCGACCTGATGCAGAATTAACTAGTAATGGGCAAGGACTTGAGGCCCGGAAAGTACTGGTTAAATGATATTCAGTAGTTGTGAGTGGGCAGGGTGTGAATCAACAATTCAGCATTAATAGGCGAGGTCATTAACAATCATCGAAGCAAAACCGCCCGTCCAGTGATGAGTCACACTGCAACTAAACTAATACGCGATGAGTACATGCCAAATCCTTGCTGAATGGAGCCGTCGGGTATGCCAAATGCCCCATTGCTCTTCTTTGGTCGTGCCTTGGAACTCAATAATAATAAGTAGATCAATAAATGGTTTAACATTGTGTTAACCGGCAGACATCCATATATTAGGACCAAAGCCGTATGCCTTTTCACTAAATCTTAATCCCTGATGCAGGCTTTGGTACAGGCAGCTGAATTAGGTGGGTGATGTTGTTCTTGCTATTATATATACATGCGGTTGGTACAGAGTCCAGCTACCGTCTAGATGGAAATGAACAATGTATATTTCTATGAGTGCGGTGAGGTGTCGCCGTAATGCCTACCTAATGACGAGTCCCTTGTTTAGAAACCGTTAATAATGAGTGTCACATTGTTAACCTAATATGCAATGAGATGGAGATCGGCAAGTCTTGATCGGAAAAGCGTAACTTCCATTATGTGTCTAGGCAGTACCTAAGAGCCTAAGACCTGCATCTCAAATCCATCTTAATTAAATCCTTATGAATACTTAAACTTTGTGTTAGCATATAGGAGCATATTATGTGCAGTATCGCAGCCGGCTTTGACAGCTATTAGCATCAAAGGCATATGTATTTTCACTGAAACTTAAGCCATGATGTGGGTTGTTTATGTTGGAGGAAGGACGCCACATGTAGGCTTTGTTCGGGCAGTTCGATTAGCTGAGTCAGTGCAGCTAGAGTCTGTAGGGATTGAAATTAACAATTGATCCTTATGTAAGAGTCTGTTGAGGCATCACTGTCTACTGTCTAGTAATGAGAGCCGGCTTGGTGCGGAATTAAGTACTGAGTCTGCTGTTAGAAACTAATGTGCAAGGACTTAAGGGCAGCAAAGTCCTGATTAAAAGGTCTTTTGGGCCCGCTCGTGGACCGAAGTGAACCGGACCGAAATAGCCCGGACCGACAGAAAAACTGACCGGTCCGGTCCGTGAAAAGGAGACCGAAAATTGCTCGGTCCGGTCCTGCCTTGGCTCGGTCCGGCTCGGTCGGACCGAAGGCGACGCGCTTCTTCCGCCCAGCCGCCGGCGACGCCCTGCTGTGGCGCCGGTGAGTTCCCCTCCGGCACTGCCGCGCCCCTCCTCCATCCAGTTTTCCTTTCCTTTCATTCTGTCGAACAGAAAACAAGAAAGAACGAAAGAGGCGGGGTTCGATCCGATAATCATGGCATTATCCCACGAGTAGCTCCACGTCCAAATTAATCCACTAATCAAGGAAGGCCCGCAGAGACAAAAATTGTGGGCTCATGCACGCGCTACACTACTTGCATGTACTCCGTAATAGGGAACATCCTGTGCGAGGATGGCGCGCGTTTAGATCGGGCACGGCTATTACCCAAGGAATAAAGAGAACGAAAACTGAAAAACCGCACCCCAGTTGCGCGTCCTGTGCGGCATGCCGTTTAATTAGATCGGGCACCCCCCATGCGTGATGCGTGCATGCCGTTTACATCGGCACGTCCCGTGCGTGCAGGTCGACAATGGCTAAAGCTAGCAGTTCATGAATAACAGCCGCGCTGCACAGCGCACACCTTGCCGCCGGCGCTCGCACACCTTGGAGCAACCATGCACGTCGCACACATCGCCGCCGCACCCGAGCAGGTCGCCGCCGGTGGCCGTTGGTCGGTCCGCTCGGTCCGGCCCGGGCTTCGTCGTCGCCGGTCCGGTCCCCAAAATCAGGACCGTGATGCAGCTCGGTCCGGTCCGGCCCGGACCGCCGGCGGCCGGTCCAAACGACGGCTCGGACTGGGACCGGACCGGCCCGGACCGTGTCCACCCTGAACTGCGCCGCCTACATGAGTAAATACATACCCACTTGTTGCGTAAAGTACATCAACATTGAAGATCCAATTTGAATCACTATATCCTTCTAGCACAGTAGGATTCCTTGAATAAGTAATTTCATAACTCATAGTACCTCTCAGATAGCGCAAGACCCTTTCTAGTGCATGCCAATTATCATCACCCGGGTTGGACATGAACCTACTCCGTTTGCTCACAGCATAAGAGATATCTGGCCTTGTAGCGCTAGGTAAGTACATGAGTGAACCTACAATTTGAGAGTATCTTAATTGATCTTTTGTTTCTTTCTTGTTATTTCTGAGTGTCACATTGGGATCATAAGGTGTTGGAGAATACTTTCTATCCATAAAGCCGAACCGGATCAAGACCTTCTCAACATAGTGAGATTGCGTTAGAGTAATCCCACTCTCATTCTTAATAAGTTTGATGTTTAGAATTACATTGGCTTCTCCCAGACCTTTCATGTCAAAACTTTTTTATAGAAAAGACTTGACGTCATTGATCTTATTAATGTTTGTACCAAAGATCAGTATGTCGTCCACATACAAACATAATACGACACTATTTCCCCCACCATGATGATAGTAAACACACCTACCAGCCTCGTTAATGACAAATCCCGCAGAAGTCAGACTTCTTTCAAACTTCTCATGCCATTGCTTAGCTGCCTGTTTCGGACCATACAAATATTTTAACAACTTGCACACCTTTCTCTCTTCACCCTTTACCACACACACGTCAGGCTGATCCATATAGATTTCCTATTCCAACTCTCCATCTGGGAAAGTTGTCTTTACATCCATTTGATGAATGATAAGATCATAAGAGGCAGCCAGGGAAAGTAACACTCGAATGGTGGTCCTTCTAGCAACAGGTGAATAGGTGTTAAAGTAATCTTTGCCTTCTTTCTGAGTGTAGCCCTTGGCCACTAGCCGCGCCTTGTACTTATCAATATTACCATCAAGCTTAAGCTTATTTTTGAACACCCACTTACAGCGCACAGGTTTACAACCATATGGTCTATCATTTAGTTCCCAAGTTCCATTGGAAAGAATTGAGTCCATCTCATTATGAACAACTTCTATTCAATCTTCTACATCTGGAGATGCATATGCCTCTGCAATAGACTTGGGTGTGTTGTCCACAAGGTATACAATGAAATCATCACCAAAGAATTTTGCAACCCTTTGTCTCTTGTTCCTTACAGGAACTTCATTGTTATCCTTCTCAAGGACTTCCTCATGTGTTTGTTTGAAATATTCATCAGTTGTACTAGATGTAGGAATTATTTCAGATGAAAATCTAGCAATGCTATGCATATCTTTCATAGGAAATATATTCTCAAAATATGTTGCATCACAAGATACCATTATAGTATCAATGTGCATATCAGATACTTCAGACATTACCACTAAAAATCTATAAGCAATGCTCCGTTGAGCATATCCTAGAAAGACACAATCCACTGTCTTTGGTCCAAGTTTGCGTTTCTTAGGAATAAGAATATTGACCTTTGCTAAGCATTCCCCGAGTGCGCAAATAAGAAAGTAATGGTTTTCTCCCAAACCACTCCTCATAGGGGGTTTCCTCCTTATTCTTGTTAGGAACTCTATTCAGGACATGACATGAAGTCAATAGAGCCTCCCCCACCATACCTTAGATAAACCGACAGTGTCTAACATGGCATTCACCAAGTCAGTCAACGTGCAGTTTTTCCTCTCGGCAACCCCATTTGATCGGTGAATAGGAAGGCGTCCTCTCATGAATAATACCATGTTCTCACAAAATTCATCAAACACTTTGGGAAAATACTCTCCACCACGATCGGACCTATGACGCATGATCTTTCTCTCTAGTTGATTTTCAACTTCAGCTTTATATATTTTAAAATAGTCTAAAGATTCATCTTTAGTTTGCAAGAAATAAACATAGCAAAATCTAGTCGCATCATCAATCAAAGTCATGAAATATCTCTTTCCACCTTTTTTCAACACAACATTCATCTCACAAAGATCAGAATGTATGAGTTCTAGAGGTGCCAAGTTTCTCTCCTCGGCAGCCATATGAGGCTTTCAAGGTTGCTTCGATTTTACACAACTATGGCACTTAGAACCTTTGGCAATAGTGAAATTCAGAATTAAACTCACACTGGATAGCCGAGACATTAAACCGAAATAAATATGGCATAAACAAAAGTGCCAAATACTTGCATCATCATTAATACTAGCACAAATTTGGTTTACGAACTTATTGCAAAAATTTGAATGGGAAAAACAAAACAAGCTTCCGCACTCATAGCCTTTGCCTATAAATTGTCCAAACCTCGAGACGATTACTTTATTTGACTCTAAAACTACCTTAAATCCATCTTGATATAGAAGGGATCCACTAACTAGATTATTGTTCATGGTAGGGACATGTTGCACGTTCCTTAGTTGCACGATTTTTCCCGAAGTAAACTTCAGATCCACCGGGCCAATGCCACGAACAGAAACATGTGACCCATTCCCCATTACGACGGAAGAATCACTTGCGACCTGGTAAGAAGTAAACATTGAGACATCATCACATATATGAATGTTAGCACCCGAATCAATCCAACATGAAGATGATTGAAATACTGAAAGCTCAATAGGTAAATTACCATACCAATCTGTATTGCTAGCGGTCACCATGTTGACAGTCTTGGAGCTCGTTTTCCCTCAGCGGTCTGCATGTTCTGGGAATTCCTTGGAAAACTGTCTGGGCTTCCCAAAGGCATAGAACTCTAGCTCAACCTGGTTAAACTTCTTCTTGAAGGTAGTAGTCTTGGATGGCTTGTTGAAAACATGTTTGTTCTTCCCTTTGTACGGTAGCTCTACACCATATTGGTGGTAGGCTGAACCTCACCTCCTTTCTCAGCAGTTTCTTTAGCCCGAGCTTTTTCCTCAACATCAAGAGATGCAATCAGATTTTCAACTAATATCTCCTATCTCTTATGTTTCAGAGTTGCGGCGAAATTCCTCCATGAAGGAAGCAACTTTGCAATCATGCACCCAGCCACGAATTTGTCGGATAGAACACACTTAAAGAGTTCAAGTTGCTTCACAATGCACTATATCTCATGAGCTTGTTCAACCACAGAACAGTTATTCACCATCTTGTAGTCATGAAAACTCTCCATGATGTACAGTTCAATGGATGCATCTGTTGCACCGAATTTAGCATTCAGTGCATCCCACAGAGTCTGTTCGTCATCTATGTGCATGTACGCATCACACAGACAGTCAACAAAAACACTTAGAATGCATCCGACAAACATAATATTGGCTTCCTGGAATTTTCTTTGATCTTCGTCGGGCATTCCCTCTGGAGCACCAACACTAACGTGGAAAACTTTCAGAGCAGCAAGCCAGAGCATGGCCTTCACCTGCCACCTCTTAAAGTGAACACCGGTAAACTTATCCAACCTCAGTGCATCAGCGAATCTAGGCATAGTTAACTCAGGAAATTGCCTACAATTAGGTCTTTGGCTTGTTGGAAAATTAGGCAAGTTCAGGATTAATTCCAATAAATAATTCATGACTGGAACGACTACTAGCATGCAACATTGTAGCAAACTAGAAGAATAACAAAACATGCAGAGCAGCAGTGAAGATGAAACAACAGCCGTTGAAAGAGACATGAACAGATGATGTTGGACGTAATGTTCGTTGGCTAGTGTGGGTGTGGCAGTGTTGATGACGATGTTCGGGGCGATCTGCTGTTGACGGTGATGGAGACGACGAAGAGTAGCACCGCCTGACTTGGACGGAAGACGGCCCGTGATGACGAACTTGAGCAGTCGCGAAGAGCGCTTCCCAAAAACCTAATTTGTCCTCTCCCGGTGCTGGATCGCAAGGACAAACGGTTCCGGAGACCTGCTCTCCCACGCGCCGATGCACGCCGGCATTTGGGATGGAGTAGACTATGATGGCTGCACAAGTTACGAGATGAGGCAAAACCCTAGGTGTTTTTGGTGTGTCTTTGGCCGCGGCCGGTAGTAGTACATATATATTAGGACCAGAGGCGGTATTGTGTCGCGATCACAATCTCAAACCGACTTGGTTTCTAAGTCGTATACTTATCTGCCAAGACATAAAAATAAAACGGCAAAAGGAAGTTGTGCCCCTGCAAGGCAACAAACCAGATTTTGGTGGACCATTCACAGGCATGTCGCATGTACATGCCGACTCGGCGAGGCAAGCGAGCGCGTGCGTGGTCTTCTCTTTCTCTTCTCAACACACCACTTAGAATGGTGGAGAGAATCCACTATATAAAAAGGTCTAACACTTCTTCATCTTTCGGGGTGGGACTAAACTTTAGCACCACCACTTGCCATTTTACACATGGGCCACTATTTAACATTTCAGAAATTGGTATGAGCCCAGCCCATTAATTCTAACATATTATATACATGTTATTTAGAAAAAAGTTAGAACATCTCATATTTGTGAACAGAGGCAGTAGTATATAGTAGACGCATGCCTGTACTCAGCAAGTGTTGAAATACAAACTTCATGGATATATGCCCCTGTGAATGTTATTTGCTCATTATCCATCATGTTATCAGATGCCAGGTTAGCCTCTCTCCCACATGATGCAACTCCGTGCGTGCTCCACCCCCATCACCGCTGCTGCTAGTCCTGGTTCCTAGCTCCGGCCGCCCCTGCCCAGACCCGCTCGGCCTCGCCCGGATCTGCCGCCGGCAGGCCACCTCCAACTCGTCCTCGCCCGGATTCGCCGCCCCGCAAGAATATGAAGAGTATCACAATTCCAGGACCTTGCAAGTTGCTCAAAACACGCGAGAACATGTTTGGTCCCCACAAACACGATATGGGGCAAAACATAGTCAACGAGTACCATCGGGCAAGCTCCAGGACAAAGGCATGATACTAGAGCAGGGCAAGTCGTGAGACAACCGATGAACACGAACCTTGACCGAGACCTCAGGGTGGGAAGCATCCAATGGCATCCAAGAGTAGGGATCAACTGAGACCGTACAAAGTGTTGGAAATATGAGTAATTTTACCATGTAATTTTATTAATAGAAATGCTAAATAAAACATGACTAATATAGTAGAGAGGAACAAGTCATGTAGGCTAGCAGACTGAAAGAAAATAGTATCTGTACATGTGAACTAAAACAGAACACATGTAGAACAGAAGGCAGAACATGAAAAACTAGAGCAAAAAACTGAAGCATGATCTTAAACAAAGAAGTCACGAAGACGTACGGAACAACGGCAGAATTACCGGACTTGGGATTGGCGTCCTCTCTAGCCATGTCGTTGAAGAGGTTGTCAACATTGGGGAAGAAGTCGTCGTTGAGGAAGTAGTCGTCGATCTCCGGATCGTTCATGATGAAGCAGCCAGTAGTCATGCTGAGCGCTCCCCAAAAACCTTATCACCGTACAGGACTCAAAGACCTGTGGTGCACGCCGCAAACCGGGACGAGGAAGACAGCAACAGTACAGAGTTTGGAACTGGTGGCGAGAAGAAGAAGTTCTGATGCATCTCTCTGGAGAGGAGCGAGCTCAGCTCCCGCGTGACCTTTCGTATACCCGTCGTGCGTGGCAAAAACTTAGACATCGGCTCGGCTCATTCCTGCAACCCGCGTCGCGTCGAGGCGTGGCGGGCGGCGGAGGAGGAGCGCGCGTGTGAATGTCCCTTTTGTTCTCATGCTCATACATGTGGGGAAACATCCTTCCTTAGAAGGAGGTCCAATTTTCACTAAACTAGCAATGTGAGACTAAACTTTAGTAGTACCCCTTGCCTTGCACGAATGGGCTAAGTGGGCCTCTAGAAATTATTAGGAATTTCTAAAATTGCTATTGTGCTGGCCCATAATAGACAAAATTTCAGCACAAAGAACATGAAGCTCACCGCAACACCTAGCCCCGTCGATAGAGGGGCCCAAGGTGGGCGACCGCCGAGGGCCCCACAAAATTTGGGGCCCCAAAATACCAGGTATTAGCCTAAGAAAAGCGTATAGAGAGCCCACTTAGCAGCAAAGCCAGCCCACGAGTCCCCCTTGTACATCGATCAAGCATGTTTCCATCATGGATCGCTAACCCTAAACACAACACGCTAATCGGTTTGCTTCAATCGCCTAGGACGCCGTCGTCGGCTAACTGCCTACCACCGATCGGCGATCGCAGATCGCCGGCTCCCCCTCCATGGCTGCCCCGGTCCTCCACTACTAGTCTACTAGTAGGTATAAATGTCTCATCTGGTTAAGCCCATCCCTCTCCTTTATTACTAGTACTTGATTAAGCTTGATCTCCCCGATGCTAAGTTAGGAGTAGATGAGTAGGTTAATATTATTTGTTCACGTGGTTAGATATTGGTACTCCAGGCTGGTAATAAGTTAGGTTGACAGGGACCGAATTAGGATGAAATTGAGTTTGTCCATGGAATCTTCGTCATGAATTTATTTGTCAAAAGCCAAGTTAGGAGTAGTATGGAATTAACTTTGTTCCTGATCAGTGTTAATAAAGTGAGAATATGTTTTAGTTATATTAGTACTTCTATCATATGAAAATTTTGAAATAATTTTAGGCCATATTTTGAATTTCGCCCCGGGGCCTCGAATTTCTAGAGACGGCCCTGCAGCTGACTAGTGATGTCCTGTATCCTTTCAGAAAATGTATCCTTATTCGAACCGTTTGGGTTAGATGTGGTGATGTGTGTAGACTCCTGATTGGTTCTCATCCATTTTCTGCTAGACAAATTATCAGCTGCAACATGCGTAGGAATCGTAGTAGCATCAACACTGCTGCAATAAGAAATAGATCATGGATTGGATTGGCAGTGAGAACCTTAATACGGTCATAAGCAGATGTATCAGTCTTAGTAATTTAGGTACCTTGAAGAAGGGTCAGTTGCTCCACGTTTGTTGCTACAAGCTTTGATCTTGAGATGATTGCGCAAAACTGATGTCCCTTTCTTGGTTTCGCACATAAGCTCTGTTTGACAGCGCTTGCATCTTGCTCTGGAAGGCGAAGGCCCTCCGTTTTGTTCAAGAAACGCTGTGATTTCAAACTGATTCCATAGCTCGGACCGCAACCTGCTATTACCGCTGCTCTGTACATGATCAGCGTTTTCTCTAGAAATCTCAAGTTGCTGCGCTCCACCATGTCCATCCGTTTCGAGCAGTGTCTCTAAGGCAGGCAGAAGAAAAAATGGACAAGTTATTTTATTTAGCTTAGTCGTGCTCGATCGAGGAAAAAAACAATTAGCAAGCAATTAATTACCTGGCTCGAGCTCCTGCTGCAGCCTGTAGTAGTCGAGCTCGTCGACCACATCGTCGGCGTCATAGAGCAGCTCCTTGACGGCCGCGAGAGATCGGGCCAGCGGCTTGTTCCCGGCCGCCCTCCCCTGCACAGCAGAGACCACCATCTCCACTGCCTCCACCTCAGACTTGAGCTTCCCGATGTCGTTGCCCAGGCCAGCTTGCCGGATCCATGACTCCAGCTTGCCGCCGGCTGGGAGATTTGCAAGGATGGTATCTGCGAGCTACCCGATCGCGGCCTCCAGATTGGTGTCTTCCACCGCCTCCATGAGCAGATCCCGGTGGAAGCAGCAGCAACGAAATGGGGAGGGCACTGCCGGCCTGGAGGGTTGGTGGCTGTGACTGCTATCACCGGCGTGCTGCGTTGGTTTTCTCTCCGGCTCCGTCCGGATGCTCTGCATAACAATTGCAATGCCGAACATTATGCACGCCGGACTAATCGTCATTGAAGCCTGGTTTAAGGGCTACTGAGGGAGTCCTAGACTAGGGGGTGTCCGGACAGCCGGACTATCATCGTCCGCCGGACTCCAAGACTATGAAGATACAAGATTGAAGACTCCGTCCCGTGTTTGGATGGGACTTTCCTTGGCATGGAAGGCAAGCTTGGCGATACGGATATGTAAATTTCCTACCATTGTAACCGACTCTGTGTAACCCTAGCCTTCTCCGGTGTCTATATAAACCGGAAGGCTTTAGTCCGTAGGACACAACATACATTACAACAATCATACCATAGGCTAGCTTTAGGGTTTAGCCTCCTTGATCTCGTGGTAGATCCACTCTTGTACTACCCATATCATCAATATTAATCAAGCAGGACGTAGGGTTTTACCTCCATCAAGAGGGCCCGAACCTGGGTAAAACATCGTGTCCCTTGTCTCCTGTTACCATCCGACTAGACGCACAGTTCGGGACCCCCTACCCGAGATCCGCCGGTTTTGACATCGACATTGGTGCTTTCATTGAGAGTTCCTCTGTGTCGTCACCGATAGGCTCGATGGCGTCTTCAATCAATAACACTGTCTAGGGTGAGACTTTTCTCCCCGGACAGATCTTCGTATTCGGCGGCTTCGCACTGCGGGCTAATTCACTTTGCCATCTGGAGCAGATCGAAAGCTACGCCCCTGGCCGTCAGGTCAGATTCGGAAGCCTAAACTTCACGGCCGATATCCGCGGGGACTTGATCTTCGACGGGCTCGAGCCACAGCCGAGCGCGCCGCACTGTTACGATGGGCACGATCTAGCTCTACCGCCGAACAGTGCCTTGGTGGCCGCACAAGAATCCGCTCCGGCCTTTAGTCCGGAGCCGATCGCCCAGGTCGAGGACCGGTGGTAGGACACCACCTCGGGGGCTTCAACTTCCACGGCGATGGAGCCGAACACTAGCCTTGTCCCTCGCGAAGCTTGTGATTCCGAGGTGCCGGACTCCTTGCCGGACTCCGGACCCCCCGTGCCCCTGCCAATCGAATCTGATTGGGCGCCGGTTATGGAATTCACCGCCACGGACATCTTCCAACACTCGCCCTTTGGTGACATCCTAAATTCGTTAAAACACCTCTCGCTATCCGGAGAGGCCCGGCCGAACTACGGTCAGGACGGTTGGGATTCGGGAGACGAAGAAATTCAAAGCCCACCCACTACCCACTTTGTAGCCACTGTCGACGATCTAACCGGCATGCTAAACTATGACTCCGAAGACATCGAAGGTATGGACGACGATGCCGGAGATGAACAAGAACCAGCGCCTACAGGGCACGGGAAGACCACCTCGTCATATGATGTATACATGGTGGATACCCCAAAAGGAAGCGATAACGAGGACCAACGGGGCGCGGCGGAAGATAATCCCGCCGACAAACAACCAAAACGGCGACGCAGACGCCGCCCTAAGTCCCGCCTCGACAACAACAGCGCTCCTAATGACCCAACAATACAGCAGGGCAAACCAGCGGACGACGAACACGCAGACAAGCAACCGTCCGAACAGGACGAGTCGGATAATCAATCCAGGCCCGGCGAAAACAACAGTCCAGATGACCTCAAGCCGGACACACCGCCGGAGAACAAAAACCTTCGGAAAAGACTCGTCGCCACCGCAAGAAGTTTGAAAAAGGAAAAACGGAAACTCAAAACAGCGGAAGATACACTCAGAATGAGGTGGAGCAAAGTGCTCAAAACCTCAGGCAAATACGGCAATGGCCATCAATCAAAGAGCTACCCGAAGCGCAAGCTGCTGCCAGAATTTGACGAGGAGGCCATAGAGCCCCCACAGTTAAAAAACATAGAGGCTGCCTGGTTGGATAGACGGCCAGACGATAGGCCAAAATCTGAAAGCGGCGCCGCACATAAACCGACTAATGACCCTGGAAAGACAGATTGCTCAGCCAGGTCCATTTACGGGCCAAAGAAGAGGGCCCCAGGAAGCAATACAACACGCCAAGTGTTCGAAGACAGCGGTAAACCCAAATACAGGGGCGCCACACACCCACTATGTTTCACCAGCGAGGTGCTGGATCATGAATTCCCAGCAGGATTTAAACCCATAAACATAGAGGCCTACGACGGAACAACAGACCCTGGAGTGTGGATAGAAGATTATATACTACACATACACATGGCTAGAGGAGACGATCTCCACGCCATAAAATACCTACCCCTCAAGCTCAAAGGGTCAGCCCGTCATTGGCTCAAAAGCCTCCCAGATACACTGTTGGAAGTTGGGAAGAGCTCGAGGACGCGTTTAGAGCAAATTTTCAAGGAACTTATATCCGCCCTCCGGATGCAGATGATCTAAGTCATATAACTCAACAGCCCGGAGAGTCAGCGCACAAATTCTGGAACAGGTTCCTCACCAAAAAGAATCAAATAGTCGACTGTCCGGACGCCGAAGCCTTAGCAGCTTTTAAACACAACGTCCGAGACGAATGACTCGCCAGACACCTCGGCCAAGAGAAGCCGAGGACAATATCCATGCTAACAAGCCTCATGACCCGCTTTTGTGCGGGAGAGGATAGCTGGCTAGCAAGATGCAGCACCAGCGACCCAAGTACATCCGAGATCAGAGATGGAAACGGAAAATCACGGCGCAGAAAAGAACGTCGCCGGAATAAAGAGAAAAGCCCAAAGAGCACGGCAGTCAACGCCGGATTCAAAAGCTCGCGGCCAAACAACAAAACACCGCCTCTTAAGGATAACGGCGATGAGCTATCCAACTTAAACAAGATTTTGGGTCGGATATGTCAAATCCACAGTACCCCCGGAAGGCCTGCAAACCACACCCACCGAGATTGTTGGGTTTTCAAATAGTCCGGCCGACTAAACTCCAAACACAAGGGGCTCGACGCGTCAAGCGAAGATGATAAACCCCACCAGCAGAGCACCGGAAAACAAAAAAATTTCCCACAAGAGGTCGAAGCAGTAAATTCACTTCATGTGATAATACGGAAAAACAGTGCGGCACCCGTTAAAATGGGTCTCGCACGGTCCAACCCAGCGGAACATAGAGATTGGACATCAAAACCAATCACTTTCGACCACCTGGATTATTCCAAAAGCGTTTGAAATGCAGGATGGACTGCCCTGATATTGGATCCTATAATCGACGGACTGCAATTTACACAAGTCCTGATGGACGGAGGCAGTGACTTAAACCTGTTGTATCCAAACACAATCTGCAAGTTGGGGATAGACCTTACTAAAATTCGGCACAGACGCACTTCCTTTAAAGGAGTGACGCCAGGCCCTTACGCCAAGTGCACAGGCTCCCTATTACTACAAGTTGTGTTCGGATCACCGAACAACTTTCGACGCGAAAAACTAATATTTCATATCGTCCCATTTAAAAGTAGCTATCAAGCACTCTTGGGACAAGAAGCTTTTGTCCGCTTCAACGCCATACCACATTACGCGTCTCTTACACTTAAGATGCCCGGTCCACGTGGCATCATTTCGGTACGAGGGTCATTTAAAGACCCCGGACACGGTTAGACGAGTCCGGCATAAATAAGCCAGGGGCTCCCTCGCCGCACATCCCTTCATAAGGGACTGCGCGCACAAGCAACAACGAGCTCACACAGACTCCGCTTTACTTATTTATATTTCTTCCTTCGTATATATTTTTCGCACGAGTTCCTTTCAAACTAAGTTCCTCTCTTTTTATAGATGAACAACGTGCACACCCGTCCAGGATAACGGCACAACGGAGACACAGGCGCAGACGTGCAGTAGGGACCCGTCGCGAGGATTCTTTTCAGATTGAGACCCTGCGTAAACCTTTTTTACTATCTCTTGTTGTTATAATCCCTTGGTTTCTCATTATAACCAAAGCGGAGCCTGACGTTTTGGCATCGGCCGCGTCAGAGGACCATGCCCGTACCTGGACACTAGGGGCTTAGGGCATTGTTCTGCCCATTATTACAAAGACCGAACACCTTAGGGAGTGTTCAGCGTCTCGAGTTAGGCCTTATATGCATGAGCTCCGAATCATGTCTTTGGTCAAATGTTGGGTTTGCCCGGCTCCTGTGTTTTGCTGCCTTACGTTCCGTATCATCGGCTAACGCGGCACCAGGAGAACTACTGCGATTGTGCCCCAGTTCGGCTGGGCGAGCACCTCAGTAGAGAAAGCCGAAAACTGACTATCATGATACAGCGAGAGACTGGTCAACCACTCGATCGACTACCGGAATGTTTAGAATTCCCCGCTTTGACGAAGGACCATTTCCCGGTCAGGCACACACGCGCCCCGAATTCGGAGAAGCGCGGTGCCCTAAGGGGCTATATCGTAGCCCCACCCTCGAACTCACTGGCTAAGTGAAAGTGATAAAGCATCATAGTCCGGATTGCCTCGTTTGCTACGCTACCACCTCCTTAACAGGACCAAGACGTCGGATTAAGTGTGAAAATGCGCTATTTTTTGCGAACACCCCCGCACCTTGTGCGTTGGGGCTGAAGCTGAAGACTGCAATCTTTCAGGTTATACAAACGTATACATAAGCGGACGCATAGGAGATATTTTAATACTTGGAACGCACAAGTATAAAAAGCGGTTACAACATAATCATTGTTTTACAAGATAAAACGTTCATTTGAATGTGACATTTTTCGAGCACTGCGACTCTATTACACGAGCGCCACGCATAACTTCCCCAAAATAGTGCTCGGCGGGTAACCGGCTTTCGTCCGAACCCTGGGCTGCAATAGCGGTGGCATCCATCTCTGTCCAATGTGTCTTCACACGGGCAAGGGCCATCCGCGCACCTTCTATGCAGGCCGACCGCTTCATCTCCTTGATATGCGGCACCGCTCCAAGAAATTGCTGCAATAAGCCGAAATAGCTCGTCGCCTTGGGCCTCTCTGGCCAGACATGAGCCACGATATCAGTCATGGCAAGTCCGGACAATCTGTTCAGCTCAGCCCATTCGGCCAACCGATCGGTCAACGGAAGTGAACGATCCGGACTATGGAATTGAGACCAAAATAGCTCTTCCGTCTTGTGATCCTTCTGGCTCCGGAAGTGCACAACGGCATCAGCCGCACTTGCCGCTAAGTCCATATATGGATCCTCCGGACCCCACAGCTGGCCAAGTTGGGCATACTTTGGATCCGTAAACCGGCGACGCGGCAGAAAAGGCCTGGCAGCCACAATATCTCCGGCCTGGCGCAGCTCCTCCTTCATAGCCCGCATTGTAGAACGGGCATCCTTGGCCTCGCGGTGGCCTTCCCCAGGTCTTCCCACTCCGATAGGCGCTCCTTTTCAAAAGCCTCGTTGCGGTCGGCAACATCCTTCAATTTCACGGCCAATTCGGCCATCTTTTCCCTGCTTAGGCAGTGTGCAGCCTTTTCGGCTTTCAACTCCTCGGCCGCCCTCGAGGCAGCCGCATCACTCCTTCGGGCTTGCTCCTTAGCTTGAGCAAGCTCGGCCCGAAGGCTCTCCACAGCAGCAGCACCGTCTGTATCACAACATATATATTGTCAGAAGCGGGCTTTGACTCCCTTAAATAAGTGACTGCGGAGAATTCATTTACCTTGCGACTCGTCAAGTCGCCGGTTGACAAGCGCGATGTCCGCATCCGCCACATCGAGTTGCCGCATTAACTCGACAACTCCAATAGTCCGGCTAGCCCCCGGACTATCCGCCACCTGCATAGGAATGGCGACAATCATTACCTGTGATTTTGATCCTCGGCACGCTGTCGCTTTCGACAACCTACCGAGTCTCAGGGGCTACTATCTATACAGGGCGCACTTCTATGTGCCAGACTGTCAAAAAGGTGCGTCGTTCTTGCGTACCTCAAATCCCGCCAACAAACTCCTGACGGCACTATGCAATCCGCTTTCGGCGGACGAAATCCTTCCAATCACCATACTCATCAAAGCACGGTGATCTTCTGAGATGGACGCCCTCTCAAGCTGACCCTTCAGCTCCCCCGGCCGAACTCTAGTCGGTGCCGAACTCTCCGGCTCCACCGGGCTCTAGGATACCCTCCGTGACGATACTTCAGGCTCGTCTGCCCTGTCCGACGGCGCAGCAGACGGAGGCGTTTCGCTCTCCATCATCTCCGGACGAAGATCCCCCGAAGACGAACTCATCTGAGAAGGCCGCAGATCCGAACTGTAAGGTAAAAATTTCGGTTATCCACAGAAGCACAAATAGGGGTATTTTCTTATTAATGAACCCCCCTTTTTCTACTCACGGCTCGCTGGAGGGCTGACCCTTTAGAGACGATTGTACGTCCGGGCTCTCCCCGGACGCAGGACCCTTCGGTAAAGATTTCTTCCCCCGCTTAGGGGCTTTGGCCTCTGGGTCTTCGGAGGCGGTCCTCTTCTCCCCCTGGAAGGAGGGATTTTCAATCCCCCCCTCTTCAGGCGCCCCCTTGGGCGAGGTGATAGCTCTTCTATTTTCCCCATCGCCCCCTTCTACGGGCGCGACCTCCAACATTCTGACCAGCACGGGCTCCGGTGCGGTCTCTGGGAGGGGGGCCGGACACCTTATCAGCTTCGATCGCGCTACCCACTCCTGATGAAGAATAATGGGTTAGAAGGCGAATTTCAGAAAAGCAAACAAACAGAACGTCCGGACTCTAAGCCACTTACCTGTGTATCCGGGCGATTGCAGCTTAGGCCTGCGTCCTCGGTCAATTCCGGACACGCCGCCTGCGGTCCGAAGAACAACTTGTACATCTCCACGGGCGTCATACCCATGAAGTGTTGGAGAATTCGTGGTCCCTCCGGATTGAACTCCCATAACCGGAGAGGACGGCGTTTGCAGGGCAGAAGACGCCTGATTAGCATGACCTGCATCACCACAACCAGATTGATCTCCCTCGCTTGGAGGTCTCAAATCCGGCCCTGCAATAAAGGCACGTCTTCGGACGGCCCCCAATTGAGCCCTTGGTTGACCCACGACATCAATCGGTGTGGAGGTCCCGGGCGGAATGAAGGCGGCGGCTTTTGCTTGCTGCCCTTCGGAGCGGTGATATAGAACCACTCCTGCTGCCACAAGCCGAGCT
Source organism: Triticum dicoccoides (assembly GCF_002162155.2). Lineage (NCBI taxonomy): Eukaryota > Viridiplantae > Streptophyta > Magnoliopsida > Poales > Poaceae > Triticum > Triticum dicoccoides. Next base: position 714,293,204 of record NC_041391.1, read on the forward strand.
CTTCTTGGAAGGAGCCCTCGGGCCACGGGGCATCGGCCCTCCTGCTTATGGCCGCCCCGCCGCACTCCGCTTGACGCCCCCCGATCATCTTCGGCTCCACATTGAAGGTCTTCAGCCACAGGCCGAAGTGGGGGTGACGTGGAGGAAGGCTTCGCAGACAATAATGAATGCGGAAATATGGAGGATGGACTCCGGAGCCAAGTCGTGAAAATCCAGCCCATAGTAGAACATGAGCCCTCTCACGTAGGGGTCCGTCGAGAAGCCTAAGCCCCGACGGAGGTGGGATACGAAGACGACGTACTCACCGGGCTCGGGAGCGGGTACGGCCTGCCCTTGGGCAGGCAACCTGTGCGAAATCTCGTAGGACAGGTACTTGGCCTCACGCAGCTTTAGCACGTCCACCTCCATGACGGAGGAGGGCATCCACCAACCCTGAAGGTCGGAGCCGGACATTGTTGAAGATCCGAAGCGCTCGAATCTGGGGCTCTGGGTGTTGGAACTTGGAGCAAGGAGAAGATTTGATGGAAGATTGAAGAAAAGAAACGAGCCTTGGTCCTCTTATAAAGGGGGAAAATACCAAGAGCCGTCTCCGTGACCGTTCAGGATTCACCTTCGATAGAGGAGGCGTGGCGACGGGCGCAGTTGGGTTACCCACGCTCGTATTGATAAGAATCCCGGAATAAGGGGAGCACGATCTTTGCTTCGACAAGACGTGCCAAGGAAACCGCTTTGCTAAACGTGCTGAGGTGGTATAATGAAAAATGATTCAAGTAAAGACTTGGTAGTGATGTGACGTCATGCCATAAAATACGTCAGCAGATTGAACTTATGTGCATTTTATTCTCTCTATGGTAGAATGTGGAATTTATTTTGCAGAGCCGGACACTATCCTGGTGTTCATGATCTTCTCTGGATTATTCAAAGGAGGAACCCGCCTTGCAATGCCGAACATTATGCACGCCGGACTAATCGTCATTGAAGCCTAGTTCAGGGGCTACTGAGGGAGTCCAAGACTAGGGGGTGTCCGGACAGCCGGACTATCATCGTCCACCGGACTCCAAGACTACGAAGATACAAGATTGAAGACTCCGTCCCGTGTCCGGATGGGACTATCCTTGGCATGGAAGGCAAGCTTGGCGATACGGATATGTAGATTTCCTACCATTGTAACCGAATCTGTGTAACCCTAGCCTTCTCCGGTGTCTATATAAACCGGAGGGCTTTAGTCCGTAGGACACAACATACATTACAACAATCATACCATAGGCTAGCTTTAGGGTTTAGCCTCCTTGATCTCGTGGTAGATCCACTCTTGTACTACCCATATCATCAATATTAATCAAGCAGGACGTAGGGTTTTACCTCCATCAAGAGGGCCCAAACCTGGGTAAAACATCGTGTCCCTTGTCTCCTATTACCATCCGCCTAGACGCACAGTTCGGGACCCCCTACCCGAGATCCGCCTGTTTTGACACCGACACTCCTGTTGAGAAAATAGGCAATTTTTCTTGATTAAATTAATCCACGAGTAAATCACTAGCATGGCATTGACACAAATAAACGCATACTGATATTCAGTTAAGCAAGCACATACTATGCTAATTGCAGAAAGATTTACGTATAACACTAGCTTGGCTAAAACAGAAAACAGTAGGAGCGGGATAAACGAGTTATACCCTTCAGTAGGCCACGTAGAGGCCGCGGCGTTGGTGGTGGCAGCGGCGTCCTCGGTGGCCTTCTTGTCAACTTCAGCTTTCTCGGCGGCGGCACGTTCGACGTCGGTGGACATGGTGATGATGAGGGCGACGCGGACGTAGAGGAAGTAGACGAAGAGCGAGCAGTCGCGTAGTCGCTTCCCAAAAACCTATTCGCCTCTCTCTCGTACAGAAACCGGAGAGACGGGGTTTCAGAGACCTGCTCTACCATCGACCGTGTACGCGGCGGACGGGATGGAGTCACCGGCGGCAGTAGCAGGAAAGGAATGACGGTGGGCGGTTCGCGTGGAGCAGATGTGATCTGATCGTGGCGGCTAGGGTTATGAGACACCGCACACTTATATAGGCGCAGCCGCGTGGGTTGGACCCACGTCCGAGTCCGTGACAGCCCACGATCCGACGTCTCAGATCGTGGCCCAGCTGTCAGAGAACTCTCCATTAGTGACTGGCAAAAATAAGCGCGTTGGTGTGAGCTCAGCTCGGCTCAATCCCGCAACCCACGGCGCGTCGTGACGAGGCGGGCGGAGGAGGAGTGCGCGAGGGCCTCTTCTCTTCGCAAGCTCCAATAGCATGTAGAAGAGAAACCCTTATAAAAAGGTCCAACTCCTCTTGCACTTCCGGGCTGGGACTAAACTTCCCACTACACCTAGTGCCATATAACCCACATGGGCCCTTAGAGATTTTTCAGAAAATTGCTATATGGGCCTAGAGCCCATCTCAAATTTCAGCAATCCCCCACCAGATCTTGAGGGCCCATTGTGTCCTCTATTCCAATTACTGTTTTGATATACCAGTATTTTAGTGAAGACCTGTTAAGGTTGAACTTCACCTAGAGCAAGTAGCTACACTCCTTCACAACTGAGCAATGGACTATGCCTTGAATTATCAGTTTGGCGTGAAGAAGTTTCACCACATGTCTTACTTGTACTAGGCTGCCGAAGGCTGACCCCTCGGGTCGAGCATATAAGTCACTCCTGGCCTATTCATGAGCTTACTAGAGATCACTCCAATCTCATAGACTCTGACCAGCAGTCGGGCTCACATAGGTGTGTTCCTCCAAAGATCGCTCTGTAGGATAGCATCTTGCTCACTTAAGCTTTGGAACACATTAAGACAGTAGTCACCCTACCATATAGTATTGAGAGTATTGCATCTCCAACAAAGTGGGTTAGTATAGTTACTCTCCTCAGTTCACCACTAGCTTGTTTTCCCAGGTCCTAATTCACGGGATATCCGATCACATAGGTTGGGTTACTACCATGGCAACTCATATGGGTCTCATACCCATCTCCCTCGATGCATTATCTATCACAACACGTGATAGCCCTTTTGTAAAGGGATCTGACAGATTCTTAGCCGTATGGACATACTCCAACGCTATCACTCCGGAGTTTCTTAATTTTCTGACAGCTTTCAATCTCATTCTTATGTGTTTGTTGGACTTCATGTTGTCCTTTGAACTCTTCACCTTGGTGATGACAGTCTGATTGTCACAGTTCATAAGGATAGCCGAAACCGGTTTATCAACCAATGGCAAGTCCATCAAAAGATCTCGAAGCCATCCTGCTTCAACACCAGATGTGTCTAATGCTGTTAGTTCTGCTTCCATTGTCGATCTCGTTAAGATCATTTGCTTGCAAGACTTCCAGGAAACAGCGCCGCCTCCAAGAGTAAACATATACCCAGTTGTGGCCTTCATCTCATCAGCATCAGAGATCCAATTCGCATCACTATAGCCTTCAAGTACCGACGGGTATCCGGTATAGTGAAGTCCATAGTTCATAGTACCTTTCAGATAGCGCATAACTCTCTCAATAGCATGCCAATGTACATCATCCAGTTTGGAAACAAACCGGCTCAGTTTGCTCACAGCAAACGCGATGTCAGGCCTCATTGCGCTCGCTAGGTACATCAGTGAACCAATGATTTGAGAGTATCTCAACTGATCTTTATCCATGCCTTGAGACTTTTGAATCAACACGCTAGGATCAGGTGTTTGAGATGGTATGTAGTCCGAATATCGAAAACGGCTCAACACCTTCTCAACATAATGGGATTGCAGAAGTGTAATCCCACCCTCATTATCTCTCAGTAGCTTGATGTTCAAGATAACATCAGCCACACCAAGGTCTTTCATCTCAATGTTCTGAGACAGAAATGACTTGACCTCCTCAATGACTTTGAGGTTGGTTCCGAATATCAGTATGTCATCAACATACAAGCACAGTATAACTCCTTCGCCCCCACCATGGCGATAGTATACACATTTGTCAGCTTCATTAACAATGAAGCCAACAGATGTTAGAGTTGTATCAAACTTATCATGCCATTGCTTAGGTGCTTGCTTCAGGCCATATAAAGATTTCAGCAACCTATACACTTTTCTTTCCTGACCATCTATCGCAAAGCCATCTGGTTGTTGCATGTAGATTTCCTTGTTTAGCTCTCCATTCAGAAAAGTCGTCTTAACATCCATTTGATGGACGAGAAGACCATGCGAGGCCGCCAACGAGAGTAATATATACTCGAATGGTGGTCAGTCTAGCCACATGTGAATAAGTATCGAAGAAATCTTCCTCTTCTTTCTGGTCATAGCCATTGGCCACAAGCCTAGCTTTGTACTTTTCAATCGTACCATCAGGCTTAAGCTTCTTTTTGAACACCCACTTACATCCCAATGGTTTGCAACCATAGGGACGGTCAGTGATCTCCCATGTCCCGTTAGCCATGATGGAATCCATCTCGCTACGGACCGCATCCTTCCAGTAGTCAGCTTCTGGAGAGGCATGCGCTTCTGAAATAGAAGTGGGAGTATCATCCACGAGGTACACGAAGAAATCATCACCGAAGGTCTTTATAGTCCTTTTCTCTTGCCCCTACCAAGAGTTTCTTCGTCATCCTCCTTAGGATTTTTATCATGTGTTTGTTCATAATAATCCATAAGAATGGCAGGCTCAAGGTTCTCCTCAGATTCCTGTCTAGAAGTGCTTTGCATATCTCGCATAGGAAAAATATCCTCGAAGAATATAGCATCCTTAGACTCCATAATTGTACCGACCTTCTGGTCAGGTACCTCAGATTTCACTACTAGAAATCTATAGCCAACGCTGTTCTTAGTGTAGCCCAAATTAACGCAGTCCACAGTCTTGGGTCCAAGCTTACACTTTTTAGGGATCGGCACATTGAATTTTGCCAAACAGCCCGAAGTACGCAAGTACGAGAGTGTTGTCCTTCTTTTCACCCATTTCTCATAGGGAGTGATCTCATTATCCTTTGTTGGAACTTTATTCAGGACATGGCATCTCGTCAATATAGCCTCCCCCCACCATGCCTTGGATAAACCCGATGTATCTAACATGGCGTTAACCAAATCAGTTTGAGTACGGTTTTTTCCGCTTGGCAACCCAGTTTGACTGGGGTGAATAGGGAGGTGTCCTCTCATGAATAATGTCGTTTTCCGCACAAAAGGAATCAAACTCACTCGAGAAGTACTCTCCACCACGATCTGACTGGACTCGTTTAATTTTCTTTTCAAGTTGATTCTCAACTTCTGCCTTATAGATTTTAAAGTAGTGTAGAGCCTCATCTTTAGTATTTAACAGATACACATAGCAATATCTAGTGGAATCATCTATCAATGTCATGAAGTATTTCTTTCCACCTTTAGTCAACACACCATTCATCTCACAAAGATCAGAATGTATGAGTTCTAATGGTGCCAAGTTTCTCTCCTCCGCGGCCTTGTGAGGCTTGCGAGGTTGCTTAGCTTGCACACATGAAAGGCACTTAGAACCTTTGGCTAAAGTGAAACTCGGGATTAAATCCAACTTAGCTAGCCGCGTCATAACACCGAAATTAATGTGACAAAGACGTGAATGCCAAACTTCAGATTCATTAACATTCGAATGAATATGGTTCACAACTTTATTACAAAAATCTGTGAGGGAAAGGCGGAACATCCCTCCGCTCTCATAACCTTTTCCAACAAAGAGTCCATATTTCGTAACAACTAAAAATTTGACTCGAAAACCAACTTAAACCCTTCTCTACATAGAAGGGAGCCACTAACGAGGTTCTTCGTGATGGCGGGGACATGCTGCACGTTCTTCAGCTGCACGATCCTTCCCGAAGTAAACTTCAGATCGACCGTGCCAACACCATGAATAGAAGCACTCGTGCCATTCCCCATCAATACGGACCCGTGGCCTGTGACCTGGTAAGAAGTGAACAATGAAATGTCAGCACACACATGAACACCTGCACCTGTGTCCACCCACGAATGGTTGGGCTGAAACACTGAATAAACAATAAATAAATTACCGTACCCAGATGCACCATTCTCATTGTTGCCCACAATCATGTTGACAGACTTGGAGTCCCGTCCTGGCTTCTTGTACTTGTTTGGGCACTTGTTGGCCCAATGTTCAACCGAACCATAAGTAAAGCAGCCCTCATCCTTCTTGTTCTTCTTGAAGGTCTTCTTACCCTTCTTCTTAACATCGGTATTCTGTTGGACACCGTTCTTTCCCTTGGGCTTGTGGGAGTTATGGTTCCTCTAGTTCACCATATTGGCGACAGAAGTCCCTTCGGCCCCTTTTCCATGCGAGTCCTTTGCCCTCGAATTCTGCTCAACACACAGATGGCCAATGACATCCTCCAGAGAGAATTCACGCCTCTGATGTTTTAGAGTGGTGGAAAAGTTCCTCCAGGAATTAGGGAGCTTAGCGATTATGCAGCCCGCAATAAATTTGCCCGGTAACTCGCACTTAAGAAGCTCAAGCTCCTTAACAATGCATATTATCTCATGAGCCTGCTCCAATACAGGACGGTTTTCAACCATCTTGTAATCATGGAACTGCTCTATAATATACATCTCGCTCCCGGCATCGGCGTCCCCGAACTTAGATTCGAGCGCCTCCCACAAGTCCTTGGCGACATGCACATGTAAATATGCGTCGACCAGTTTATCTCCGATCACGCTAAGAACTACTCTGAGAAACACAACGGTGGCCTCCGTGAATGCCTTCTCCTGTTCAGGAGCAATCATTCCCATGGAGACACCGTTGATACAGAACACGTTCATAGTCGTGAGGCATAAAGTGGTCTTAGTCTGCCAACGCTTAAAGTACGTACCGGTAAACTTATCCGGTTTCAGTGCAGCGGCAAAGCCACTTGCCGAAAAATTCCTACACATAATAGGTTTTTGGATTGTTGAGAAAATAGGCAATTTCTCGATTAAGTTAATCCACGAGTAAATCACTAGCATGGCATTGACACAAATAAACGCATACTGATATACAGTCAAGCAAGCACATACTACGCTAATTGCAGAAAGATCTATGTATAACGCTAGCATGGCTAAAATAGATAACAGTAGGAGCGGGATAAACAAGTTATACCCTCCAGTAGGCCATGCAGAGGCCGTGGCGTTGGTGGCAGCAGCGGCGTCCTCGGCGGCCTTCTTGTCGACTTCAGCTTTCTCGGCGGCGGAACATTCGGCATCGGTGGACATGGTGATGATGAGGGCGACGCGGACGTAGAGGAAGTAGACGAATATCGAGCAGTCACGTAGTCGCTTCGCAAAAACCTATTCGCCTCTCTCCCGTATAGGAACCGGAGAGATGGGATTTCGGAGACCTGCTCTCCCGTCGACCGTGTACGCGGCGGACGAGATGGAGTCACTGATGACCCACAAGTATAGGGGATCTATCGTAGTGCTTTCGATAAGTAAGAGTGTCGAACCCAACGAGGAGCAGAAGGAAATGATAAGCGGTTTTCAGCAAGGTATTCTCTGCAAGTATTGAAATTATCGGTAACAGATAGTTTTGTGATAAGGTAATTGGCAACAAGTAACAAGTAATGAAAGTAAATAGGGTGCAGCAAGATGGCCCAATCCTTTTTGTTGCGTAGGACAAGACTGGACAAACTCTTATATAGAGAAAAGCGCTCCCGAGGACACATGGGAATTATCGTCAAGCTAGTTTTTATCACGCTCATATGATTCACGTTCGTTACTTTGATAATTTGGTATGTGGATGGACCGGTGCTTGGGTGCTGTCCTTACTTGGACAAGCATCCCACTTATGATTAACTCCTATTGCAAGCATCCGCAACTACAAAAGAAGTATTAAGGTAAACCTAACCATAACATGAAACATATGGATCCAAATCAGCCCCTTACGAAGCAACGCATAAACTAGGGTTTAAACTTCTGTCACTCTAGCAACCCATCATCTACTTAGTACTTCTAATGCCTTCCTCTAGGCCCAAACAATAGTGAAGTGTCATGTAGTCGATGTTCACATAACACCAATAGAGGAAAGACAACATGCATCTCATTAAAACACTACTAGGAAAAGGCATGCTAGTGGCGCACCAGTTTTGCCTTCTAATGGCGCACTACTGGTGCGCCACTAGCATCACGCCATTAGAATTAAATTCTAATGGCGCATCACTGGTGCGCCATTAGTATCTGGTGTTCTAATGGCGCACCACGTAGTGCGCCATTAGTATTGCCCACAGTGCGCCATTAGAATTCCTCCCAGGGGGCCATATGTACCCATGTGCTTTGGCATACTAATGGCGCACCAGTGGGTGATGCGCCATTAGTGTGATTATCTCAGTGCGCCATTAGTGTCTTGTGTGGTGCGCCACTAGTATGAATATTAGGGACTTTTTTTCTTTTCTGATATTTTCACAGGTTACAAAATATATTATTGGACAGAATTTAGACAACACCACACAACAACAGCAGATTCATCGAATACAATAGAAGATTAGTCTCCGAATACAAATCATCATATTAGTCTCCGAATTCAAAAGACCGAACAAAGATAGAACATTACAAGTCTCGAGACCGCGAGTAGCGAGTTTGTCTTCACATTACAAGTCGATATCGACCATCTAAACTACCATCACATAGAAGAGAGTTGTGGTCATCACGATGAGCATCATCGCGATCAAACTGGTCTTCATCCGGTTCCTCCAACGCTCCCTCATCTCTCCCGCTAGATAGCGGGCGTATCTAGATTTGGCCTCCGCCCTAGTGGTGTACCCTTTGTAACTGTTACCGCTGAAACGGTGAACCTGTCTCCGACACTCCTCCCAGTCGTCGTAGACTCCGGGAACCTTACCCTTGTACACGACATACGACGGCATCTCCATGCACAAGCCAAACAACAGACAATACATAAGCAATATGTAAGTATGCAACAAAAGGATCGTAAGAGAAAAGCAAGACATTAATAGCACGATTCATGGTCCTACTAATAAATAGCATCGATTACATCTAAGTTGAACGACTGTCCAAACCAAAGAGACATACGAATTCATTAAAGTTTAATTACAACATGAGCCAATCAATGTTTCAGAACTACACATCACTACGTTCGACTCGACTCATCGGACAGGAGCGTGGATGATGCCGCCGTCTGTCGCGATCGTCATGAAATCGCGGTCGTTGTCACCCTGCATTTGTAGCATTCCATCTATCTCATTGTTGGACGGTTGATATCTGAGGAAGAACTGCCCCAACGTATGAAGGACATCTTTATGGATGATGTTCGCAAAGTCCGATTGGATGCGAAAGAATTCTTGTCTGAGGTCCGCGTCCTGGATTGCCGACAAGTTCGCGGCCCAATCTTTGAGATTATCTGGTAGCAAAAGTTGATGATGGTCCCTTACGATCGCCCGCATGTGATGGAGGGCGTAGTAGGTATCCTTCTGACCGCCAGGCGGCTGCTTGACGCAGCAGAACTTCGTATTGTGTGAGAACATGTGCTTGCCGTACTTACGAACAGTCCTGGTGAAGGTGCCTCCAGATTTGGCGTAGCCGGGGAGAACATCATCAAGAACTTTCTTGACATTTGTGTAGTCTGTCTTGGAGTTACGGTTCGGGTCGAAATACGTGGCCATGGAATATTTCGGGCTTAAGAGGATGAGTGTGCAATGTGTGTCACTGCACAGAACACGGAATGTTAGAAAAAAAAAGAATGATCGAAATCTAAGAAATCATATGTTACGGGGCGGTTAAGGGATGACTTACTCCGGAAAGTAAGCCACAAGGAAGTTATCCTTATCTGGGTTTGCCAGAATGACGCCTTCGAGGTGTGAACTCGGAACTTGGCGGTCCCCAACGCTGCTCAAGTGCTTGGCACGCATGTAGAAGGGGTCGACTATCACGATGTCCGGGGTCTTGTCTCTAATGATCCGCATCTCCATACTCAGCGAAAACAGCCGAACGAAGGTGTAGTGTAGTAGATAAAGGTTAAACATAGCAAAGATGTCATGAAACCGCAGGACGATCGTACCCCTGATGTCGCCATCCACAAAGCCCTTGCCCTCTGGCACCTTGGCCACGAAAACCGGGTATGCCACATCCTTCTCTCTGAGACGCTGCTTCTCCAAAGAAAGAACACTGTCGTGCAGACTCCGCATAGCACCGGTTGCAGCATTTAGCATATTTGGTGGTAGCATCGCCTACCCGCCACATGCACCCTCCTCGAGATATCCTTAGGTGAAGGTGGCCCGTCCTGAGCACGGATCGAACTCGGTGCCGGCTGGCTCGCACCGGCGCCCTTGTTAGTCTTTCGTTTCCGTCCCTTCTTCTTGATCTCCTGTAATGGGACCGAGTTCTGCTCACAGACCACCTTCTTGAGCGTGTTGGGGCTGATAATATTTTGCACCTCAGCTATCTGAGGCTCGGTGAAGGCGGGAGCTGGAGGCGTCTCCTGAGAACTGAACGCCAGATGACGCCTATTGCAATTGGATTTCTCTGTCGTACCAGCTAGATTGCGGGCGTCTTGGTTGGGTTCTTGAGAAAGAGGCCCACAGAACTCGTCAGCGTACCCATGTTCGGCAAAGTACTTATCGACTTTGGTAAATGTACCGTCGTCGTTGTCGTCGTCGTCCGGATCCTGTGCCATAGGGTTGTCCGGATCCTGTGCCATAGGGATGTCCGACATAGGGATGTCCGGCAGGTCCGGTAGCGTTGCGGCATTCTTGCCATGGCTTGGCGCCCGCACAACTGGCGGTCTTGTCTGTGGGGTGGTGTCCCCCGCCCCCAAACGAATCTGGCTCTTCGGCCAAAGCAGGGGCCAGTTTATGCAGGCGCTGAGGGTCATCTCATCTTCTTCGTCGGCCCCAGTGGGTCGAACCGGAGGTAATAGCTCGTCGCAGCCTGGCAGCACCCGATCCACTTCAACCCTATACATTGTGGGTGGCATCGGATTACCGTGGAACATGGGGTTGCCCGGTTGAACGATTCTGCCCTTGGCGACATCGACCAACTCGGCGCCCACGAAGTGCAGAAGAGTGCAAGGAACGTCGGCGGTGCCCTGCGAAAACATGTACAGGGCGTCAGGGATGCCCAGTCAAAGGCAAGTAGATGAAGTCATCGGCCGAGAGGCTTAGTTACCATGATGCCGTCGAGCTCGGCTAATGTCGAGGCACCGCCAACGGCGGGCGTGCAACTGACGGAGGGGGCGCTTGCTAGCGAGGTGCCGGCCGGCGTACACCCGGGTGCATTAAGCTCCAATGCCCGTGCCGGCGCCGGAAACACGAATACCGCCTCCGCCGGAGACACCAATGGCGCCGCCTGCGCGCTGTGCAAGTTGCTGGCCGTGAAGCTGGGAACCGGGGGAGGCCCCTGTTGGCCGCCCGCAATCCACGTCGTCAGCCCATGAATCAACGTAGGCACCATGGCGTTGAGCTTCGTTCCCAGTTGTTGTTCCACTTGCTCTTGGAAAAGCTCCGGAATCCGCGCCACTTGTGCCTTGAGTGCTTCAACCTCGTGCGTCTGGCTTTCCGAGCTGGCCTTTTTCTCCTTCCGCACACCAGCAGTATAGTATGACCCCCATTTTGTGGACAAGCCTTTGCCGGCCACACGACCAGCTGGCGTCGGCTTAGTGAGCTTATCCTTGCTTTTCATTATGTTCAACGCCCTATTTAAAGGGGTGTCGAAAGGGGAGCTCTGAGACGACCCCGTGCTACTGCTTTCAGTTTCCTGCGGAAGGAACGTGAACCATTTAGAAATATTGGGGATTAATTAGAGTGCAACCATATGGAGCTAATTACGCGGGGGTGTATTCCTTACCAGAACAAGCTCAAGCGCCCTGGTCTTCGGATCCATGGTAAGCTCCTTTGTTATCGGGTCCTCCTTGTACCGGTCCCTGACATAGTTCCTAGTCTGCTTGTTACCACTGTATTTCTCGAAGCGGGGCGGTAGGCCTTGCTCGGCACGCTCCGCGTCCTCCTTGTCCCATATAGGCTCCGCCACTCTGTAACCGCCGGGACCGAGTTTGTGTTCCCCTAAGTTCAACTCCCGCATTTCTTTCCCCCACTGACTTGATTCGGAGGTTGCACTGCTCGAGCACTTGATCTTGAACTCCTTGTACTCATCTTCGCTCATCAAAGGATATTTCGCCTTGATCTTCTCATAACTATCACCTTTATCAATCATTCTCTTCACCGCGCTTCTCCAAGTGTGTGTTTTCAAATTCGGCGGGGAACTTGTATCGTTCGTGCAGCTTCGTGAAGAGGAGGTTGCGCAAATTCCCTCGGTCCTTATGCCTAAGGTTCTCGGTGTTGATCGAGACGGTGCTTCGGAGAATGCACCCGAGCTGAACCGAGTACCCCTTGACTATATGTTTGGGCTCCGTTGGATTCCCGTCGGAGTCCACTTGAGTGAATTCCTCCTTGACGGTGCGGAGCGCATTCGGATGCCGGTCCTTCCTTTGCTTCTTCGATTGGCTGCCATCTGTGTGTGCGCCGCCATCATCAGTGGTGGCATCCTCGGCGGCACCATCAGTGGTGTCATCCCCGACGCCACTAGGGGTTGTGTAATCAGGATCGGTGTCTTCCGCGGCGTCCTCATAGCGGTGAGGTTGGTCCTCCATCTCCTGGGACAGCTCCCAGAATTGCTTGCCGCACGAACCACCGGCCTCATCGTTGTGGGCCATGTTTCGCTCTAAATAGGAAAAAAGTTTGGTCAAAAAGTTGGTTATTGTCAAGGAACAAGATCATGGTCTCATCATTTAGGGTTTGTCGACACCGAGGCACCCTAAAAGCCTAAGCTTTCATCATTTAGGGTTTGTCGATGCCGAGGCATCCTAAAAGCCTAAGCGTACATCATTTAGATTCTCGTCGACACCGAGGCATCCGGGGCAACCAAGTTAAGTTTTTATCATTTAGGGTTTATTGATGCCGAGGCACCCTAGGTTGGGCCTAATCACTTGGCACTAATCACTTGGCTCTATTGCCACCTATGGTTTAATACAGCAAGAATAAAGGGGCAGTCGATCCTACTTAATTAAGTACTAAGATACCTCGGCCCATGCATTAGTAGCAAGTACCTCATATGTCCGATTTTTAGCAAAGTCATGCTAAAATTCACGGAAAATTTCAGCATGACCTTTGCTGAAAATAGGACATATGGAGTAACCGAATTTGCCGGAACGGAAGTTAATCGACATTCCGCAAACTCAAGGGCCTCTCGGGGTACCTGCAAAATCATCACGACACGAAGGGCCTCTCAAGGGCCTCAAGCAGCAGCAGCGTCTCCCAGCACCCCATTTTTTTGCTAAATTTCTTTGAGCAACAATCAGAGCAGAAAATTCAGCATATTTCTATACAAAGCACTGTAAAGATGAAGAAAAGTTCTACAGCAGCCCATTTATATACAATAGCATCTTTGGTCATACTAATTTCTGAAACATTTCAAAGATGAAGAAATTAACTATGTATAGTTTATTCTTTTTGTACCAGGAACTATTTTTGTTTATTATTTATTGTACCAGGGAGGAATATAACAATCTTTTTTGGTATATATCCTAGCTATACTACTGCAGGAAAGGAGGATCATCATACACATATATATGTGCATAAAAATCATAAAAAATCAAAATCACTTGAAACCTGATCACTCGGACCACACCACATGCCACAGCATACATAGTACATAGAGTTGACAATTCAGTTGCAATCATGTAGTAATGGATTGTTCTACCTAGCAGGTTGTTGGAAATGGATTGTTCTACCTAGCAGGTTGTTGGAAATTCAGTTGCTTTTTTCATTAGGGCTGGCAACAAGACATGGTCAAATTTCAATTAAGATTATCTATTGGTTCAAGACTGGCAACAAGACTTGTTCTACAAAATCAATTATCTATTGAGTAGTTCTTGTGCTCATCCAGTAGCAACATATTTCATACATGATCAGTAGTCATGTACCAAATTTTTATTTAAACTGAATTTGCAAATCACTAAGAGCTCTACTAGTTTCAGACTAGATTTACACTAAATACACTAGAGTATTTGACGAGTAGTCAGTTACATTTACACTAGACTGAAGAAATTGCTGCATCACTAGACTGAAGAAATTGTGTTGTCTGTTAGGGACTGAAGAAAATGTGTTGCAGATTTTGATTTGCTTGCTGATCTTCGGTTAACTCCATAGAAGAGTTTTGTACTGATTCAGTTAACTGACAGCAAGTAACAGCATGTTCTAACAGCAACAGTTTCAGAGTACTACTCCAAAGTCCTCCTAGTTGTAGCTCACCTAAATGGTTGAATTCAAAGAACTACAGTGGCCTTCAGTGATTGAGAGCTTAAAATTTCCAACAATCTGAACAAACAAAGTAAAAAAGGATCAGTATCTCATTTCAGCTGATTTATTCTTCATAAGCATAGGCTTTGTTTGTTAGAAACTAGCCTGTGAAACTGAAATTTAACAGTAAACTGAATTACTGTCATTTAACAGTAAACTGAATTTTAAACTGAGCACTGGAGTAAACTTGCTGGAGTACAAATTTATGCATTACTCCATATATTTTGAAATACCTACTGCTATGAGCTATGTCAACAGGGCTACCCCAGTGCACATCACTGCCCAGAGCAAACTGAAAACCACTCTTCTCTCTCTACCCAACGGGCTAATCTATATGAATGCAGTTTTATCAACGGGCCATATATCGATAAGAACGATTGTTGCTGCCTATGAAGCACAACACAGATGTATGGCATGAACAAATTCAATCTACAATGAGACTGAAGCATCTAGAAGATCAAAGTAATCATGTCAAATTGCAAAAAAATTCATTTGTTTAAGAATGTTTGGCACTTTAACTAGAATCATGCTTTGGTGCAAAGTTGCTCCTGTACACTATAACATCTGAAAGATGGAGATCACAGAGTTGCATCTGAAAGATGGGTTGGATCGAGGAAAAAAATGGGGGCGAGGGGGAAGATGGAATCGGGGGCTCTGTACCTGCGGCGGCTGCGGCTGGAGGACGGCGCCGTCGACGAACTCGAGGGCGGGGGCACCGGATGCTCCTATCGTTGATGGGGAAGGGGAGAGGCTGGAGGCAAACCCTAGCCGCCAAGCGCACGAGTGCTGCAGCTAGGTGGAGTAACCTTTGCCGGAGACGAAGGAGCAGGTGGCCGACGTCGTGGTTGGTGAGGAGCAGGTGGCCGGCGTCGTGGTTGGTGAGGAGAGCGCGAGGAAGAGCGCCCCGTCCGAGGAGGTGGTTGGTGCCTTGGCGGCC
>NC_041391.1:714308889-714357108 GCF_002162155.2 Triticum dicoccoides
GGCGGCGGCGGAGGCCTGGAGGATGTGGAAGAAGGCGCAGACGGCGAGGAGGAGTCCGGCGAGGGTCAGGGCGGCGGGGGTGGGGGCGCGGGGGCACGGGGGCGGTGGGGGTGGAGTCCGGTGAGGGTCGGGGCGGCGGCGTCGTGGGTCGGGGCAGCGCGCGGGTGGATCTGGTGGCGAGGGAGAGAGGGTCGAAGGGGATCTGGCGAGAGAGAGGGAGGATAGCTAGGGGGAGGGTTCTAATGGTGCACCGTCCAGTCGTGCGCCATAAGTATGACTATTCTAATGGCGCACCTCCCCTCGGTGCGCCATTAGAATTTTGTTTTAATCTAGCCCACTAACCATATCTACAACCTAACCCTGTCTACAATAGAACCCACCCACTAGCCCGATTGGTCAGCATGCAACACACACACCAAGAGGTCCTGGGTTCGATTCCCAGGCTCCCCAATATTTTTGTATGCATTTTAAATATTGTTTTTTATATTTATTTGTGTTTAAATATGTTCAAACTTGTTTAAATCATAACAGTAATATTTTTTTATAAAAACAGTAATAATTTTTTAAAAAATATGTTCAAATTTGTTACTTGAAAATATCATCGGCGGCGGCGGTGGAGCGGGGGAGGGTGCGGGGATCGAGATCGAGATGGAGGGGGAATCGAGATCGAGATGGAGGGGGATCGAGATCAAGTGTCCTCATGAATTCAAAAAGTGCCCATGAAATTTAAAAATATTCATGATATCAAAAAGTGCCCATGAAATACAATCAAGAAATGAAGACTACGTTTAAATACAATCGATCTTAGCTAGCTATCTGTTCACAATCTTCTTGCCCTTCTTTTTCGCAAATGGAGTTCTTCTGTGGAATGGACGTCCTTTAGGTAGGGTGGTCCTGCTTCTTCTTGTGGTGTGTGCTGCTACTTCATCGTCGTCGTCATGTTCGATCTTCGGGTCGCCGTACTTGTCGAAGTCTTGCTCATTGGCTACTCCATCCATTCCGATGATCTTCCTTTTGCCTCTCCTCACGACAACATGACTGGGCTTTGACGGGTCGGTAATGAAGAAGCATTGGTCCACTTGGGAAGCCAGTACCCATGGCTCATTTTTCACGGTGACGTTTGCGCCCGCGGTCTTGGATTTGGCTTCGGGTATAACCATGGTGGTGAAATATCGGTCTTCTTTTAGGACGCTCTTGGCCCATCTAACACGGAACATCGGCACCTTCTCTCCAGCGTAGCTTAGCTCCCAGATCTCCTCGACCCTTCCGTAGTATCTGTCCTTGTCCTTACCGGTGTAGGATTCCATCGTTACCCCGGAGTTCTGATAACCATCGCTCTTCATGTCCTTGTCCTCAGTGTAGAATGTGTAGCCGTTGATATCGTACGCCTCATAGGTCATCAGGTTGTGCTCGACGCCCTGTGACAAGGCGAATATGAGTTATTCTTCCGTGGAAGAATCTTCATGTAAAGGGTACGACAGAAGCTTCTGCTTGAACCAACGCGTGAAACATGAGTTGTGCTCTTTGAGTATATCTCCGTCCGTCCTCTGTTGGCCTTGGTCATTGTACGTCTTCTCAATAAAGGTTTTGTGCTCTACCACCCAAGGATCGACGACGTCTATGTGTTGTAGCGCGACTAGGTTTGCTCTTTCAAAGTCGGCGAGTCGACCCTCGAAGTCGACATGCATTTCGCAGCGACCCTCACGGTGACCCCATCCAGCGAGCCTGCCGAGGTGCCTGTTGACGGGCAGACCAACGGGGTTCTCGATGCCTAGATAATTCATGCAGTAGGAGATGCACTCTTCGGTCAGAAAGCCCTTGGCTATACTTCCCTCTGGACGTGACATGTTGCGAACATATCCTTTGATGACACCATTCATCCTTTCGAACGGCATCATGCTGTGCAGGAACGTCAGGCCGAGTTGGATGATATCCTCCACGATATGGACCAGCAGATGCACCATAACGTCGAAGAATGCGGGCGGGAAGTACATCTCAAGCTCGCATAGTATCACCACGATCTCTTCCTGTAGCCTTCTGAGTTGCCTCACGCCAATCGACTTCCGAGAGATGACATCGAAAAAGTTGCATAGGCCAAATAGCGTTCACGGACGTGCGCGTCCATGATCCCACGGATTGCAACTGGAAGTATCTGCGTCATCAGCACGTGACAGTCGTGAGACTTCATCCCGCTCAACTTCTGCTTCGCTGGGTCTAGGTATCTGCTTATCTTCCCCGCGTAACCGTAAGGAAGTTTTACTCCTAGGAGGCAGGTGAAAAATTGCTCGATCTCCTCCTGACTTAAAGTGAAGCACACGGGAGGGTATTCATTTCCGGTCTTCTTGGCCTTTTTGCCTTTGCGACGACTTTCTGTGTCCTGCTTCGCCTCATCATCATCATCATTAGCGTGAAGCTCCTGCCTGATGCCCATTGATTTCAAGTCTGCCCTTCCTTTCGGCCCATCTTTGGTCCTCTCTGGCATGTTGAGCAGGGTACCAAGCAGACTCTCGCACACGTTCTTCGTGATATGCATGACATCAAGGCTGTGAGGCACATGGTGGATCTTCCAGTACGGCAAGTCCCAGAAAACAAACCTCGTTTTCCATACCTTCAGCAGCGGCTCTGGCGCCTTTCGCTTCTTTCCCGGCTCTGGCGCCTTTTGCTTCTTTCCCGGCAGTGGGCAGTCTTTCCAATTTTTCAACAGCTCGTCTATTTCCTCGCCGCTCCTCGTACACGGGCGTTTTCGGGGTTCGGTTTCTGTTGGGTTTCGTAGTAATTTCAAAAAATTTCCTACGCACACGCAAGATCATGTGATGCATAGCAACGAGGGGAGAGTGTTGTCTACGTACCCAACGCAGACCGACTTCGAAAGCGATGACACGATGTAGAGGAAGTAGTCCTACGTCTTCACGATCCAACCGATCAAGCACCGAAACTACGGCACCTCCGAGTTCGAGCACACGTTCAGCTCGATGACGATCCCCGGACTCCGATCCAGCAAAGTGTCGGGGAAGAGTTCCGTCAGCACAACGGCGTGGTGACGATCTTGATGAACTACAGCAGCAGGGCTTCGCCTAAACTCCGCTACAGTATTATCGAGGTATATGGTGGCAGGGGGCACCGCACACGGCTAAGGAATAGATCACGTGAATCAACTTGTTGTGTCTTTGGTGCTAGCCCTGCCCCTCTATTTATATGTTGAGCCCCGGGGTCGAAACTTGGAGCAAAAGCCTCCTCAAAGTCGGTTTTTCCCGAAAGGCAAGAGTCCCACTCGGACTCCAGGACCAAACGCCACAATCCTTGGCGTATGGCCCAGACGCCATGGGCCTCGGCGTCTGGCCCAGGGCCAGATGCCAGGGTCTCCGGCGTTTGGCCCCCTGGCCTCCGCAAAACTCCTTTTGCACCGATCTAAAGCCTCATGGGCTTGACCCCTTGGCCTAACCATATCATCCAATATATGAATCTTTACGTCTCGACCATTTCGAGACTCCTCGTCATGTCCCCGATCTCATCTGGGACTCCGAACTCCTTCGGTACATCAAAACATGTAGACTCATAATATAACTGTCATCGTAACCTTAAGCGTGCGGACCCTACGGGTTCGAGAACAATGTAGACATGACCGAGACACGTCTCCGGTCAATAACCAATAGCGGGACCTGGATGCCCATATTGGCTCCTACATATTCTACGAAGATCTTTATCAGTCAGACCGCATAACAACATGCGTTGTTCCCTTTGTCATCGGTATGTTACTTGCCCGAGATTCGATCGTCGGTATCTAATACCTAGTTCAATCTCGTTACTGGCAAGTCTCTTTACTCGTTCCGTAATACATCATCTCACAACTAACATATTAGTTGCAGTGCTTGCAAGGCTTATGTGATGTGCATTACCGAGAGGGCCCAGAGATACCTCTCCGACAATTGGAGTGACAAATCCTAATCTCGAAATACGCCAACCCAACATCTACCTTTGGAGACACCTGTAATGCTCCTTTATAATCACCCAGTTACGTTGTGACGTTTGGTAGCACCCAAAGTGTTCCTCCGGCAAACGGGAGTTGCATAATCTCATAGTTATAGGAACATGTATAAGTCATGAAGAAAGCAATAGCAACATACTAAACGATCAGGTGCTAAGCTAATGGAATGGGTCATGTCAATCAGATCATTCAACTAATGATGTGACCTCGTTACTCAAATAACAACTCATTGTTCATGGTCAGGAAACATAACCATCTTTGATTAACGAGCTAGTCAAGTAGAGGCATACTAGTGACACTTTGTTTGTCTATGTATTCACACATGTATTATGTTTCCGGTTAATACAATTCTAGCATGAATAATAAACATTTATCATAATTATTAGGAAATAAATAATAACTTTATTATTGCCTCTAGGGCATATTTCCTTCAGTCTCCCACTTGCACTAGAGTCAATAATCTAGATTACACTGTAATGATTCTAACACCCATGGAGCTTTGGTGCTGATCATGTTTTGCTCGTGGAAGAGGCTTAGTCAATGGGTCTGCAACATTCAGATCCGTATGTATCTTGCAAATCTCTATGTCTCCCACCTGGACCAGATCCCGGATGGAGTTGAAGCGTCTCTTGATGTGTTTGGTCCTTTTGTGAAATCTGGATTCCTTTGCCAAGGCAATTGCACCAGTATTGTCACAAAAGATTTTCATTGGACCCGATGCATTAGGTATGACACCTAGATCGGATATGAACTCCTTCATCTAGACTCCTTCGTTCGCTGCTTCCGAAGCAGCTATGTACTCCGCTTCACATGTAGATCCCGCTACGACGCTTTGTTTAGAACTGCACCAACTGACAGCTCCACCGTTTAATGTAAACACGTATCCGGTTTGCGATTTAGAATCGTCCGGATCAGTGTCAAAGCTTGCATCAACGTAACCTTTTACGGTGAGCTCTTTGTCACCTCCATATACGAGAAACATATCCTTAGTCCTTTTCAGGTATTTCAGGATGTTCTTGACCGCTGTCCAGTGATCCACTCCTGGATTACTTTGGTACCTCCCTGCTAAACTTATAGCAAGGCACACATCAGGTCTGGTACACAGCATTGCATACATGATAGAGCCTACGGCTGATGCATAGGGAACATCTTTCATATTCTCTCTATCTTCTGCAGTGGTCGGGCATTGAGTCTTACTCAACTTCACACCTTGTAATACAGGCAAGAATCCTTTCTTTGCTTGATCCATTTTGAATTTCTTCAAACTTTTGTCAAGGTATGTGCTTTGTGAAAGTCCAATTAAGCGTCTTGATCTATCTCTATAGATCTTAATGCCTAATATGTAAGCAGCTTCACCGAGGTCTTTCATTGAAAAACTTTTATTCAAGTATCCCTTTATGCTATCCAGAAATTCTATATCATTTCCAATCAGCAATATGTCATCCACATATAATATCAGAAATGCTACAGAGCTCCCACTCACTTTCTTGTAAATACAGGCTTCTCCGAAAGTCTGTATAAAACCAAATGCTTTGATCACACTATCAAAACGTTTATTCCAACTCCGAGAGGCTTGCACCAGTCCATAAATGGATCGCTGGAGCTTGCACACTTTGTTAGCTCCCTTTGGATCGACAAAACCTTCCGGTTGCATCATATACAACTCTTCTTCCAGAAATCCATTCAGGAATGCAGTTTTGACATCCATCTGCCAAATTTCATAATCATAAAATGCGGCAATTGCTAACATGATTCGGACGGACTTAAGCATCGCTACGGGTGAGAAGGTCTCATCGTAGTTAATCCCATGAACTTGCCGAAAACCTTTTGCGACAAGTCGAGATTTGTAGACAGTAACATTACCATCAGCGTCAGTCTTCTTCTTAAAGATCCATTTATTCTCAATTGCTTGCCGATCATCGGGCAAGTCAACCAAAGTCCATACTTTGTTCTCATACATGGATCCCATCTCAGATTTCATGGCTTCAAGCCACTTTGCGGAATCTGGGCTCACCATCGCTTCTTCATAGTTCGTAGGTTCATCATGATCTAGTATCATGACTTCCAGAATAGGATTACCGTACCACTCTGGTGCGGATCTTACTCTGGTTGATCTACGAGGTTCAGCAGTATCTTGATCTGAAGTTTCATGATCATTATCATTGGCTTCTTCACTAACTGGTGTAGGTGTCACTGAAACAGTTTTCTGTGATGAACTACTCTCTAGTAAGGGAGCAGGTACAGTTACCTCGTCAAGTTCTACTTTCCTCCCACTCACTTCTTTCGAGAGAAACTCCTTCTCTAGAAAGGATCCATTCTTAGCAACGAATGTCTTGCCTTCGGATCTGTGATAGAAGGTGTACCCAATAGTCTCCTTTGGGTATCCTATGAAGACACATTTCTCCGATTTGGGTTCGAGCTTATCAGGTTGAAGCTTTTTCACATAAGCATCGCAGCCCCAAACTTTAAGAAACGACAACTTTGGTTTCTTGCCAAACCACAGTTCATAAGGCGTCGTCTCAACGGATTTTGATGGTGCCCTATTTAACGTGAATGCGGCCGTCTCTAAAGCATATCCCCAAAATGATAGCGGTAAATCAGTAAGAGACATCATAGATCGCACCATATCTAGTAAAGTACGATTACGACGTTCGGACACACCATTACGCTGTGGTGTTCCAGGTGGCGTGAGTTGCGAAACTATTCCACAGTTTTTCAAATGTACACCAAACTCGTAACTCAAATATTCTCCTCCACGATCAGATCGTAGAAACTTTATTTTCTTGTTACGATGATTTTCAACTTCACTCCGAAATTCTTTGAACTTTTCAAATGTTTCAGACTTATGTTTCATTAAGTAGATATACCCATATCTGCTTAAATCATCTGTGAAGGTGAGAAAATAACGATATCCGCCACGAGCCTCAATATTCATCGGGCCACATACATCGGTATGTATGATTTCCAACAAATCTGCTGCTCTCTCCATAGTACCGAAGAATGGTGTTTTAGTCATCTTGCCCATGAGGCACGGTTCGCAAGTACCAAGTGATTCATAATCAAGTGGTTCCAAAAGTCCATCAGTATGGAGTTTCTTCATGCGTTTTATACCGATATGACCTAAACGACAGTGCCACAAATAAGTTGCACTTTCATTATCAACTCTGCATCTTTTGGCTTCAACATTATGAATATGTGTATTACTACTATCGAGATTCAATAAGAATAGACCACTCTTCAAGGGTGCATGACCATAAAAGATATTACTCATATAAATAGAACAACCATTATTCTCTGATTTAAATGAATAACCGTCTCGCATTAAACAAGATCCAGATATAATGTTCATGCTCAACGCTGGCACCAAATAACAATTATTTAGGTCTAATATTAATCCCGAAGGTAGATGTAGAGGTAGCGTGCCGACCGCGATCACATCAACTTTGGAACCATTTCCCACGCGCATCGTCACCTCGTCCTTTGCGAGTGCCCGCTTATTCCGTAGTCCCTATTTCGAGTTGCAAATATTAGCAACGGAACCAATATCAAATACCCAGGTGCTACTGCGAGCTCTAGTAAGGTACACATCAATAACATGTATATCACATATACCTTTGTTCACCTTGCCATCCTTCTTATCCACCAAATACTTGGGGCAGTTCCGCTTCCAGTGACCAGTCTGCTTGCAGTAGAAGCACTCAGTTTCAGGCTTAGGTCCAGACTTGGGTTTCTTCTCTTGAGCAGCAACTTGCTTGCCGTTCTTTTTGAAGTTCCCTTTCTTCTTTCCTTTGCCCTTTTTCTTGAAACTAGTGGTCTTGTTAACCATCAACACTTGATGCTCCTTCTTGATTTCTACCTCCGCAGCTTTCAGCATTGCGAAGAGCTCGGGAATAGTCTTGTTCATCCCTTGCATATTATAGTTCATCACGAAGCTCTTGTAGCTTGGTGGCAGTGATTGGAGAATTCTTTCAATGACGCAATCATCCGGAAGATTAACTCCCAATTGAATCAAGTGATTATTATACCCAGACATTTTGAGTATATGCTCACTGACAGAACTGTTCTCCTCCATCTTGCAGCTATAGAACTTATTGGAGACTTCATATCTCTCAATTCGGGCATTTGCTTGAAATATTAACTTCAACTCCTGGAACATCTCATATGCTCCATGACGTTCAAAACGTCGTTGAAGTCCCGATTCTAAGCCGTAAAGCATGGCACACTGAACTATCGAGTAGTCATCAGCTTTGCTCTGCCAGACGTTCATAACATCTGGTGTTGCTCCAGCAGCAGGCCTGGCACCCAGCGGTGCTTCCAGGACGTAATTTTTCTCTGCAGCAATGAGGATAATCCTCAAGTTACGGACCCAGTCCGTGTAATTGCTACCATCATCTTTCAACTTTGCTTTCTCAAGGAACGCATTAAAATTCAACGGAACAACAGCACGAGCCATCTATCTACAATCAACATAAACCAGCAAGATACTATCAGGTACTAAGTTCATGATAAATTTAAGTTCAATTAATCATATTACTTAAGAACTCCCACTTAGATAGACATCCCTCTAATCCTCTAAGTGATTACGTGATCCAAATCAACTAAACCATGACCGATCATCAGGTGAGATGGAGTAGTTTTCAATGGTGAACATCGTTATGTTGATCATATCTACTATATGATTCACGCTCGACCTTTCGGTCTCCATGTTCCGAGGCCATATCTGCATATGCTAGGCTCGTCAAGTTTAACCTGAGTATTCTGCGTGTGCAAAACTGGCTTGCACCCGTTGTAGATGGACGTAGAGCTTATCACACCCGATCATCACGTGGTGTCTGGGCACGACGAACTTTGGCAACGGTGCATACTCAGGGAGAACACTTCTTGATAATTTAGTGAGAGATCATCTTATAATGCTACCGTCAATCAAAGCAAGATAAGATGCATAAAAAGATAAACATCACATGCAATCAATATAAGTGATATGATATGGTCATCATCATCTTGTGCTTGTGATATCCATCTCCGAAGCACCGTCATGATCACCATCGTCACCGGCGCGACACCTTGATCTCCATCGTAGCATCGTTGTCGTCTCGCCAATCTTATACTTCCACGACTATCACTACCGTTTAGTAATAAAGTAAAGCATTACATCGCGATTGCATTGCATACAATAAAGCGACAACCATATGGCTCCTGCCAGTTGCCGATAACTCGGTTACAAAACATGATCATCTCATACAATAAAATTCAGCATCATGCCTTGACCATATCACATCACAACATGCCCTGCAAAAACAAGTTAGACGTCCTCTACTTTGTTGTTGCATGTTTTACGTGGCTGCTACGGGCTTAAGTAAGAACCAATCTCACCTACGCATCAAAACCACAACGATAGTTTGTCAAATAGACTCCGTTTTAACCTTCTCAAGGACCGGGCGTAGCCATACTTGGTTCAACTAAAGTTGGAGAGACAGTCGCCCGCAAGCCATCTATGTGCAAAGCACGTCGAGGGAACCGGTCTCGCGTAAGCGTACGCGTAAGGTTGGTCTGGGTCGTCTCGTCCAACAATACCGCCGAACCAAAGTATGACATGCTGGTAGGCAGTATGACTTGTATCGTCCACAACTCACTTGTGTTCTACTCGTGCATATAACATCAACATAAATAACCTAGGCTCTGATACCACTGTTGGGTTTCGTAGTAATTTCAAAAAAATTCCTACGCACACGCAAGATCATGTGATGCATAGCAACGAGGGGAGAGTGTTGTCTATGTACCCAACGCAGACCGACTGCGGAAGCGATGACACGACGTAGAGGAAGTAGTCGTACGTCTTCACGATCCAACCGATCAAGCACCGAAACTACGGCACCTCCGAGTTCGAGCACACGTTCAGCTCGATGACGATCCCCGGACTCCGATCCAGCAAAGTGTCGGGGAAGAGTTCCGTCAGCACAACGGCGTGGTGACGATCTTGATGAACTACAGCAGCAGGGCTTCGCCTAAACTCCGCTACAGTATTATCGAGGTATATGGTGGCAGGGGGCACCGCACACGGCTAAGGAATAGATCACGTGGATCAACTTGTTGTGTCTTTGGTGCTAGCCCTGCCCCTCTATTTATATGTTGAGCCCCGGGGTCGAAACTTGGAGCAAAAGCCTCCTCAAAGTCGGTTTTTCCCGAAAGGAAAGAGTCCCACTTGGACTCCAGGACCAAACGCCACAATCCTTGGCATCTGGCCCAGACGCCATGGGCCTCGGCGTCTGGCCCAGGGCCAGACGCCAGGGTCTCCGGCGTTTGGCCCCCTGGCCTCCGCAAAACTCCTTTTGCACCGATCTAAAGCCTCATGGGCTTGACCCCTTGGCCTAACCATATCATCCAATATAGGAATCTTTACGTCTCGACCATTTCGAGACTCCTCGTCATGTCCCCGATATCATCCGGGACTTCGAACTCCTACGGGTTCGAGAACAATGTAGACATGACCGAGACACGTCTCCGGTCAATAACCAATAGCGGGACCTGGATGCCCATATTGGCTCCTACATATTCTACGAAGATCTTTATCGGTCAGACTGCATAACAACATACGTTGTTCCCTTTGTCGTCGGTATGTTACTTGCCCGAGATTCGATCGTCGGTATCTAATACCTAGTTCAATCTCGTTACTAGCAAGTCTCTTTACTCGTTCCGTAATACATCATCTCACAACTAACATATTAGTTGCAGTGCTTGCAAGGCTTATGTGATGTGCATTACCGAGAGGGCCCGGAGATACCTCTCCGACAATCGGAGTGACAAATCCTAATCTCGAAATACGCCAACCCAACATCTACCTTTGGAGACACCTGTAATGCTCTTTATAATCACCCAGTTACGCTGTGACGTTTGGTAGCACCCAAAGTGTTCCTCCGGCAAACGGGAGTTGCATAATCTCATAGTTATAGGAACATGTATAAGTCATGAAGAAAGCAATAGCAACATACTAAACGATCAGGTGCTAAGCTAATGGAATGGGTCATGTCAATCAGATCATTCAACTAATGATGTGACCTCGTTACTCAAATAACAACTCATTGTTCATGGTCAGGAAACATAACCATCATTGATTAACGAGCTAGTCAAGTAGAGGCATACTAGTGACACTTTGTTTGTGTATGTATTCAAACATGTATTATGTTTCCGGTTAATACAATTCTAGCATGAATAATAAACATTTATCATGATTATAAGGAAATAAATAATAACTTTATTATTGCCTCTAGGGCATATTTCCTTCAGTTTCACCACCGAACAGATCCTTGCGTTTCCTCCACGGGTCATCGTTGCGAAGCCACCTTCGATGTCCCATGAACACGGTTTTTGAAGACCCGGGATCTCTATCTAGCTGGCGATACATTGTGTCATCCATGCACCTTACGCATCCAGAAAATCCGTGGACTACCTGCCCTGCGAGATATCCGTAACCGAGATAGTCGTGCACCGTCGTGAGCAGTGCGGCTCTCATAGGGAAATATTCTTTCTCTGCAGCGTCCCACGTATTGGCTGGCGTTTTCCACAGCGTGTCTAGCTCCTCCTTCAGCAGCCCCAGATACAGATTGATGTCATTCCCTGGTTGTTTCGGCCCTTCAATTAGCATACTCATGTGAATGTACTTCCTCTTCATGCACAACCAGGGGGGAAGGTTGTACATCCACACAAACACAGGCCAGGTGCTATGTGTGCTTCTCTGGCTGCCAAACGGATTGACTCCATCGGTGCTCGCGCCCAGCACGATGTTCCTTGGATCCTTCCCAAATTCTGGGTATTCGAAGTTCAACGCTTGCCACTGGCTCGCATCCTTAGGGTGACTCAACATCTTGTCTTTTTTATTTATCTCTCGATCATTTCCGTCATCTTCCCGCTTCTTCTCCTCCCTATCCGCGTGCCAACGCAGGAGCTTTGCTACCTTAGGGTCCGCGAAATACCGCTGCAGACGAGGAGTGATCGGAAAGTACCACACCGATTTTTGAGGAGCTTTCTTCCTCTTCTTGTATTGAGTGACGCCGCACACCAGACATATGGTAGACTCCGCGTGCTCGTCCCGATAAATGATACAATTGTTCATGCACACATGGTATTTCACGTGCGGTAAATCCAGAGGACACACGATTTTCTTCGCCTCCTCGAAACTGGTCGGGCACTTGTTCCCCTTGGGAAGATGTTCGTGCCAGAATGACATGTTCTCGTCGAAGCATGCGTCGGTCATTTTGTGTTTTACCTTCATCTCCAGAGCCATGAGCATTACTTTCAGGCGGGTATCCTCGGGCATGCATCCTTCATACAATGGAGTAACCGCGTCTATCTCCAGTTGATCCAGCTTGGCTTTCTCTCGGGCGGCAGCTCTTGCGTTATCCGTCTGCTTGAGAAGCAGCTCTTGAATATGAGGGTCCTGCACCCAGCCTCCATCGTCGTCTGCTCCGGCATCTTCATCTTCATGATCATGCCCTTCGTCTTGATCTTCCCCATCATCATTTACGACATCTTCTACATGATGACTGTGTATAGCATCACCGTCGTGATCATGTCCTGGAGATTCTTCGTCTTCTCGCCCGCCCTCGCCGCGGTGGTACTTGTCTTATTGCCCTTCTTCATTTCTTGCCCGGCCCCCATGGACGACTTCATAGTCATCTTCATCACCTTGCCACCGATAGCCATCCATGAAACCACGCAAGAGTAGGTGGTCCCGCACTTGCCCGGAATCCGGGTCCGCAATAAGGCTCTTCAGCTTGCATCTTCGACACAGACATCTTATCTCCGTCTCGTTCTTTTGAAGCATCTCGGCCTTCGCGGAGCTCAAAAACCTATTCACGATGCCTTCACTCATCGTGCGGACCATGGTCGCCTATGGGGTAGAGCAAAACGATATTTTAGAACCAAGAAAAAATTTGGCATGACCTTCCGTAAAAATAGGACCAAAAAGAATGCATAGTGCCAAAATTCTCGCCGAAACGGAAATGAATCAAAACATTCCGGCAAAATATTGGCAACTATCGCATTTCAAATACCGGTACCTTCAAACACAAACATATATGCAACACCACAAACACATGTAACACCACAAACATACATAGATCTAGCTAGGCCACAAAAAATGCATGTGCACGTTGTTGGAGCGAGCTTGGGAGAAAAAAAGTAGATCTACATCATGAAGATAGCTTTCCCCTTACTTACCTATCAAAAAAGGTAATTTCACCACTTAATTTTGATGAATCTATGGTGGAAATGAGGTGAGGAGGAGGAGGCAGCCGAGACAAGCTTGGAGGAGGAGGTGGAGAGAATGAAGTGGGGAAAGTGAGTGGGTAGGTGGGCTGTCCAAAATATCTTGTTAGTCCCAGGTTACTAATGGCGCACCACCACATAATGCGCCATTAGTAACCCTGGTTACTAATGGCGCACCTGCAGGTGGTGCGCCATTAGTACTTTTTGCAGAAAAGTAAAAAAAAACATATGTATACTAATGGCGCACTGTGGAAAAGTGCGCCATTAGTAGTTTAAACTAGTAATGGCGCATTTTGATACGGTGCGCCATTAGTAGGTTTGCAAAAAAGTAATATATATATATATATATATATATATATATATATATATATATATATATACACTAATGGCGCACTGTCTTGGCCGTGCGCCATTACTAGTTCTAACTAGTAATGGCGCACTTTGTCATCATGCGCCATTAGTTTGTATGGAAAAATGGGGAAAAAAATCAATAGTAGTGGCGCACCGTGAGTCTGGTGCGCCATTAGTGTCTTCCACACTAATGGCGCACCTGCAACCAGTGCGCCATTAGTATATAGTACTGGCGCACTGTTTACCTGGTGCGCCATTAGAATCAGTCCTATCTATAGCTCTTTTCCTAGTAGTGAAATATCGAACGAATACCAAATTCACATGACTATTAATAGGAAGACTTCTCCCATGTCTTCAGGATCAAACGTAACTACTCACCAATCATATTCATGTTCATAATCAGAGGGGTATTAATATGCATAATCGATCTGAACATATGATCTTCCACGAAATAAACCAACTAGCATCAACTACAAGGAGTAATCAACACTACTAGCAACCTACAGGTACCAATCTGAGGCTTCGGGACAAAGATTGGATACAAGAGATGAACTAGGGTTTGAGAGGAGATGGTGCCGGTGAAGATGTTGATGAAGATTTACCCCCTCCCGACGAGAGGATCGTTGGTGATGACGATGGCGATGATTTCCTCCTCCTGGAGGGGAGTTTCCCCGGCAGAACGGCTCTGCCGGAGCTCTAGATTGGTTCTGCCAAGGTTCCGCCTCGTGGCGGTGGAGTTTCTTCCCGAAAGCTTGCTTATGATTTTTTCTCGGACGAAAGACTTCATATAGCAGAAGTTGGGCACCTGAGGCCTGCCAGGGGGCCCACGAGGCAGGGGGGCGCGCCCAGGGGGGTAGGGCGCGCCCCCACCCTCGTGGCCAGGGTGTGGGCCCCCTCTGGTATTTTCTTCGCTCAATATTTTTTATAAATTCCAAAAATGAATTCCGTGAAGTTTCAGGACTTTTGGAGTTGTGCAGAATAAGTCTCTAATATTTGCTCCTTTTCCAGCCCAGAATTAGAGCTGCCGGCATTCTCCCTCTTCATGTAAACTTTGTAAAATAAGAGAGAATAGGCATAAGTATTCTGACATAACGTGTAATAACATCCCATAATGCAATAAATATTGATATAAAAGCATGATGCAAAATGAACGTATCAGTCACCGGCGGCAGCAGCAGCAAAGAAACGACGGTGGGCGGTTCGCGTGGAGAAGATGTGATCTGATCATGGCGGCTAGGGTTAGGAGACACCGCACACTTATATAGGCGCAGCCGCGTGGAGAGACGTGGGCTGGACCCACGTCCGAGTCCGTGACATCCCACGATCCGACGTCTCAGATCGTGGCAAAAATAAGCGCGTTGGTCTGAGCTCGGCTCGGCTCAATCCCTCAACCCGCGGCATGGCGCGGCGCGGCGTGACGAGGCGTGGCGTGGCGAGGCGGGCGGCGGAGGAGGAGTGCACGAGGGCCTCTTCTCTTCTCAAGATCCAATAGAATGTAGAAGAGAAACCCTTGTAAAGAGGTCCAACTCCACTTCCACTTTCGGGGTGGGATTAAACTTCCGACTACACCTAGTGCCATATAACCCACATGTGCCCTTAGAGATTTTTCAGAAGTTGCTATATGGACCTAGAGCCCATCTCAAATTTCAGCACCTCCCTCTTTCCTTCCCGCTGTCGTCACCGGTGCCCGCAGCCGGCTTGGCCCCGGGGCTGCTAGTGGTGGTGGCCTCCCTACCCTTCCCCTCCCGGTCGCTCTTCGGTGCGGGTGGAGCTGCACCGGGGGGTGCACATAGGCGGCGGCGGTCTAGCGTGGCGGCGGGGTTCCGAGGCGCGACGCATGCGAGC
Organism: Triticum dicoccoides; assembly: GCF_002162155.2. NCBI lineage: Eukaryota > Viridiplantae > Streptophyta > Magnoliopsida > Poales > Poaceae > Triticum > Triticum dicoccoides. Next base: position 714,324,335 of record NC_041391.1, read on the forward strand.
AGCTGGGCGGCGGGCGCCGCCATTGGCGGCAAGGCGGCGCGGCGGCGTGATCTGGTGTCGCCCGCTCAGCCCAGATCTGGGCCCTTCAGGCCCCATCTAGGCCTGGACAGGCCGGCGGCGGGGATGGCCTCCGACGTGGCTTCCGGGAGGCGGGGGAGACGCGACGAGCGGCTGGGTGTTGGCGGCATCAACGCCGGCCTGCTGCATCGTGGCCGGCGGTGCTTAGCGGGCCCGCTTCAGGCCTGGTGGGCCAGAGGTGGCCCAGCATGCCCCGCTGCCGCGTCTGACGGCGACCGTGACGGTGCCGGAGGCACGGGCCTCCCACACGACAGCGGTGGAGGTGGTTCCCTCCCGCTCGGCTTCGGTGTTGCTGCTCCTGTTGTGGTGCGCTTCTCTCCGGTCCTCTTGGCCTCATGGCGGTGTTCGTAGTGAGGCGGCGTGGGTGGCGGCGCAACTGCGTTGGCGCATGGTGGTGGGCGACGATTTGGCGGGTCGGCTTTGTCCGGTTGGGCGGTTGGGTTTGGAGTGCGGGAGAAATCCTTGACTGCTTCAGCCCCGATGCGGTGACACCTGCGGGTACCACCATTCCTTCCTGGAGGGTGTCAGTGGTATCCATCCCCCACCTCCCTCCGCGTGCCGGGGGAAACCCTAGGACTCGTCCGGGAAGCAGCGTCGTCGACGCCGCATCCCTTCTTGGAGGTGCTGCTTGGTACGCGGCGGTTCGGAGCCTCGGCTTGTGGTGGTTTGTATCCGGTGGGTGCCGCGGTGGCTGGTCATCCGCGCTTTGCCGAGCTGCCGTGGTTGGCATTTGTCTCTTCTTCTTTTTCTTTTGGCTTGTTGTGCTGCTCGTCACATCGATCTTTGTACTCGGTGTTGGTTGCTTTGGAATACAAAGCGGGGAGAAACCCTTTTTCGGTAATGTTAGTGGAATGATCAATTTTATTGGTTTATAGTGGAACATCAAGACGATACAAACACAATGAGCCTACACCAGCCTCTGCATAGTTAGGATGCACACAGACATCACCAATGCGCGCGCGCACATACACACACATACAAAACACGCCGGCAAGTAGCAAAATCATATAAAATTAGAGCTGTGTCATATAAAATGCATAGCGAAGTTACATGGTTGGAGATCCTGCTGTAGCCTTCAAGTACTCTTGACGCGTAAGATGCTTCTGCTGGGCTTCCTTTTTTTTCAAACTTTATCTTGAGTTATTTCGTGTGATACTTGACCACGCACCAGATGTGACCCTCATAATGCATGTCGCGGAAATGATTCTTGGCAATATTTTCTACTCCCTCCGTTTCTAAATACTTGTCTTTCTAGAGATTTCAAATGGTCACCACATACGGATGTATATAAACATATTTTAGAGTGTAGATTCACTTATTTTGTTTCGTATGTAGTTACCATTTAAAACCTCTAGAAAGACAAGTATTTAGGAACGGAGGGAGTACGATCGAATTTACGTGATTTTGCTCATCCTCGGCACAAGTAAAGAAATCCTATAAGCATGCATACATGTGCAAAGGGTGTCATGAGTACAATAATTTTTAAGCTTTTGGTATTGACCTTGCGGTGTTCCAATGGAACTTATCCAGAAATTGTTGACCATCCGCATGGCCGGCGTTATTTGTACACCCTCTTTCTTCTACCTGGGGGAATCCTTTGTGTGTTTATAGTGCTCCCATGACCAGGCTGTTTCTGTGGTATTGTTCGACGACCAGGCCAGGGTAATGTAACTTACATAGAAGGTCAATGATGATGCTCGACAGGTGTGGTGGAAGCATGTCTACAACATGTGTGAAGCTCGTGTACATGGAAAGCCAAGCCATCATGTATGTGATGAAATATTCTAGGTGCGGAATCAAGTAATCTCTAAGAGCCGAGCTAACAACATGCGTGGAGAAGGCCCACACAACACACTTTTGTCATTGTAGTGGTGACAGATGAACCCCCCCCCCCCACCCCACCCTCGCTCGTCCACCTTCGCCTCATGGTCCACATCAGCTGCCACTTGTGAGGGAACATCCCAACCTGCGAATCCTGACCAACAACCATCTGACCATAACCCTAACCCCACCCCCTCCCTACCCTCCTCCTACGGCGGAAGTGCACATGTTTAGCTAAAGATCTTTCTCGCATCCACATTGTAATAGTAACAAATTGCAAGGAGGCGGTACAAAACATCAACTCAGGCTTTGGTGGAAGAGATGGAAGCATAATTCGAGAGATAGTTGCGACGGCTCGGGAGTTTGCGTCGTGTTCCTTTATCTTTAAAGGAAGAGAGTCGAATATGGAGGCTCATAATATAGTCTCGCTAAACATGCTCTGGGACTTGGTGAAGGGCGCTATCTTTGGCTTTTTCAACCTCCCGATCTTCTTCAGTGTATCCCCATGAACATTGTTGCCAATTAATGAAATAGAGTGTGTTTTGCCTAAGAAAAAAAAACTTCCCAGGTGGAGACCTCCTTAGAGAAAGACCCAAAGAAGAACGAAAAATTCAGTCTGAAACCTCCTTCTTCCTCCTCTGAACTCCTCGCTCGCTCGCTCACTGGCTGAAGGTCTGAACGACTGAACCCCTCGGCCCTCGGTACTGCTAGTAGCTGTCATATAGGCGGGCTGGTGATCTCCCCCTTTCGCTCCCGGCTTCTCCTCTCGCCGTCCGCCGCCACCGGGATCTGCCAACGGAATGGAGGCGGCAGACGACACCGGTTCCCTTCAGGCGGCGATTGGATGGCTGCTGCACACCATCCTTCCGAGCCTCAGCAAGCTGGACGGGTGGATTCGCCAGGCAGGACTCGGCAGCGAGGTAGAGGGGCTGAGGGACGAGATCGAGCAAGTCGACGGGGTGGTCTCCGCCGTGAACGCCAGGGCGACCCGAAACAGGTCGGTGGCCAGATCCCTCGCAGCCCTCAAGGAGCTGCTCTACGCCGCCGGCGACGTGGTCGACGAGCTCCACTGCTACAGGCTCCAGCAACAGCTCGACGGAGGTAAATGATTTGCCTGTACACCCGTCCAAGCACGCCACCTGTTTGTGTTAATTACAATTCCAATTTTTTTGTTCAACTACGGAGGTAAATGCCTGCCTGAACATCCGTCCTCCAAGCACGCCACCTGTTTGTGTTAATTACCACTTCCATTTTCTCTGGGGGGGGGTCGAGCACCACCATACTAATTTCCAGTCCATGATTTCTTCTATGGCATTGGCACCATCCCATATTTATTTTTTTTATTTATTTCTGAGTTGTAATAAGTCATTAAAAATAAAAAAAAATTGTAAAGTTAATCACAACTATTTTTTCTTCTATTTATTTTTGAGTAGTTTTATTATATAGTTTTTTCGGCACCTTCCCACCATGCGGTAATTTACCGTATGCTAATGGGACGAACCACATTGACTAGATACCACGTGGTAAATCACTTAGGCCAACACCATGTGATGCAATCACACCTATGGGCAAGGCCGAACCCCGCCCTCAGGGCGGATATCATACAGCTGCCGGAGTAGCGAGTCGCGCATGCCTATCAAAATTTCGATATGACAGCCAACTATCCGGACACCAACTGAGGAGTCCACGCTACCCAACGATATAACGGCTGGGTTTACCAGGGTCCGATCAGGAGCCCTCGGACCAACCACAAGAGGACGCTCGGCTACCTCCAAGTATTTGCCTTACAAACTAACTTTGACACAGAATAGGATTGGTGACGCGGAATCGGCCAGGACACACAAGGGGCCCCCCTAAAGAAGGCAGTCCAGATTCACTCTTGATCCACTCACACCCCCTCCAGTCCGGCCATCACAGGTTCCGCCAAAAAACACCTCTTTTTTATAATCATACATCGTACTCATATACCTCTTTTTGAGTTGTAATAAGTCATTAAAAATAAAAAAGATTTTAGTAAAGTTAATCACAACTATTTTTTCTTCTATTTATTTCTGAGTAGTTTTTTATATAGTTTTTTTTCTTCTCTGCTATATTTATTTTTTCTATTTATTTCTGTGTGGTAATAAGTCATTAAAAATAAAAAAGAGACGCAATGCTAGTTAATTCGCTTCAAGCCTTTCGGAATAATGTAAACTGCACTGCACATAGCTCCGTGCAGTCTACCCTATTCCTTAAGGCTTGAAGAGAACCAACGTGCAGGTGAGCATTGAGCCTCTTCTTCATCGTCTCTGCGCTCAGGGCTTATAAACAGCTGCGAGTGCCTCTTGCTTGGCGAGGTGGGACTAAAAAAATAACTGCATAAAATAAATAAGTAAAGAAAAAAAAGTGCCTCCGGCTGGGCCCCCACAGCCTGGATACGACTAGAAACCCACCATGGGCCAGGATTCAGGCCCGCAGGTGGCCCAGTAGGACCATCAGGCAAAGCAGTACTAAGTAGGCCCGTAAGCCTGCAGTGGAGAGGAGCTCGAGAGGGGAGCGGCAGTGGAGTTTATAAACCACTGCGCGCCCCTCTCAGCTAGCGAGGTGGGACTAAACTTTCGTGCCGCACCGTGCCAACACAGGGCTAATGGTACCGGTTCGTGGGACCAACCGGTACCAATTCCCCTCCCCCCTTTAGTACCGTTGGAGGCACCAACCGGGACCAAAGCCCTCTGCTTCCCGCCCTTTCCGCTGCTGAAAGAGGCCTTTGGTCCCGGTTGGTGCTACCAACCGGGACTAAAGGGTGCATTGGACCCGGTTGGAGCCACGAACCGGGACCAAAGACTTGGCTATATAAGGAAAATTTCAGAACCGCATCCCCACTTCGATCTCTCCTCCTCCTCGATCTCCCGACGCCGCGCGCCGTCGCCGCCCCGCCCCGACGCCGTCGCCGCCCCGCCCCGCCCCGACGCCGTTGACGCAACGATGACAATTTTTTTTTCGTAATTAATCATGACTTCAACTATTTTAATCATGACAATATTTTTCATCTTTTCCAATTCGACTAGCTTATCCCATGCTTTGCAAGACGCTATGTCTTGGAGAAGATGGGTTTTGAAGACCATGAAAGTTTCGAAACCAAAAAAATTATCCTAAGTACCCATCATGGTGTGGATTTTCAAGTAAAGTTGTACAATGCTCAGAGTGTAACCCATTTTGGTTGCAAAAATTGAGAAGCACTTTGCAAGATGTATGGTCTTGATGAGGGTATGCTTGTCACCATGGATCTTGGTGATCCTACAATCGAGCAAGAGAGACCTTCGATTTGGGTCCTTGTGGATACACCTTCAATTCTTTCCCCATGTGATCTTAACATAGTTATTAAGTAATTTATATTGTTTATTTCAAAATAGTTGACAGCTTATTTCCATTGACAGCTTATTTTGATTGTTCAAAGAATGTGCGGAAGATGGTAGACAAAACCCACTACACCGATGACTCCGAATTAACTTATAAGGAGAAAATCATCTGATAGCATTTTGTAGAGATCTTGAGAATTACAATGTCTACAATCGAACTCCTCAACATTATGGTCAATACGTGCCACTAGTGCACGTGTTGAACTATGGTAACTACCATGGAGATACCCTGGTAAGATTTTTTTACTATTACGACATCCGTGCATCTTTTTGCATACTTCTAAAACTAGTACATCATTGCTAACTACGAAGTTATTACTATGTTTTTCAACAGAGAATCCCAGAGGATTGTGTGCCTCATTTGATGTATGAGAATGACAGCCTTCATATTTTGAACATATATCCAGGTCATCCTACGAATCTCAATTGTCCATACCGGGTTTCTAAAAGAAGTGGAGACATGACAATCAAAGAATGGAAAAAATGTATGGACAGTCGTAAGGAGCTTCTTGGAAGTAAAAAGCAGCGAAGGGCAAGAATTGGAGACAGGATGATCGCCATTCTTCATAATGGAGAGTCAGGGTCTATATTGTTTTATGCTATTTTACCTTAAGGGTGTTTAGGTCCTACCTGATACTGATGATCATGTGCTAAGAACAATTATGTAGGGTTGCGTTCGATGACTATGAGGATGATGATCGTATGACTTATTATTAATAACGAGTAGAAGTTGTATGATGATGCATGATTAGTAGGACTTGTTATTATATATGATGATGTATGATGCGAGCATGCATGAGCATGTTATATCAGCGGGTGAAATGAACATAGCAGCAGCGTTGATAAACCAAGGACGAAGATATAAGAGAGGACACTTCTCTCTATTAGCTAGCTAATAACAACCTAAAAATAACCCCCAAAACCCCTAAAGCAGCCGCTTTTCTAAAAAAAACATGGACTTTTGGTCCCGGTTGGTGCCACCAACCGGGACCAAAAACCCCCCTGACTGGGCTCGGCGGACCGGCCACGTGGAGACACATCTGTCCCGGTTCGTGTTTGAATCGGGACTAATGGGTGGAGGTATTTGTAACGATCCATTAGTCCCGGTTCATGAACCGGGACTAATAGGTGTTTTTCTACTAGTGCTTCGCCTCATGGTCCACATCAGCTGCCACTTGTGAGGGAACATCTCAACCTGCGAATCCTGACCAACAACCATCTGACCCTAACCCTAAACCCACCCCGTCCTTATCCTTGTCCTCCGCCTCCCTACCCTCCTCCTACGGCGGAAGTGCACATGTTTAGCTAAAGATCTTTCTCACATCCACATTGTAATAGTAACAAATTGCAAGGAGGTGGTACAAAACATCAACTCAGGCTTTGGTGGAAGAAATGGAAGCATAATTTGAGAGATAGTTGCGACGGCTTGGGAGTTTGCGTCGTTTTCCTTTATCTTTAAAGGAAGAGAGTCGAATATGGAGGCTCATAATATAGTCTCGGTAAACATGCTCTGGGACTTAGTGAAGGGCGCTATCTTTGGCTTCTTCAACCTCCCGATCTTCTTCAATGTACTCCCTCCGATTCTATTTAGTCTGCGCCTAAAATTTTCTCGTTTTTCCCTTTTTACTCTGCGCACTAGCATCTTTCCTCGAAGCTTTCCAAAACTGCCCCTGATTCTCTTCTACGCATGCGCAGCCATTCAATGCATCCTATGCATGGGTCCGTGAATCCTGTCTTTTTTTAGCACGCCCGATGCATGCAGCCACTGCACACCCAGGGACATCCCCATGAACATTGTTGCCAATTAATGAAATAGAGTGTGTTTTGCCTAAGAAAAAAAAAACTTCCCAGGTGGGAGATCTCCTTAGAGAAAGACCCAAAGAAGAACGAATAATTCAGTCTGAAACCTACTTCTTCCTCCTCTGAAGTCTGAACCCCTCGCTCGCCCGCTCACCGGTCTGAAGTTCTGAACCCCTCATTAGCTGCCAAATCAAACTGGGTCCCTAGCCATATAGGCGTGCCCTTCCGGCCCCCGGCTTCTCCCCTCGCCGTCCGCCGCCACCGGGATCTACCGACGGAATGGAGGCGGTACAAGACACCAGCTCTCTGCAGGCCGCGATTCGATGGCTGCTGCACACCATCCTTCCCAGCCTCAGCAAGCTGGACGGGTGGGTTCGCCAAGAAGGGCTCGACGGTGAGGTGGAGGGGCTCAGGGACGAGATCGAGCAAGTCGACGGGGTGGTCTCCGCCGTGAACGCCAGGTCTGAGATTAGAAACAGGTCGCTGGCCAGATCCCTCGCAGCCCTCAAGGAGCTGCTCTACGCCGCCGACGACGTGGTCGACGAGCTCCACTGCTACAGGCTCCACGCCCACGGAGGTAAATGCCTCAACATCCGTCCTCCAAGCACGCCACCTGTTTGTGTTAATTACCATTTCCATTTTTCCTGGGGGGTCGAGCACCACCATACTAACACTAATTTCGTGTCCATGATTTCCTCTGGTGCAGGCCCATGGCATTGGCACCGTCCCACCGAAATTGATGGACCAAGTAACCAGCTGCCAACTTCTTCAAGGTAACTAAATTCTTTATTTATACCTTGCACATTTATAAGACTCTGTTTTTACACATTTGCGTAAATAGTCCAATGTGATTCTAATAGTCTTGTATCCACTACATATTTTTTAATGCAGCACCGGTGGCACTACCAGAAATGCAACTGCTGATAGTTCATCCAGAAGAAAAAGGAGAAGGGGCAAGGATTCAGCAGATGTCACAGCAACCAACACAGGCCCTTGGAGCAAGGACCAAATTTCGAAAAAGATACAAGACATAACTGGTCAGTTGCTAGATATCCGAGGGAACGTGCGACGGGTTCTCAAGATGCTTGGGCCATGGTCTCGTGCAGGTCCAAATCGCTGCCAGAGTAAAACCACCTCAGACCCACGCCAGGGCACATCAAGTCTTGTTCAAGGGAAAGTGTATGGGAGAGCTCAAGAGAAGAGTTACATCATAGAGTTGATAACAGAGCGCAAATCAGATGCTGGGGTAACTGTTCTGCCAATTGTAGGCATTGCAGGAGTTGGGAAGACAACTCTGGCTCAACTTGTATACAATGATCAAGATTTGAAGAGTCAATTTGACCTCCGGATATGGATCTGGGTCTCTAGCAGCTTTGATGAAACCAGAGTCACAAGAGAGATGCTAGATTTTGTCTCCCTGGGAGCACATGAAGGGAAATGCAGGTTTCCCAAGCTTCCAGAAGTCTTGAAGGATCGTGTTAAATCAAAGAGGGTTCTACTTATTTTAGATGACATTTGGGATGACATAAGTGATTGCCAATGGAACAATCTATTAGCACCTTTCAAGTCTGACAATGCAAAGGGCAGCATGATACTCGTGACAACTAGAATACCATCTGTTGCCAAAAAGAGAGGTACAACTGGACCGATTAACTTACATGGTTTGAAAAATGGTGATTTCTGGCTAATGTTCAAAGCGTTTGCATTTGGTGAAGAGAACTATGAAGAGCAAGCTAGTCTAGGCGAGCTTGGGCGGCAGATAGCAAAAGGGTTACACGGAAACCCATTAGCAGCACAAACTGCAGGGACACTGTTAAGAGAGCATCTTACCGTTGATCATTGGAACAATATTCTAAAGAACGGAGATTGGAAATCTCTGCAACTCAGTAGTGGCATCATGTCTGCTTTGAAGCTTTGCTATGATCAGCTGCCCTACAATTTACAACAATGCTTCTCATATTGCTCTGTATTCCCCTATGGTTATCATTTTCTTGCTGAGGAGCTGGTACGTATGTGGATTTCACAGGGATTTGTGAAGTGTAACCATTCAAGCATGATACTGGAAGAAGCGCGGTACTATCTGTGTGACTTGGTGAACCTCGGTTTCTTTGAGCAAGTGGAAAGAAAAGAACCTTCAGGCCGTACTCAAATTTACTATGCTATGTGTGCTCTTATGCATAATTTGGCTAGGGTAGTTTCAAAAACAGAATGTGCAGCTATGGATGGTCTGCAGTACAGTGAAATATTGCCAACCATACACCATTTGTCTATAACGGATGGTCAGACTGGGAACATACCTGGTAGTGAGAAGTTTGAAGAAAAAATACAGAGAATATTTACATCAGTGGCAAAATTAAGGACATTGGTGTTGATTGGACAGTATGAATCTTCATTCTTCGAAGAAGTATTCCGAAAGGCATATAATTTGCGTGTATTGCAAATTTCTGCAACATCTGCTGATTTCCATTCATTCCGGTATAGTTTGGTGAATCTTATACATCTTAGATATCTAAAACTCGATGGCCATGGTGAGCAGGGGAGCTCCTCGCATCAAGTTCACTTGTATGATAATTCTGCTGTTCGGGATAATGCTACCTTCCTTGCCTTGCAGAATGTGTGTCTAGAGAATTGCAGAGAAAAGCAAGCAGTTCTACCTCTGGAAAATCTTCCATTCCTCACAACATTGAAGTTAACCAACATGTGGGGAGTAAGAGAAGTACTGATTCCGTCAGTGGAAGAGCTAGTTTTAGTTAACATGTCCGGGTTGGAGAGATGTTCCTGCACTTCCTTGGGGGGTCTGGTGTCTAGTTTAAGGGTACTGGAGATCCGGAAGTGCAGCGCACTCAGGGTGTTTGATCTGTTCGAGAAAGCTCACAACTCGGAAACTCAGCTTAAGCCATTGGATTCTCTACAGCTGCATTCCTGCACGTCTCTGGAAGATTTGAGAATTGAAGACTGTGGAGGGATCATCGCAATAGAGGGCCTTCACCTCGTGAAACTCAGGCATTTGAATGTATGCAAAAAATCAATTTTTCGTGGTATATCAGGGAATGGCTATCACCTAGGATCTCAACTGGATCTATTTATAATTAGTGACTTGTCCCTCCTTACCACATCAATCTGCAAGGGGCTCACCTGTCTCCATAGCCTAATAATTCAAAATTTGAAGTGCAAGGCCAGGAGACTAACAGATGATCAAGAGAGCACGCTTCTGCTCCACAAGTCCCTGCAAGAGCTAGTGTTTGGCGATTGTGAGTACCTCGTGCATCTTCCTGCAGGACTGCACAGCCTTCCTGCCCTCAAGATATTGAAGATCAGAAGCTGTAGCAGCATATTAAGGCTTCTGAAGGAGGAACTCCCACCTTCGCTGGTGGAACTGGAAATCGATTATTGTAGTGTTGAGTTGGCAAAACAATGCAGATTGCTAGCAACAAGCAAGCTAAATGTCATAATTTACGAGGACTATGACCAAGAAGAAACCGATACTTCCAGCAACTAGTGTATCTGTATCGGATACCGTATCCGATACTGATTCTTCCCGGATACGTCCCCGATACCTCTCAGGCTTTAGTAGTGCCGGTGGTGGGCTCCTTTTTCCGGTGCTCCCGCTCCCCTTGTCCCCACTATCCTGTAGAATTCTATCTAATGGAAGGCTGCTGATTTCCTTCTCCTCCTCCTCCTCCTCCCTTTCTCTCTAACTTCACTTTTATGTTTGGTAAGTTGCTGCTACCCTTTGGCTGTTGGTTCTTCCTTTTGTTGGAATCATGGATTAGAAGATACTCCCTCTGTACCATAATATGTTATCAATTGAGCTGCTAAAACGACGAATATTATGGTACTTTGGTAGTAGAAGATAATGGACTGCAATGACTAAATGTATGCTAAACGGCTTGATGCTTAATTGATAACATATTTTTTATTTAAAAGAATAGTCAAACGTATCCCCGTATTGGTACTTTTCAGAAATGACGTATTTACATATCAGTATCGGTGCAATCTAGACTATGACTGAAACTGGGTGGTTTGCCAGGAACACGTTACTACCTGCACAACATATACTAGTGTGTTGCTTTGTAAGGTATTCTTCTGTCATTTTTCAGGTTGGAATTGTAAGCAGGTGTATCATTGTAGGCCATCTGTGTTTCAAGAAAAGAAAAGAGAAGCTAAATGTATGTTCCTTCTGTTATGATATATAACACTCGGCTCTAGACTATGCACAGATTTGAGTTCACTTCAAAATCACATCATCATGCTGTCAAGTTGGTGATTACGGTGTCTTTTAATCTTAATTTTTATCTCAACATGTTTGGATTTCAGAAAGCAAAACCAGGAGTCATGCTGCCATGTTGTAGAAGTTACCATCTCTGCCATATCAACCAAAGGAGTGGATGGTAAACCTGCTTCTTTCATTGTTTCTTATTTATTTATTTATTTATTTATATGATGTTGTGAGCTTAGAAAGATGATTATTTTCCATTCCCATAGATGTGTTCTGCTGATCGTTCACAAGTTAACCCGAAGAAGCCAGTCCAAAAACTCCCTTGCGACGACGGCATGCACAAATGATAGGCCGGCCAGATCCATAGGCCCGGATAGATGGAATTCACATTTTGCTTCTTCAGAAATCAGGATGGGCTTGCCTGTAAACAGAAACTCTTACCTCCATGTGTCATAGATTCCGGATGACCTTGTTGTTCCATCTCTGGTTGTAGTTTTCTTCTGAAATTGAAATCTTCTGGCCAAAGTTAAACTTATGGCCCTTCCTAGCGGAAGTTTGTTTCTTCTATAAAAAAATATATCAAAGGTTTACTGCTCATCCTATAAAATGAACTGCTTTATTTTGTAAAACAGAAAACAATTCATTTTCAGAAGTCAGAATCTGAACATGAACCATTGAAAAAAGAAGCACCATGATGAAATGCCACAACATTTACCATCTAATATATAGACCAAAAAAAGTATTAATTATTCCATTGAAATCAAGCAACGTATATATACACCATTTAAGCAGTATTCATCGTTTTCTGTTGTATGCTAATGACATCAAGAGAACAAATGATCCCTGCAAAAAAAAGAAAGAGAACAAATGACCTTCTATGCAAAAAACAAGAACAAATAAGTACTACTATTGATATATGACTGAACGGAACAAACACCTGCAAAAAAGAAGAACAAATAAGTACTACTATCAATCTGCAAGGGGCTCACCTGTCTCCAACACCTAAAAATTCAGTTTTTGAAGGGTGAGCCTAGGAAACTAACAGATGATCAAGCGAGTGCGCTTCTGCTCCACAAGTCCCTGCAAGAGCTAGTGTTTGAGGGTTGTGAGTATATCGTGCATCTTCCTGCAGGACTGCACAGCCTTCCTGCCCTCAAGATATTGAAGATCAAAATCTGTTGCAGCATATTAAGGCTTCCGAAGGAGGGACTGCCACCTTCGCTGGTGGAACTGGAAATCGACGATTGCAGCGTTGAGTTGTCAGAACAATGCAGATTGCTAGCAACAAGCAAGCTAAAAGTCAAAATTGATGATGACTATGTGAACTGAAACTGGATGGCTTGCTAGGCACACGTTACTACCTGCACAAGGTATTACCGGCGTGTTGCTTTCTATGGTATTCTTCTGCCATGTATCAGGTTACAATTATAAGCAATTGGATGGAACGCTCATGCCATCTCTGGTTCAAGAAAAGAGAAAAGCTACATGTATATTACTTCTGTTATGATATAATACACTTGGCTCTCGTTTGTCAGATTATGCACAAGTTTGATTTCACTTCAGGATCCCATCATCATGTAGTGGGTGGTTATGGTGTCTCGTAATCTTAATTTTGGTGTCAACCTATTGGGATTTCAGAAAACAAACCCAGAATTTTTGGTTTCCACCTCACCCAGCTACTGTCTTCCTAGCCAAAGTTTGCTGCTTCTTTTTTGGAATATCAAAGCTGTGTTGCTCATTCTAGAACATGAACTACTTTATTTTGTAAAAACACACAATAATTCATTTTCAGAGGTCAGAATCTAAGTATAAAACAATGAAAAGAGCGCGGCGATAAAATTCAACAAGCATTAGCCATTTATATAACAAAAAGACTATTAATTATTTCAGTGAAAACGGTTAATATTTTTCCTGTAATGACATCAGAAGAACAAAAGACCTTCTACTCAATGGTATACTGAAGCTCTTTTGGCTGTAAATTTTTCTTGCATTTACAGGGCTACATGTTCTTGTAACTAGCATTGCTGCTGCAAAGATACATTCCAAAAATAATTGCACATTTAATATTTCTCTTATATGGTACAGAAATGGAACTTTCTTCAGTAGAAGGAAAGCACACAGCAGGGATTTGTGGTGGTCCAGATCATAGCTCTGTGCGAAGTCACATGGGAAGGCCAGGCATTTGGACCGGGTTCGGATTAACTGCGAGTGCCAAAGTTCGGGTTGTACCAGTTCGGGTGCTGGGATGGATTTGGGTGTAAAGATGCTTCAGCAAAAGTAGCAGCCATCAGTAAGTATGCTTTATCATTTTTTTATAGCTCCATTCAGGTTCGGTTCCGTTCGGGTTGGTGTGTCGTTAAGCACGGGAATTAGCATTAACCAGATGGGTCACTATCCTTTACCTTGGGCTCCACAACAACTAAACTGTTCGGGCCTGGTTCGGATCGACATAGTAGATAGATAAATTCTGTTATTTGCGTGTGTGCGGATGGCGACAGATTTGGTTTGTCGGTGTAAGGCGACTGCATTGCTCGGGTTCCATTCGGGTCAGGTTGCTGTGTCATGAAGCAGGGACCCAGCATTGACCTGGCGGGCTCGTGCCTTCCCAGCACTGCTAATGTCCCTTCAGATCGAAGGGACATTAGCTGCAAAGGTGCAGGCTTCCTGCACCATTCTCCAAGACCAAAATCTCAAATCTGCTGTTGTATCCATCCTTCCTCTTGTCTGCGTGGTGGCATTCGGGGGCTTTGTTGTCCTGAGGAAGGTGAAATAGCTAAAATAATCAGCAAAGAAAGAACTATTATGTTACACGCCACGTGACGACCCTACTGACAGGGATGAATGAATCTTTCTTCAAAAATTGAACTCGGAAACTTTTCTCAAGAAGCACAAAACTAACTAGATCATCTTTAATCAGCATATGAGCAGCGGAAAATAATTGAACTATCAATTTTGAGAAAAATCTTCAAACAAGAAGTCACTTATGAATAAAATGGTCTCTTGGTTGTTTTTTCTAAGTAGCTAGACAAGTCCATTTTTTCTGAAGATCAGACAATCAGTGAGAAGATCAAGAATTATACAATAGATTCAAGGACTAGAGAAATCTAGTTAATATTTCCGGATCATATGGAATATAAAAGATAATGATTAACTGAGATTTTGCAAAATTATATCCCTTTCCTTAATGATTCAAACAGCTAGACATACATGAGACAAGAATACAATCAGTTCTCTGGACTCATGTATTTCAGTTTCGTTAAGCTGTTTGAAAACAGAGCAATACATGAGCTGTTTGTGATTCAATGGTGAAAGCACTACTGAGACTGCTTTTGCTAATTCCATAATACACACACATCTTCCTTACACAATAGAAAGATAGAAACATCATCATGATTCAAGAATAGTAGGAGCAAAACATGAAAACCATTCACAAGAAATAGCACAAAGAATGATTCTGCCATCACAAACATCATCATGATTCAAGAATAATAAGAGCAAAACAGGGAAAGCATTCACAAACCATCACAGAACTTAGAACCCGAGCGGAAACCGATCGGGTTTGCTCCTAGATCCCCGAGGTAATTAATTAAGTATCATGGACGCATGGCTTGACCTGGTTGGTGGCTTTGTCACACATGGCGTGGGGACACAGCTTGTCCTTTTCGTCAATGCACCTTTCCTCCATCTGTGATGCTCCACCACTTGAATCCGAACCGAACCGAAGACTATTATGCAGGCCTATCGGTTGGACAGAGACATACTAATTAATTATCCGTATAATGCTAAGCATACTTAGCTGCAGTCATCAGTCCTCGTCAGTTTGAGAAATATGTCCTTTCGTAGAGAACATTTTCCTGTTAATTATACTGAACGTGCATTTGATGGCTACTGTTGTTTGTGCATTAAGCCCAAAAATGCTGAGAAGCAAATCCATGTTTTTTGGATAGTATAGGGGCTTAGAACAACTCCACAGGTGCTTTAACAGACCAACCTGAACAGAAGAGTGGCCAACGTGAACCAAACCCGAAAGGAAACCCCGCATGGTCAATCCCGGCTCTAATTGCCCATTTTGCCATTTAGATTAAGACGGGGATGTGGCACGTTGATTTAACCCATGAATCCAACCCGAACATCTCATTCCTTGACTGAAGTTATTTGTGGAGTGCTAAGCAAGGTTGTGAGAAAGTTATTTTCTAGAATGGGAGAATCCAAAATAACATTTATTTACCATATGATAATTGATAAGCAGGGTCAAATGTGATAGAAGTGCATTTTAGAGAACATAATGTTGCATTTTGGAATGCAAATATTTGAACTATGTTTGCTTAACCATACTAACTGGACGGTAGCAGAGATGTTGGGGGGTTCAAAGACTAAGTAAGCAGCAGGTAGCTGGGCAATTCTCAGCACAGCAGAGGGCGACAGCGTCGGCGACTACGCCAATCGGGTTCATTCGGTTCGGGTTGCTTCTCTGCCACCGAACTTTTCCACAAAACAGATTAAAAACAAAGAGCACATACATGTCAAGACACAATCTCAAAAAGATTCGACCTAGACTCAAATCAAAATTTAGACACTCCCTTTATTTTAAAAGGGAAGTAAACAGCAAGCCTGAAAACATCAGATATTCACATTTTTCTACAACCAAATATGTCATGTTTCAGGCTTCTGTCCATTTCTCAAACCCCTCCACATATATGCTTTTCAGAATTTACACCTTCACTTTTTTTTTGTCTATTTCTCAAGCTCCTGGGAGCTGAAAACTGAAATGCGATGTTCGGGTCGGGTTCAGCCAAAGATGGGCAGCACTTCAGCTTCCTTCTCCGTTGGGATTGGGTGAGTATGACTACGCAGGCCACCGTTGACACAACTGCCAAAGTTCGGGTTCGGACCGGGTTCTATGATCGGTTTGGAACGAAAAGATGTGTTCAGCAAGAGATGCATCCAAGGTCGCTGTCATGAGGAGTTGTGGGTTAGCATCGATGGGAATGGTTGACTCAACACCGACGACACGTCTTCGCCTTGCCTTTTCCTTCACAGGCCTGCCAACTTTCGGATTTTCGGTTCGGTTTGGAACTTCGGATCGGATCGGGTTGCTGCAACATTGACCATCTTGCTGGGCTCGTCACTCCTCTCTGTCTCTCTCATACTTCACAACACTACCAACGTCCATTCAGACCAGCCAAGTGTAGTGTATAAATAGTTCCTCAACCTGCTGGAAAAGCAAGCCTTCTTGCACCATTCTCTTCTCCAAGCTCTCAAAGCCCCAACCTGAACCACTCTCTGTTCTGCCGCCTCACCACGCGCATCTCTACAGAAAGGCCAGCCATGGACATCATCTTCACCATTCTGGCCTCCATTGCCGCTGCGTGCTCTGACAGGAAGAACCTGCCCAAGGCGCTCATCTCTGGCGGGATCTTCAAGGCTGCGGCCGCGCTGTGCCTCGTCTTCTTCCAGGGACCAGGAGGCGTGTTCCTGCACCACGGGAAGGGTGCCTACTACCTCTACTACGGCATCCTCGTCACCATTGCCATCTTTGGGCTGATGGAGGCGTCCGTGGGATGTTGGGTTTCTGGGAGGCTGGAAGACCGGCACGCCGCCGGGAAGGCGGTCCTCTGCGTGTCCATCCTTCCTCTTGTCTGTGTGGCGGCGTTTGGCGGCTTCGTCGTTCTGAGGAAGATGAACTAGATAGGTAGCTGAGCTGGGTGTGCCATCGGAATACATCATGTATATGAATGTCACATGTGTTATTTTGGCAAAGTTGGTGCAAGAATAATCAGTGCAGTGGTGTTGTGTGACATCTATCATTTGATCTTATTTGATCAAAAGAGAAATGGACTTCTCTGATCTCTTTTGATCGATTGTTCTAAGTAGCTAGACAAGTCCATTTCTCTGAATATCAGAAAATCTTGTTAATTTATTCAGATTCTATAGAATAGAATAGATTTTGATTAACTGAGATTTTGCTAAATGATTCAAACAGCTGGACATACATGAGTCAAGAATACAATCAGTTTTCTGGACTCATGTAATTTCAATTTTCCTTAAGCTGTTTGAGAACAGAGCAAATAACTGAGAATCAATGGTGAAAGCACCACTGAGACTGGTTTTGCAAAATACTTAAGGATTTACTGGCATAGCTAATTCGCACAGTCGAAGGATATCAGTATACCAGGCAATAAGAACAAAACATGAAAACTGTTCACAAGAAATAGCACAAAGCTGATTCAGGCATCACAAACATCATCTTGATTCAAGAATAATAATAGCAAAACAACAAAACCATTCACAAACCATCACAGAGTTCCGAACCCGAACCAAACCCGATCGGATTCACTCCTAGATCCCCGAGGTAATTAAGTATCATGCACTAACCATGGTGGCTTTGTCACACATGGCATGGGGACACAGCTTGTCCTTTTCGTCAATGCACCTTTTATCTATCTGCGATGCCCCACCACTTGAATCCGAACCGAACCCGAAGGACACCACGCAGGCCTATTGGCTGGACAGACTGATTATTTATAGAATGCTAAGCATACTTAGCGCTGCAATTAATTATCACTCCTCATCAGACTCAGAAATGTCCTTTCAATAGTAATATCATCGTTGTGTTATTTCATTTAAACTGAACCCATTTTTTTGTCTTGTATATAGACAATTAGTGATTAACACTCAATTGCCTACTTTTTTTAGCTCACTCAGTGTGGAAGGGAAACTTAAAAATTCTGAAATTACTATTAGCAAACTGAATGTGCATTGGACGGCTTCTGTTGTTTGTGCATTAAGCCCAAAATGTTGACAAGCAGATTCTTTGGCTTGTGTATCAGTGCCTTGTTTGAGATAGTATTGAGCTTGGATAATACTCCCTCCGTTCCTAAATATTTGTCTTTCTAGCCATCTCAAATGGACTACAACATACGGATGTATGTAGACATGTTTTAGAGTGTAGATTCATTCATTTTGCTCCATATGTAGTCACTTGTTGAAATCTCTAGAAAGACAATTATTTAGGAACGGAGGGAGTAGTTCTGTTGACAGGCATGTACGGTAGAATAAAAAAACTTCATTGGTGCTTTATACAGTTCAACCCAAACAGAAAAGTTGCAAAAACAAACCGAACGCGAGAAGAAACCCCTCATGGTCAATCCCCTGCTCAGCTGCTCCAATTTCTCTTTTTTTTGGTTTAAATTAAGGCATAGATGTGACGCATTGACCTAACCCACGAATCCAACCCGAACCCGACCCGAACATCTCATTTCTTGACTTAAGTTATTTGTGGGATGCTAAGCAGGGGTGTGGGCAATTTGACTCTAGAATGGGAAAATCCAAATCCTGTTTACCGAAGATAAACAGGCAGGGTCAAATGTGGTATCAGTACATTTTAGAGAACAGAGTACAGACCCTTGTTGCATTTTGGGATGCTAATATTTGACCTACGCTTTGCTTAAAAAGACTGGCCGGCCAGTAACAGAGATGTTGGGGGCTCAAGGACTAAGTAAGCTTATGTTCTCAGCACGGCAGAGGGCGATGGCGACGGTGACTGCACCGATCGGGTTCATTCGGTTTGGGTTGCTTCAGCTGACAACGAAATTCAGCGGCAGCTTCCAGCGTCGAAGCAGGACTTGCTGACCACGCGGACGCACTTTTCATCCTCTGTCTTTTCTCCACATCACTGCCAATGGCCGGCCATTCGGGTTCTGCTCGATCGGGTTACATGGGTTGGCACTGTCCATGCCGTTCTCTATAAATACACATGCCCTCGCCTTGAAGGCTGAAGCTTGTACTCTTCCATTCTGCAAAACCATGTCTCCACCATGGCCATCCTCAGCGACATTGTGGGCCTCATCTCCGGCGCTTTCTCCGACCGGAAGAACCTCCCGCGGGCGCTCATCTCCTGTGGCGTCCTCAAGGCCGCAGCGGCGCTCTGCCTCCTCCTGTTCAGGGCACCCGGGGGCATCTTCCTCCACCACGGCAGGGGGCTTCTCTACCTCTACTTCGCCGTCCTCATCGTTGTGGTGGTCTTCGGGATCGTGGAGGCATTTGTCGGCGTCTGGGTGTCCAGCGAGCTGGACAGCCGGCGCGCCATCGGGAAGACGGTGCTTTGGCTGTCCATCCTCCCTCTCGTCTTCGTGGCCGCGCTCGGGGGCTTCAGCATTCTGCATAGAGCGTGAACTGTGTGTGATTCCTCGTGTAATCTTAATTAGGGTGTCGTCCGATGAGCTTTGGTTATTCATTACGACGATCTACTGATTGTCCGTGGGCTTTAGTTATTTTATTAATATGATATTTGTTCAGATGTGGCTTTCGATCAATGTGAAATACTCCCTCCGTCTGGAAATACTTGTCGGAGAAATGAATAAAAATAGATGTATCTAGAACTTAAATACGTCTAGATACATCCATCCCTGCGACAAGTATTTCCGGACGGAGGGAGTACCAGTTATGTCTTAAAGAGTAATGAAGTAATTAATCTGGTTAATTTACCGTGCAAAGTTCCTATATTTTTGCATTCACAATGCATTTTGGTCAACTTTTGTTATTCGCTGCTCAATCGAAATCATTTCCAAAAGCAGACGAACAATTTCCTTTGAGATTATAAAACCGAACCCGAAGACTTTATGCAGGCCTATCCGCTGGACAGCGACATACTACTTAATTACCCGTAGAATGCTAAGCATACTTAGCACTGCAGTCATCAATCCTCGTCAGTTTGAGAAATGTCCTTTCGTAGGTAACATTTTCATGAAGGACAATACTAATTATTCTGTTATTTCATTCAAACTGCACATTTACCTTGTCTTTACAGTAGAGAATTAGTGATGAATACTCGGTTGCCTAGTTTTTTGGTAGCTCAGTCGGTGTGTAAGGGGAATTTAAACAATTCTGAAATTACTGAACATGCATTTGATGGCTACTGTTGTTTGTGCATTAAGCCCAAAAATGCTGAGAAGCAAATCCATTGGCATGCATGGGTATCTTCAGTGCCTTGTATTTTAGATAGTATGGGAGCTAAGAAACAACTTCACTGGTGCTTCATAAGGACCAACCTGAACAGAAGAGTGGCAAACACGAACCGAACCTGAGAGGAAACCCCGCGTGGTCAATCCCTGCTCTAATTGCCCATTTTGCCATTTAGATTAAGACAGCGACATGGCGCATTGACTTAACCCATGAATCCAACCCGAAACCGACCCGAACATCTCATTTCTTGACATAATTTATTTGTTTAGTGCTAAGCTGTGGGAAAAATTCCAAAATACCGTTTATCATATGATAAACAGGGAAAACTGTGATAGGAGTACATTTTCGAAAACATAATGTTGCATCTTGGGATGCAGATATTTGAACTACGTTTGCTTAGCCATACTGTCAGGCTGGTAGCAGAGATGTTCAGGGTTCAAAAGACTAAGTAAGCAGTAGGTGGTAGGAGGGCAGTGGTGTAGTTTACTATTATTAGGTTCTCAGCAGGGCAGAGGGTGACGTTGATGGTGACGCGACTACACCAATCGGGTTCATTCGGTTCGGGTTGCTTCAGCTTCCATCGAAAATTTCCACAAAACGGACTGAAAACAAAGAGCATGCACGTGTCGACACACCATTGGTTAAAAAATCGACATAGACTCAAATCAAAGATAATTAGACACTCCCTTTCTTTTAAAAGGGGAGTCAACCAAAAACCTGAAAACATCAAATATTTGATGTTTCCAGAATTTTGACCATTTCTCAAACTCCTCCACATCTATGCTTTCCATACTTTACACCTTCACATATTTTCTGTGTCCATTTCTCAAACTCCGGGGAGCTGATAACTGAACTGTAACGTTCGGGTCAGGTTCGGAACTTCGGATTACGTGGGGCTGGTCGAAGATGGACGGCACTGCAGCATCTTCCTCTCTTGGGATTGGGTGACTGCGACTATGTGGTCCAGCATTGACATAAGTACTACCAAGGAGCATTCGGGTTCGGACCGGGTTCTGCTATCAGTTTGGGAGGAAAAGAAGTCTTCAGCAAAAGATGGCTCCATTCGCATGCATTCGTGTGCCCATTGTCACCGTCACGGAGGATTCAATAAGAGCAAACCATGAAGACCCAATAGCACAAAGAATGATTCAGGCATCACAAACATCATCATGATTCAAGAATAATAGGAGCAGAAGCAGGAAAATCACCCACAAACCATCACAGAGTTCCGAACCCGAACGGAACCGATCAGGTTCGCTCCTAGATTCCAGAGGTAATTAAGTATCATGCACTGACCTTGGTGGCTTTGCCACACATGGGCTTGTCCTTTTCACCAGTGCAGCTTTTACCTATCTGCGATGCCCCACCACTTGAATCCGAACCGAACCCGAAGAATACTATACAGGCCTGTTGGCTGGACAGACTAATTACCTAAAGAATGCTAAGCATACTTAGCGCTGCACTCACGACTCCTCATCTGACCCAGAAATGTCCTTTCAATAGTAATATCATCATAGTGTTCATTCAAACTGAACATTTTCTTTGTCTTGTACAGTAGAGAATTATTGATGGATACTCGGTTGCCTAGTTTTTTCGGTACCTCACTCCATATGCAAGGGGAACTAAAAAACGAAAATCTGAAACTACTATTAGGAAACTGAACATGCATTTGCCCGGCTACTGTTGTTTGTGCATTAAGCCCAAATCTGAAACTACCATTAGCTTGTGTATATCCACAGTGACTTGTTTGAGATAGTATTGAGCTTGGATAATAGCTGCTGCTGACAGACAAACATGTAAGGTTGCTTCAAAAAACTTCACTGGTGCTTTAACAGACCAACCCGAATAGAGGAGTGGCAACCACGAACCGGTCAGTCCCGGTTCTAATTGCCCATTTTTTTCGTTTATATTAAGATAGCGACGTGACACATGTGACACATTGACTTAACCCATGAATCCGATCCGAAACCAACCCGAACATCTTGTTTCTTCACTTAAGTTATTTCTGGAATGCTACGCAGGGGTGTGAGCAAATTAGTCTCTAGGTTGGGAAAAATCCAAATCCTGTTAACCAATGTGATAAACAGGCAGGGTCAAATGTTGATATGCAACACAAAAATGAGATATCAGCACATTTTAGAGAACAGACCATTGTTGCATTATGGAATGTTAATATTTGAACTAGGCTTGCTTATAAAGAGATTGACCGGGCAGTAACAAGTACTCCCTCAGTAACATTTTATAAGACGTTTATAGATTGCATGACAATGTTAAAAAACGTCTTATATTATGTTGTGGAGGGAGTACATTTTACAACATTTTATACTCTACTCTTCAGCCCCTCTCGAACTCTGTTGTAAATGTACTTTGATTTATTAGTGCAATAGTTTAGGCCCGTAACCCCGCCGTAGCACCGTCAAAAAACAAGGATGCCGGGGGATTCAAGGCATAAATAAGAAGCAGGTAACAGAGCAGAGGCGAATGCGCCGACCGAGTTTGGTTCGGGACTTCGGGTTTGTGGAAATTCTGCGGCAGCTTCCTGCACCAAAGCAGGGGACCGAGGGCTCGCTGACTAGGCGCCATCCTCTGCCTTTTCCACAGCGCTGCCAGCAGCTGTTCGGTTTCTCTTTGGGTTGCCACTGCTCATGCGGTTCTCTATAATTACATACCCTAAAGGCCGAACATTGTACCATTCCGCAGACATAAACGCCCCAGCAAAACCACAACCCTTCTCCACCACCATGGCCATCATCCGGGACATTGTGACCCTGATCCCCGGCGCTTTCTCGGACCGGAAGAACCTCCCTCGGGCCCTCATCTCCTGCGGCGTCCTCAAGGCCGCAGCGGCGCTCAGCCTCCTCCTGTTCAAGGCACCCGGGGGCATCTTCCTCCACCACGGCAAGGGGCTTCTCTACCTCTACTTTGCCGTGCTCATTGCCGTGGTGGTCTTCGGGATCGTGGAGGCGCTGCTCGGTGTCTGGGTGTCCGGCAAGCTGGAGGAGAGGCATGCCGCCGGGAAGACGGTGCTTTGGGTGTCCATCCTCCCTTTGGTCTTCGTGGCTGCGCTTGGGGGCTTCGGCATTTTGTATAGAGCGTGAACTATGTGTGTGTGAGAGAGAGTAATTCTTTACGATGTTCGATGAGCTTTGATTATTCTTTACGATGTAGTAGTACTAATCTACTTTGTCAGTGAGCTTTGGTTATTAGTTATAAGTACTAGCTTATGGTGTGATATTGGTTCAGATGTGGCTTTTTTAGGTGAGTAATGAAGTAATTAATCTGGTTAATTTACCATGCATGTTCCTATATTTTTGCGTTCATGGTGCATTTTGGCCAACTTTTCTTCTTCGCTGCTCAATCGAAATCATTTCCAAAAGCAGAGGAACATCTTTTTTTTTAGATTATGAAAGCAGAGGAACATAGTGGTGGATAGGAGATTTTATTATGGGGCAGAGTGGGCTCCTTGAGATGATGGCCCATGTAAGAGGCTACGATACTGAGGGGGCCTCGCACTAATCTGAATGTCTCTCAAGTCAACCTTCCTCTTCCTGTAAAGCCCTCTCTGCCTTCTCTCAGTCACACTCACTGCTGCTGCATCTGAAGCCCTCTCTGAGCTACCAAATCGAACCCCGCACCTAGCCATCCCCCGCTGCTGCTTCCGCCGGATCTGATGATGGAGGCGGTGGAGGACACCACGCTGGAGGCCGCGATTGGGTGGCTTGCAGACACCATCCTTGCAAATCTCCCAGCCGGCGGCAAGCTGGAGTCCTGGATCCGCCAAGCTGGCCTTGGCAACGACGTCGAGAAGCTCAAGTGTGAGGTCCAGGCAGTGGAGATGACGGTCTCTGCTGTGCAGGGGAGGGCATCCAGGAACAAACCGCTGGCCAAATCTCTCGCTTTGGTCAAGGAGCTGCTCTACGACGCCGACGACGTGGTCGACGAGCTGGACTGCTACAGGCTCCAGCAGGAGCTCCAACCAGGTAATTTTGGTGATGCATTTAAACTCAGGTGTCTGCTGAATATCTGGTCCAAGTATTTGCTTTCTAGTAGTTGCTAAATATCTGGTCGACTTATTTGTAGAGACACTGCTGGAAACAGACGGGCATGGGACGCATCAAGTTGAGAGATCTAGTGAAAATGCTGATGTACAAAGTAGCGGTAATAGCAGGTTGCGGTTCGAGGGATGGAATCATTTTGAAATCACAGAGTTTGAGCAAAACGGAGGGCCTGCTAAAGCAAGATGCAAGCACTGTCAAAAACAAGTTATGTGCACAACCAAAATGGGGACGTCAGTTTTGCACAACCATCTCAAGAGCAAAGGTTGCAGCAACAAACGTCGAGCAAGTGGCTCTTCTTCAAGGTACCAAAACTATATATTTAACGCCTTGCACCAAAACATTTTTGGGAGTCTTCTTTTATATGTCTGGTTAAGAGCGTATTATTAAGATTCGCACTGCCAATCCATGATTTATTTCTTATTGCAGCACCGCCAATGCTGCTACAATTCCAATGCCTATTGTAACTGGCAGCAGAAAAAGGATGAGAACCGGTCAGGAGTCAACACACATCACTGCAGTTAACCCAAACGGGTGGAATAAGGACGCATTTTCCGAAAGGATACAAGACATCACTAGTCAGCTGCAAGGGAAACACGGGGCTGTCACAAGGCTTCTCAAGATACTTCCGTCCGACTCTGTTGCTGCAAGTTCAATCCACTGTCAGACTACAATCTTAGATCCATGCCGAAGAACATCAGGTCTTTTTCAAGGAAAAGTGTATGGGAGAGCTCAAGAGAGGGGATCCATCAAAACTTTGATAAAAGAACACAAATCAACTACCGGTGTAACTGTTCTGCCTATTGTAGGCATTGGAGGAGTTGGGAAGACAGTTCTCGCTCAGCTTGTATACAATGATACAGCTTTGCAAAGTCTATTTGATCACAAGATATGGATCTGGGTGTCTAAAGACTTTGATGAAATGAGACTAACAAGAGAGATGTTAGATTGCGTCTCCCAAGAAACTTGTGATGGCCTATGCAGTTTTACCAAGCTTCAGGAGGTCTTGAAGGGTCATATTAAATCAAAGAGGGTTCTACTTATTTTAGATGATGTCTGGGAAGTCATGGATGACTGCCGGTGGAACAAATTGTTGGCTCCTTTCAAGTCTGATGATGGTGCAAATGGCAATACGATAATTCTTACAACTAGAAAACCGTCTGTTGCCAAAAAGAGAGGTACAATTGGACCAATTAACTTAAATGGTTTGAAAAATGATGATTTCTGGCTATTTTTTAAGGCATGTGCATTTGGTGATGAGAATTACGAAGCCCAAGCTAGTCTAAGTGACATAGGACAGATAATAGCACAAAAGCTAAAAGGAAACCCATTAGCAGCACAAACTGTTGGGGTACTATTAAAAGATCGTCTTACTGTGGATCATTGGAGTAGCATTCTAATGACCGAAGATTGGAAATCCCTACAACACACTGGTGGCATCATGTCTTCTTTGAAGCTTTCCTATGATGAGATGCCCTACCTTGTACAACAATGTTGCTCATATTGTTCTATATTCCCCTATGGTTATGAATTTCATGATCAGGAGCTAGTTCGTCTTTGGATTTCACAGGGATTTGTGAAGCCTGATCATTCAAGTAAGAGTTTGGAGGTGGTTGGACGGTATTATCTGACTGACTTGGTGAACTTGGGCCTGTTTGAAGAGGTTGAAAGAAAAAGATCCTCTCTTGGTAGTCAAACTCAAACTTGCTATGCTATGTGTGGCCTGATGCATGATTTTGCAATTCTAGTTTCAAGAACTGAGTGTGCAACTTTGGATGGTTTGCAATGCAGTGAAGTTTTGCCAAATGTACACCACTTGTCCATAGTGACCGATTCTGTATATCAGAGGGATGATCAGACTGAGAACATACCTCGTAATGAGAAGTTTGAATTTTTCTTGCAAAATATAGTTGCATCAGTGAGAAAGTTGAGGACATTGGTGTTAATTGGGGAGTATGACCCCTTTTTCTTCAAAGCATTTCAAAATGTGTTTGAAAAAGCACATAATCTGCGTCTGCTACAAATGTCTGCAACATCTACTGATTTTAATTCCTTCCTGTGTAGCTTGGTAAATCCTACTCGTCTTAGGTATCTAAAACTTGAAGATGTTCACACTGAGCAGAAGGTTTTGCCTCATGTTTTGAGCAAGTTTTTCCATCTTCAAGTGTTGGATATTGCTTTTTTGATGTCATTGCATACAGTTCATCTAGAGGACCACGGAGAACGGATAATACTTCCATCTCTGGAAATGCTTCGGTTTCTTAAAAGGTTGAAGTTGCGCAACATGCAAAGAGTAAGAGAAGTATTGGTTCCGTCATTGGAAGAGCTGGTTTTACATGGAATGACAGATCTACAGAGATGTTCATGTACTTCCATGGGGGATATGAAGGCTAATTTAAGGGAGATGGAAATCCAGCGTTGCCCTGCACTTGAGGTGTTTGACCTGTTTCAGAAAGGTCATAACTATGAAATTGACGATAAGCCATGGTTGCCTAGTCTGAAGAAACTCATTTTGTTGGACTGTCCTCATTTGCAAGTACAAATTCCCCTTCCGCCTTCAGCCATATTTTCTGAACTATCAATCTGCAGAGTTTCAACAATTATGTCAATGGAGGGATCTTCCATGGGAAAATTCAAAATTACTGGAGATATTTTGCCTCATACAATCGATGACGAATTTTTGGCATTCCATAATCTTAAGGATATCAAATACTTGAAGATATCATCATGCAGAAACCTAACATCTATTTCATTCAAAGGTTTAAGTCAGCTCATGTCTTTAAAGAGTTTAGAAATAGTGTGTTGCAAAAAACTTTTCTCTTCGGATGTTGTGCCAGAGCAGACCCACAAAGACATGATAACTGCAAATGATGTTGTTCTTCTGTCTCTTGAAAGTCTCTATATTGAAAAATGTGGAATAACATGTAAGTGGCTATCTCTGATGCTGCGACATTCACCGGCCCTGGAGGAATTGGATTTATATGACTGCCCGCAGTTGAAGATAGAAGAGGAAGGAAATGTTCCATCAAAACTTATCTCAGCTTCTGAGGCTTCGTCATCAGGGTATCTAGACGATGCATTGTGGAGCTCAGTTCGAGCATCATCAGGATATGCAGCTCATGCACGGCCAATCTCAGTTGTAGATGGAGTCGTACACATTTCGTTGAATCTCAAGAAGATAAGAACTAGTGGATGCCCTCATCTAATATTTGACGGGGGTAGGGAAGGCTTTGTTGGATTTACCTCCCTTGAGGAGGAGGTTGAGGAAGACGGCCAATATGGTGGAAGATGTCTCCTCCCGCAATCACTTGAACAACTTGATTGGTCTGATTATCCTCGAGAAACTCTATGGCCCTGCTTTGTTGGTAATCTCACCCGCCTCAAAAAATTAGAAATAAACAGCGAAACTTTGAAATATCTACAGCTGGATTCCTGTACGGCCTTGGAAGAATTGGCAGTTAGGATATGTGAATGTCTGGAATCACTACAGCTGCATTCCTGCACAGCGCTGGAACGTTTGGAAATTTGGCACTGTAGTTCGCTCGTCACACTAAAGGGCTTGCAATCCCTGGTGAACCTCAAGCATTTGGTAATACACAAGTCCCCTGCCTTGAATATAATTACCACATTGAAGAGTTACGATTCAGTTGAGGGAATCCCAAGTCATAGCTATGAGTTATTCTTCCCTGCACTGGAAAGTCTCGAGATCGATGACTTGTCTTTCCTTAACACGTCATTCTGCAAGGGCCTCACCTGCCTCCGAAGCCTACGGATTTTTTATTTGGAGGATGCAATGAGACTAACAGATAAGCAAGAGAGAGCGCTTCTGCTCCTTAGGTCCCTGCAAGAGCTCTTTTTTTATGAGTGTGATCTCATACATCTTCCTGCGGGGCTGCGTGGCCTCCCTTCCCTCAAGACAATGGTGATCATAGGTTGTATTAGCATCTCAGGGCTTCCGAAGGAGGGCCTCCCAACTTCGCTGGAAGAACTGGTAATCGACGGTTGCAGAGTCGAGTTATCTGAACAGTGCAGATCGCTAGCAACAAGCAAGCTAGAGGTCAAAATTTATTGGCGCCATGTGGACTGATTGCCGAGTATTTTTCTAAGGTATACTTCTACCATATACCCAGTTATTTTTTGATTAAACGCCAAAATGATACAATTATATGCTATTGGAGGGGTGGCCCAGGCCACCTGTTACACTACTTACATCTGAAGTGGGGGGAAATGCTGAACATATTTTTCTTGTGATATGAGCAGGTTTGGTTTCACTTCAGGGCCTCATCCTCAACCTCATGTGGTCATGATAATTTCAGTATTTGTTCTCCCCCTGTGGGGATTTCCCATTATACGCAGCTAAAATTTTGGCCTTTTGTAAGGTGCCTCCCCACCCCACCTAGGAAAAAGGAAAAATCCGTCGCCCGCTTATCTGTCTAATGCACTTGCTCAGTTCCAGCCTTTTCCATATCACCATTCTGAATTTCTCGCTGCTTTCTGAATGAATCCATTGTCTCGCTCTTGGGAACCTCCTGTACAGCATGTTCCAATTGGCCAAAAGACAAAACTGGATTCCCCAATAACAGGCTGTACTGAGAAACCCGTGAGTGTAAATGTATAAGTAAATTATTGTGCAATGATGTTGTATTTTCAAGAACTGATACAGATTTAATTCATCACTTCCTATTTTTTCGAGGCCAGACGTGTTGTCCGGGGTTGATACCACAGCATATGAAAATGCTTGATTTTTGGAATCTTTTCCCAGATTTTTCCGAGCGCAGTGTATCCATGGGCATACAGAAACAGAAAATGCATGTTTCTAACACTGTTTGTCCGGGAAATTTAACACTGTTCATGGGTGATCTATGCTTGATTTTTTGGAAAGCTCTTGAAAGCGATTCTGAGCACCTTGAAATGTTTGGAGTCCAATAGAATGTTTGGGGTGTACAATCACAACAGATGCATTTTTCTACCTCTGCTTGCACAGCAATTTTAACGGTCCACATTGAAGGTGCTATCCTTGGGGGTTTTTTTTTCAGGAATTGTTTCTGATTTTTTTAGAGTCATGTGGTGTGTAGAAGTACGGCAACAAATCATGATTAGTCCACGCAGGGTAATATTCTTTCTTAAAAGGAAATTCCTTCAGAAAAAAATCAAAAATCGAGCACTCTGTATTTTTGCAGTCCGACGGTGTTTCCACGGTGTGCAGCAAACAGAGTATTCATCTTTCCGGCTCTGTTTGTGCTGAAGTTTTAACAGTGCTTTCACTGGAATGTTAGTTTTTGTCAGGATTTTTCTTGGATTATTTTGAGCACTTTGATATATTTTTCTCAAGTCTGGCTGTGTGTTCGAGGTGTACAACAATACACAATTGATGCAATTGTTGGGTTACCATTTTCCTGTAGCACTTGGCAGTTTACCTGACAAGGCATGTTTTTCGATAGTTCTTTGTGAAGTTGCCCCCTCCAGCATTTGTTTGATGATACCATTGATTTGACACATCTAGAGATGATATTAATTTAGCACTACAAACTTCAGTATGGTAATACTACTGAAATAGCATGTATCTGAAAGTCTGTTAGCTGCTTATAGGCATAGTACGTACATGATAACTAACCTGTCAAAAAACACAACATATAAATGCAAGTTGGTCAAGCAAGTTTGCAGAGAGATAAATGTATGATTTCGTCTCTCTGGGAAGAAATCCTGAGGAACTTCTTGTTGATGCGTCCTTCATCGCTCACATGATGCGTTAGTCCCAAATTTTTCCGCACTAAAGCTCAGCAGATCTTACTCTCCCCAGCACTCATGCCTCTCTACTCAGATGAGCACATCACAATAATTTACCCATACAGCTTCACTCACAGGTTTCAGACTCATACTGCCAGCTTTGCAGTTCGTCACTCATGCCACTAGCAAGGTTACTTTTACTCTTCCAAACAGCACTAACATTTAACATCGGATTCACGTCATAAGTAATCGACATGAATGGACTACAACTTCATTTTATTTGTCATCCATCAACCCTACTAGGATACACTTTCATCACAGGGAAAGGCACTAAACATTTTGGCTTGCAGGCAGCCATTGACAGGCAGTACTACTGGATTCCCCAGGTGTAGGCAGTAGACATGAGGTGTTTCCATGCCCGACACTGACCGATGGACCAAGAAAACAACAACTGATCACAGAAAAGCTTCAGGAAGATAGTTTAGAGTAGGATTTGACCGAGATGAGTTGAAGCGGAAATGCCGCCACACGAGCACAAGTGCGATATAAAATATGGCAAGATGTTAAAAAATCGAGTCAAAATCTTTTGTGAGGTCACAACTAGAATTACTCCCCATCCTCCGCTTCCTCCTGCTGGAAATGTAAGAAAATTTACAGGATTCTATCTATTGACAAGCAAAGAAAGACAAACTCAACTAGAAGTAATTAATCTTACACGACACTTTGCCTGAAATGCCACAAAATATAAGCGAAACCCTCTTTCTTGTCGAAAACCTCCAGTATCAAAACCACTGCTCATGAGTCATCACAGAGATAGGCTTACAGCAGGACAATTGAGAGAACAGAGTGGCATCTCCCCTGTATCCATTCCCTGTACAAGATTGCAAATACATGCTCTGGCTGATACATGGCATGAACAGAAGTGATGTTTATATTTCTTTACGGAGGGAGTACAAGGTTAATTACTGCCTGGAAGCCAACACAAGAAAAGAAAAGAAAAGGTAACAGGCTATACATAGGAACTGAATACTCAACAATTGCATACATAGCCTGTTACGAAACGAAACTGTCAGCCATACCAGGACATAAATAGATGCATAGACCCCTCTCCAAGACATGTCACCACATAATCGGATCAGAAAGACTCAAGCAGCAGGTCTACTTGGCTCAATCATATCATCTTATCACCTTCATAATGTCTATTTCGACTACAGTCCCGTATCCAGTCTCCATACTCGGAAATGATTCATTCGTCTCACACTCGTTACTAGCAACCAGCTTGTGACGACACAATTATTACACAGAAAGCTACATGAGTTGCACGTTGTCTAGCACTCCTAAGACAATCGATTAGAGAGGATTCACGGAGGGGGTGGATAATGAAGTAGCATAAGTTGCAATTTCAAATTTCTGCAGTGAGTCTTCATGATGCCTGATCCAGCTTCTGCAGCTTCACCTTGGTCATATTAAGTTGCTCCGAATAAGAATTAGAGAGGGAGGAATCATGTCATGTTACCACAATGAAGCACCACATAGACAATAAGAAAACACCACCACCACTTCCAATAACAACAACAACAACAACAAAAGCGATGAGCAATCGTACTCTGTTGGGATGCCACGGCAGATTTGATGTCCCGGTGCGTAGTTGCGTCATTTATTTATTTCACATAGTGAAATATCCTGCCTTACTCTTTGTTCTTGATTAAATAAAACTTTGAGGCTAGTGTTAAATATTTTTTTTCAGTGCGCTCTGTGTTAAAATTTTAGCACAATTCATACACTATTCAGTCGACATTCTATTCTCTTTTTGAAGAACAAGGATCTCTCCCCAGTTCCATTGCATTTAAAATGAAACCACATTGTACATGTAGTTCAAATCACCCTCCAAATCGACCTGCACCCGGCGAGCTCTCTTGCGACCTTCCATGGCGTCTGGCTGGCCGAATCACGAACTCATGGAGTGCTCATGAGCTGGGGATATGTTGCAGGCAGGCCAGAAATTTTGGGTTCCTGCACTAAAACCATATTTCGAAACAGAGATGGAATTCCTATATATAAATCCCCTACCCCTTCCTCTAGAATTCGTGGAGAAGAGATGGGGATGGTGGAGGCTTCTACCGATCTACATGTGCCAGTACTACATCCGCATTCCTCCAGAATCCGTCGATTTGCGTGGATGAACGAGAATGGCCGCCTCTCCTCTTACCCACTTGGTAATCTAACTGGAGTTTGTTATTTGAATAATATAGTTTGTTCATTTCAAGTATCATAAGATGGAGACTAAAGCCCATGTCCCAGTGCGAGAGGCACAATGTAACCATGTGCACTGACGTCCGGGTCTACTAGCAGCAGCAGCATCATGGAAAAACTTGTAGTGAAGTTTGTTTGTGTTGAATCACTAGTGCAGAACCGGGCATTAGCACCGGTTCGTAAGGCCCTATAGTGCCGGCTACATAACCGGCACTAATTTGTGGTCACTAAAGCCCCCCCCCCCCTTTAGTACCGGTTCAGCACGAACCGGTGCTAAAGGGCAACCACGTGGCACGAGCCAGCTCCGGGGACCTGGAGCCCTTTAGTACCGGTTGGTAAGACCAACCGATACTATAAGGTTTGGGGGTTTTTAGTTTTATGATTTTTTTTTCATTTAATTTTGTGTTTCCATTTTAATTTTTTTTCGTTTGCTGGTATTTTACGATACTACACATTGTA